>NC_143395.1:387924903-388231173 GCF_052110815.1 Crocodylus siamensis | reverse complement strand
ACTCTCGGCACCATTGGGCCGGCCTTACCGCCGCCCTAGTCTCGGCGCCATTGAGCCGGCGCTATCACCTCTGCGTCACGCCCCCTCTGGGGCCTCACCCCCTCTGGGGCCCAATACTGCGCACCCTGCACCTTGCCCCCTCTGGGGCCTCACCCGCTCTGGGGCCCAACTCGCCCCCTCTGGGGCCCAATGCCGCGCACCCTGCGCCTCGCCCCCTCTGGGGCCTCGCCCCCTCTGGGGCCTGTGCCTCCCTGGCACGAACTTCTGGAGCCCCCAAGCTGTTGGGGGGGCCCCGCTGAGGCCTCCTCGCTCCCCAACAGCCTCGCCCAGTCCTCTGAATTTACCTGCCCTTGAAGGCGATCTTGTTCCCTGCATCATCACAGCCGGTTAATATGGTAAGGCTGCCACACTTGCCTCGGGCTGCTCAGCTCAGCCGCAGAGCTCCTGCTCCTGCGGCAGCCAGAAGGGAACTGTGAGGCAGGCTCCGGCCTAAGTTGTTTATAAAGGCCTGGCCCTGCCCCCTTCTGGCCACGTGACTCACCTGGTCACCCTGGCAACCGGTACCTGAGCTGCCTGGGTGATTGGCAGCTCTGCCAATCACCCTCACAGTCACGGGGCACCTATGTGACTCCGTGACAATGTGCTTTACCATCCAAAAGGCAGTTTCACCACACCTCTCTCAGTAAGGTGGTAAAGGGGGATTGGTGGCTTCTTAAGCATGAGAAGACTTGGAGTACAAGCTCTTGTGGACCCTTTTGGATTTAAAGTCTATTATATGGGTACCTGCAATTGCAAGAAACTGTAACTGATGAGCTCTCTTCCAGTCCTATTTTTCATCCTTTTTGCCCTTCATGATCTGAACAGCTTAGAAAAATGCCTTCACTCTCCTGCCAGATTGGATCTGGCCATCATACAGTAGCACAAGGTGCAAGAACAAGGCTGGTCGGTAATTTTTGGGGGCCTCCTGCAAGAAATAGTTTTGGGGCCCCGTGCCCCAAAGAAGCCAGTGGCAGTGGCTGCAAAGGAGATGTGGCGACGAGCAGCTGGATGTGAAGCTGGCATCAGTATTGGCAGGGGCAAGGGTGGCAAACAGCTGGATGTGAAGCCAGCGGCGGCAGCGGTGGGAGTGTGGGGGGTGGTGAGCTGGACACAGGGCCCCCTGCAGCCACAGGTTTTGCAGGACAGGATGGGCAGGCTCTGAGCAAGAAGATTTCTGTACAACAACCCTTCACTACACATTATGGAGAATAGTCCAGCCCAGTGTCAGATCTTTTGCACATGCCGAATACTTTATAATGGTGATTCTCAGCCAGGGTTCTGGTGGCATGCTGGGTTGCCACTAGATTCTTTGAAAGATGCCAGAGGGTATGAAAAGATAAGCAAGGTACAAGGAGATAAACTGTTAACCACAGAGTCACAATGTATACGTGATGAAAATTTCCCTTTGTGTGGCTTAATGGTTTTACACATTACACGTACGTGAGTTTGGGGGTTTTTAAATGAGTTTGCAACGCTGCAACTTGGAACATTGCAGCCATTAGTCAGCTGGCTCCCCAGCTGCAGGAGAGGCATGCAGGCCCCACAGAAAAAAAGGATCAGGCCCCTTGCTGTTTCTGCTTTCAGCAGGCTCCTGTGGCTGGCAGAACACCTGGAGCCAGCCAGGAACGGGCTGGCTTGCCCCTGGTGCAGCATGCAGAGGTATCAGGGGAGTGGCTATATGTGCTGGCAGCCAGGGAAGGCAGCAGGGATGGTGTATAGGGTGCAGGGCTGCCTGGGTGTGCTGCTAGCTTCCCCAAGCCCACCCTGGGCTTCCGGGGCCCCACACACTGTCCTGGCCACCTTCTCCAGCCACCAGCACATCCAGTCACCCTCCTTCCTCCTCCCTGCATTTCCTCAGGGGTAAGCCAGCCCACTCCTGGGCAGCCCTAGGTGTCCCACTGGCTGCTGGAGCCTGCTGAAGGCAAAAGTAGTGAGGGGCCCTATCCTTTTTTTGTGCAGAACCTGCTCACTTCTCCCATGGCTGGGGAGCAAGCTGACAGAATAATGGCACAGATTAATGGCCTCACGGCTCTGGCAAAAAAAAAAAAAAAGGCTCCTCACCATTTCTGCCTTCAGCAGGCACCTGTGGTTACCAGGACAATAATGTATATACAATGACAGAAAAATAAAACCCACCATTTCAATTCAAAACTCACCATTTCAATTTAGAAGGTATAGCATGCAACCCTAAGGACTAAAACCCTGTCATGTATACAAGCGCCCAGAGTCTGGCTTGTCTGTGCCTGGCTGATCTCCCATTCCCACTGTCTGGCCCCTCTGCAAAGAGATAAGTAGGGTAATATACAAGTTAGTTTTTGAAATTGGATACCACTCAATTCCCAAAAGTTATGGAGGGGTGCCCTGAGTCCAGTGAGAAGCACTTTGAGTCCAAAAGGGTTGAGAACCACTGCATTATTCGTTCTGTGAATCAAACATTTGTGGTAAAAGAGAAGAAACATCCTGGAATCAAACAATTATGCTTTTCATGACCCCTTTGGTAAATACACCCACCCTAGCATTCTCCTGAGCTTCTGCCTATTCTATACCATGACCATGAAGATTCTTTCTTTGTATTCAAGTGTCTGGTACACAATGTGAAAACCTGCAGCCATGCTTGCTTGCAGTGCTGAGTCACTAATGGCAGGGGTAGGCAACTTGTCTGTGACAGAATACATAGATCTTTATAAAGCTATCACCTAGAATCCTTATATGGACCAGGATTCTGAATAATTACATTTTTTGAAGCTCATTTCATAAAAAAGAAACTTCAACAAAATGCAGATGGAGCCCTGTTTTCAATGAGATTCTAAAGGGATGCTAAGCAGGGACTTGACTAGCCACTGTATCGTAAAACAATGACAAGAGCCAGGCAATAGGTGTTCAGCAGACTGTTTCTGAAGAAAATAGCTTCTCCTGCTGTGATAACATCTCTTCTGCAATATTTCAGCCTGAATACAGGAGGGATCTATCTATCTATCTATCTATCTATCCCTGCCCTGTAAAAGACCCTGCAATCGTTGCAGAACTTGAAGATCCTATAAATTGTATCTTATTACTAATGGGTGATGCCCCTATTAGCTGAAGATACAGTTAGTCAGGGAAATAATTGCTGAATAATACTTTTATGCAAAGAGAAGATGCCATACCTGGTTATATAAATTGGTCAGATTTTTGCATCAGTTCTAAAGTTCTAACAGGTACTAATGTTTGTTTCAAAATAGACAAGTCAGAGCTTGCTCTCCTTATTGGAACTGGAGCCACTATGATTGATTTCCGACCCCCTTCCCTCTACCAGGTTAATCATTTTGCAGACAAAAATGTTTGAATTTACACAAAATGAAAGTCCCATGAACTAAAGCCTCAGACTAGAGGTCTGACTATTGACTGGCTGAGAAACAGGGGGCATGTTTACACACACAATTTAATGCTCATTAGCCTATTTTAATGGTCATTAAAGTGTCATAGAAAACCCATGCTCTTTCACAAATGTGCATTAAAATAGGCCAATATGCTTTTTTCTAGTACTTCACAATGGAGATACTAAATTTAACGCTCATTACCAAAAGCTCATTAATGAACATGTAGACATATCCAGGGAGAAGAATAACACAAAGCACCTTGATAACTCCAGATAGAAAAGAAACCTCTCTACTCTCTGCTGACATCTGTAAGGGGAAACACCTACATAGGCCAGGCCTCAAAAGCATATCCACAAGGTGCAGAGAGAGGTAGTTAGCTGTGTTAGTCTGAAGTCAGGCAGAAGGCAGGGTAGATTTGCACCTTACAGACTAAATCAGACACATAGGGTACTTGCTGGGCATTTAGTTCTTCCTAAATTGAAAAGGTGGGGTTTCATTATTGACTCCAAGATGAACATGGGCCGACAATGCTAGGTCATAGTTGGCAGGGCTAACCAGACCTTGTTATGCATCCACAGACGCATCTCAAGCAGGGCCAAGGAGGTGATCCTCCCCCTCTATGCAACACTGGTCAGGCCACAGCTGGAGTACTGCATCCAGTTCTGAGTGCCACACTTCAGGAGGGATGTGGACAATATTGAGAGGGTCTAGAGGAGGGCCACCCACATGGGAGGGACAACAGGGCAGACCCTGCAATGAGAGACTGTGGGAGCTGAACCTGTTCAGCCTTCACAAGAGAAGGCTGAGGGGGGACCTGGTGACTGTCTAAAAACTGACTAGGAGGGACCAGAAGGGTTATGGAGAGACCTTGTTTCCCCTAGTGCCCCCTGGCATAACAAGGAATAACGGCCATAAGTTGTTGGAGAGTAGGTTTAGATTAGACATCCGTAAGAACTACTTCACAGTCAGGGCAGCTAGGATCTGGAACCGACTGCCAAGTGAAATGGTGCTGGGTCCTACCCTGGGGGTCTTTAAGAAGAGGCTTGATGCCTACCTGGCTGGACTCATTTGAGCCCAGTTTTTCTCCTTCCCAGGTGGGGGGTCGGACTTGAAGATCTACAAGGTCCCTTCTGACCTGACTTCTATGATTCCATGATAAATAGTGGGTTTTAATTGTGTCATTTAAAAACCAACTGTTTCAATTTAGGGACTTTTGTCATTTCATGTGATGTCACAGTGTGTCACAAGCCTCCATCAACTCAATTGCCTTCCACCTTCCCCACCTCTGGGCAGGCTCTTCCAAAAAAAAAAAAAGCGGTGAGGTGCCCAATCCTTTTTTTCCCCTCCAGAGCCTACCTGCCTCTCCTGCAGCAGTAGTAGGGGCAAGTTGCTGGTGGTCCGAGCAGTCCCTGAGCTGTGGGGGACCTGGGTATTTCCCTCCATGGTGATGGCAGCCCTCAGGTGGCACCTACCCATTAGTACTCTTTCCGGGTAGTCCTGGGGGGCACCGCCTGTGATGGGCCAGTAGGGGGTGCTCCTGCATTAAGCCACCCACCTCACTTCACCTGACCACCTTCCAGGCTCCGAGTACCTCCCTGGGGGCGCCTCATGTCTGCCCAACCCCCTTCCTGGACTGATTCTGGCTCTGCGCACCCTTGGAAACACAGGCCTAATAGTCCTCAAGGGTACTTGATTCACTTCAAGAAGTTGGGATGCTTCCCTCAGTCAGAAGCTCATGTAGTGGTCTCCCTTAGTCAGCTGAACCAAGGGGACCCCAAGGCATAAACTAGACCCACTCCCAATAAGTCTCCTACACTAGGTACAAAGGAGAACTTTATTGGTTACAGAGGGCAGGGTTAGAATAGGGTACAGGGTAGAGCAATGCCAGAGAAATCCCAGAGAGCAAACTCCCGTGGCTGGGTAGCCTTTGATCATGCAGCTGAGTTACTGCAAGCTATATACCTAGTTAGATCTCAGGTAGCTTACTCACAAGTATCATCCAGAGGCAGTTGCAGATTCCCTCTGGAGGCAGGCAGTTCACTGATCATGAGTTTTGAGAGAGAGAGCAAGTTTCAGATGGTACAGATCTTCTCTGTCTCTGAGTCTCCCTCATGACTTCTGCCCCCTCCTCCTGGGCAGTCCTTAACTTATATAGCCCTTGTGACCTCATTTACCTGGTCCAATGGGGGCCAGCACCTGTTGGCTGTCAGCCAACCAATTTGGAATACATCACTAGTTGCAGGGCAGACTCGAGCCCTCCACAGAGCAAGCCCCTCACCCAGGTATGTGATACCAGTCACGTAGGCAGAGGGAACAGGTTTCCCCCCTCCCTCAGGAATGTATCCAGCTCAGGTTACCCAAAGAGAGAGGGTAAAGGTGTGTACCCTCTGCTGGGCCCATCCTAATCAAACTATCACAGAGCAGAGTTTTTGGGGAGAAACAAAGGTGGCCTTCTGCCACACCACCATTACAGAAGGAAGCATAGGGCCCCACGCAGCTCAGGGGGCTGTGTGACCCAGTGGCAGCTCCTGCAGGCAGGCTTGACCGAGGGGAAAAAAAAATGGCAAGGATCCTGATCTTTTTTTTTCCCTTCCAGAGCCTGTCTGCCTGCCTGTGCTATGCAGGGCCTGGTGCTTCCCTCTGTGGCGGTGGTGCCCCCCAGGCAGCAGTCACCCACTAGTGTGGTCCTGGGGGACGATGCCACCACAGAGGGAAGCACTGGGCCCTACACAGCTCAGGCAGGCAGACAGACTCCGAGAGGAGAAAAAAAAATCAGTCTCCTCACCGCTGCTTTCTTCTTTGTTTTCTCTTAGTCAAGCCTGCCTGCATGAGGTGCTACCAGGTTACATAGCACCTGAGTCACACGGGGCCTGGTGCTTCCCTCCATGGTGGTGGCACCCCCCAGGGCCACCCAGGAGGGGTGCTAGTGGATGGGTGCCACTTGGGGGGCACTGGTGCTGTGGAGGGAAGGTTGACGGTCTCCCGCAGCTTGGCTGCTTGGCCCACCGGCAGCTCACCCCGCAGCCATGGGAGAGGCAGGTAGGCTCCAATGCCCTGTGGACCATCCCCGCTGCCTTCCCGCCACCTGGAACTGCCCAGGAATGGTCTGGCTTGCCCCTGGGCCAGTGCAGCAAGGCATCAGGAGGGTGGATGGATGTGTTGGTAGCAGGAGAAGGTGGTGGGGATAGTACACAGGGCACTGGAAGCCTGCCAAATCTGAGCTTCCCCAAGCACATCTGGGCTTCCAGTGCCCCATGCACCATTGCACTTTGTTATATAGCGAACAAAAATACCTCTGATGGGTTTTACCTTGCTATGTAACAAGGTCATTTAAAGCAAAATACACCGCCAAACTTGGACATCATCATGAAATTAATGCGAAAGATGTCGCCAAAGGTGTAAACAGTGACACCCTTAAAGTGGTGCAAAACGGCAATTAAGCTGCTTTAAAGGCCAATTTTATTACATGTACAAGCACCCATTTAGCATAAACTATCATGAGTCCAGCTCAGTTCATCAGATGCTGTTTGTGCAATTTATTAAGTGGAATGATTTGAATACAAAAGACAGGGAAAAAAAAGAGAGAGGAGAGATGGGGAGCTGCTAGTTATATCTGTTGTGCCAGTTTGGGACACTTTACTCAAAATACAGGTACTTTTCACTGTGGGGCAATAAAACAAGATATTAGCATTGAATGTGCCACGAATGAGGCATCATCCTTAACTAAAGGGGTTAAGACAATGATTTACAGACAAAAAATCAAAGACTTAGAAAAAGGGGGTGAGGTTGTTCTTAAAAGACTTAGAATAGGGGGTGAGGTGAGTGGGCCTTTTCTATGACCAAAACTCAAGGAGGAGGTGCTGTTGTTCATAGATTCATAGATTGTAGTGTTGGAAGGGACCACAATGGATCATTGTGTCCAACCCCCTGCCCCTGGCAGAAAAGAGGAGTGAGATCAGATGACCCCAGCCAGGTGACTGTCAAGCCTCCTCTTGAAGACCTCCAAGTTAAGGGATAGTACCACCTCTCTTGGAAGCCTATTCCAGACTCTGCCCACACTTACTGTAAAAAATGTCTCCCTAATGTCTAACCTAAATCTGCTCTCCACTAGTTTGCACCCATTATTCCTAGTTACTCCCTGGGGCACTCTGGTAAATTCCCTGCTGTCCTCCCTTGATAAACTTATAGGCGGCTACAAGGTCTCCCCTCAGCATCTCTTGTGAAGGCTAAAGAGATCCAGATCTCTCAACCTCCCCTCATAGGGTCTTTCACGGAGGTCACTAATCATTCTAGTGATCCTTCTCTGAACCCTCTCCAGATTCTCCGTGTCCCTTTTGAAGTGCAGTGCCCAAAACTGGACACAGTACTCCAACTGCGGCCTGACCAGTGCCGCATAGAGGGGGAGCATCACCTCCCTTGAGCTGTTGGTCATGCATCTTCTAATACATGACAAAGTGCGTTTGGCTTTGTTAATGGCCTTGTTACATTTCCAGCTTATGTTCATCTTGAAGTCAACTATGACTTCAAGATCTCTCTCAGCTTCTGAGCTGCTGAAGAGGTCATCCCCCACCCTGTCAGTGTGTTGTGGATTCCTCCTTCCTAAGTGGAGTACCTTACATTTATCTTTGTTGAATTGCAAACTATTTCGTTCTGCCCATTGATCCAACCTGTCCAGGTCAGCCTGTATCTGCTCTCTGCCTTCTGGCATGTTAACTTTGCCTCATAACTTGGTATCATCTGCGAACTTGGAGAGGGTGCTCTCCACACCCTCATCCAAATCTCTGATGAAGATATTAAATAACACCGGTCCAAGGACCAAACCCTGTGGGACCCCACTGCCCACCTCCTTCCAGGCTGAGAATGATCCATCCATCACCACTCTCTGGGTGTGGTACCTAAGTCAGTTAGCCACCCACCTGACTATGTAGGCATCCACTCCACAGCCCGTTAGCTTCCCTATGAGAATAGGATGTGAAACTGTGTCAAAGGCCTTCCTAAAATCCAGGTAGATGACAGCAGCCTCAGTTCCTGTGTCAAGATAGTGTGTGACCTGGTCATAAAAGGCTATAAGGTTTGTCAGGCAGGATCTACCTGTGACAAACCCGTGCTAGTTTCTTTTCAGCATCGTTTCCCCTGCTGGGCCTTCACAAACGCACTCTTTGATGATATTTTCCAGTATTTTCCCAGGGATAGAGGTAAAACTGACTGGCCTAAAGTTACCCCGCTCATCCCTTCTCCCCTTCTTAAAAATAAGCACCACGTTGGCCCTTTTCTAGCCCTCAGGGACTTGGCCAGAGCACCATGAGTGCTCAAACAGCCATGCCAGTGGCTCAGCTATGTCACTGGCCGATTCCTTCAGCACCCATGGATGGAGGTCACCTGGGCCGGCTGACTTGTACCCATCCAGCCCTTCCAACTGCTCCTTAACTAAGTTAGCACTAACCTTTGGTGGTCTGGTGCCTTTTGGACATCTGTCTATGCTCAAGGTCGGGGAATTGTCTTGGTCATACTTAGGAATACTGAAGCAAAGAACTCATTGAATTGTTCCGCCTTTTTCCCTGCATCAACCACCAACTGACCTGATTTGTCCTGCAGGGGCCCTATGTTACTCTGTGCTTTCCTTTTGCTCACTATGTATCAGTAGAAGGACTTTTTATTGTCCTTAATTGTTGAAGCCAGCCTAAGCTCCAGTCCTGCCTTGGCCTGCCTGTCTCCCTGCAATAGCGTGCCAGGGAGGTGTATGCCTCCTTGGTGGCTGCCCCCTGCTTTCACTGCCTATAAATCTCTTTCTTTGTCCTTAGTCTTTCCTGGAGCTCCCTGTTCAGTCAAGGGGGATTTTTTATCCCCTTAGCCCCTTTCTTGCATAAGGAGAGAGACTCCTTTTGTGCCCTAAGCATCACTCCCTTGAGAAACCTCCAACCCTCCTGGGCCCCCATTTGCTCGATGCTCTTGAGTTCCGCCACCTCACTAACTAGGTTTCTAAGTTTACTAAAGTTGGCCCTTCTGAAGTCTAAAACTTTAGCCTCACTGGATATTTTTCTCACCCTTTGCTGGATAGTGAACTCTACCAAGTGATGGTCACTATGTCCCAGGTTACTGTGTACTCACAGGTTACCCACAAGATCATCTCCTGTTGCTAAGACCAGGTCTAGCAGGCCACTACCCCTGGTGGGACTGGACATCACCTGGGTTAGGTGGAAGTCCTGCACACAGTGTAAGAACCTCCATGAGTGGATTGTTTTGGCCGCCTGTTCCTCCCAGCAGATGTCTGGGTCATTTAGATCCCCCATGACCACTGCCTCCCTCACCTGTATGGAATCTGAGAGCTGCCTGGAGAATACCTTCTTTAGCTCATCATCCTGGTTAGGAGGTCTGTAGTAGACCCCCACTACCAAGTCCTTTTCCCCTGCCCTCCTCCGGATCCTGACCCACAATGCCTTGGTATTCCCCTCCTCCCTTCTTGCCTTGATGATGGAAGATGTGTACTGCTTCTTAACATAGACAGCTACACCCCCGCCCTCTTTCCCCACTCTGTCACATCTATACAACCTGTACCCCTCAATGCCTACCACCCAGTCATGCGTAGAATCCCACCATATTTCAATTAAGCTGACTAGGTCATACTGTGTGCTAGCAAGTAGGAGTGTGAGCTCTTCCTGCTTATTCCCCATACTCCTGGCATTTGTGTAGAGACATTTTAGCCCCCTAATGGGTGCTCTTGGTGCCTCTTTGCCTTGATGGCTTGTGTTCTCCTTAGTGCTTACCTGGTTAGGTCCAGTGCCTTGTTTTGGCTTTCCAACCCTCGGTTCTCATCGACCACTAGTTCCCTGTCCCCCGCCAAACCTAGTTTAAAGCTCTTTGGAGGAGATCTGCCAACCTGCAGGAGAACAGATGCTTACCTCTAGGAGAGAGATGAAGATCATCCCATCCTAGGAAGCCTTCTCCCTGGTCATGGTTGTAGAATCTGAAGCCCTCCTGAAGACACTATCTCTGGGGCCACCAGTTGACTACCCTGATACAGGCATCCTGGTGCCTCCAGCTCTTGCCAACTGGAAGGATGAAGGAGAATACCACCTGTGCCCCTGACTTTCTGAACCTGCAGCTCATGGAAGTCCTTCATAATGCAGTCAGAACTACTCCCAGCTGCATCATTACTGCCCACATGGACAAGGACCATGGGGTAGTAGTCGGAGGGCTTGATGAGATCAGAAATCTTTGCAGTGATGTCGCTGATCTTTATCACCAGTTCTTCCTTGAAAACAGAGATTGCTTGGGCTGAAATTGTAAGGAGTAACAGCTGAGATGAATAATTCAAGTGAGGGACCTCCCTACTCCACACTAAACCGTACTCAATTCAGCTTGGATGGGGGAGAGTCCCTGAAGAAGCCCTTAGGAGTCAGAGCCTGCCCAAATTTTGGACACCACCAACCCCAAGTATAAACCATGAATAGAATATATTGCATGAGGAAAGAAGGGAAATGGCTAAAGTAGATAATCATTGCGAGAAGAGCTCTGGGGATGAGATTATTATACAGGATACCTGTGAGGGTGGTAGTGTTCTCTGATATAACTGTCTTCATTGCTGGTTTTCCCAAATTTGTTATAAGTTCATCTTCTCCACCAAAGTTCTTTTTCTTTTAAATCCTTGGATTCAGTGTTTGCAGGTGGGGAATTACTCATGAAGGTTGTATGATGTGATAAAGTTCTAAGGGTGCTGAGTGACAGCCTAAGTTGGAGTTATTTAATGATTTTTCAGGAGGAAGCATTAGGTAATTGAACTTGATACTTTTTGTTGTCAATAACAACTGGCAACAAGCCCTGTACATTTTAATTTTGCCTAGTATTTTCATTTTCAAAAGTCTTAAGCTTTGTGTATTTGCAAGTGTGCTATTTAGAGACCCTGCTAGCTTAGGGTAGAACAAGAAATCTGGCTGCAAAGTGCACAATTTCTCACATAAGATAGGGAATTTCAGCCACAGTGACTCATCAGTTTTTTGTTCTCCATGTATGTGCCAGGCAGGAGTGTCATCCTATATTCTGAGACATCCTTAGCAAGGATTTTGTAATAGAAGAAACCCATGCCCTTTATATATATAAAGAATAAATACAAGAATGAATACAAGAAACCCATGCCCTTTATATATCTATAAAGAATAAATACAAGTTTAGCAAAAAGGAGCCTGAAGACACTGAAATACAGGAAAGAAACTGGTTAAAAAAATAAGCCTAAACATTCTGAGGGGAAGTGACACAAGATGATTTAACAGTACTAAAAACAGGCTTCAGATTCACACTATGATTTCAAAGGAGGCCTGGACTGGTTTAAAAAAAATGGAATTTGGAAAATAAAATCTTAGACTCCTTTAAAAATTCATGTCAGCATGCAAACTAACCTATTTTCAAGATCTAAGGCCAAATATTCACCTAGTATAAACCAGTAAATCTCAGTGGGTGTGTCTACATGTGAATTTATGTGCATCTAAATTTAATGCATCTTAGTGTAAGGTGCATTTAGGCAAGTTAGGCATGTGTCTACACATGAATGACTTAAGGTGCCTTAAAGTGGCTAGCTGGGCAGCCTGCCATGGTCAGCACACTAGACAGCCCCTGGAAACCCACTGCAACAGAGCTGGGTGGTGCAGCCCAGTGCCGGCCAAGGGAGTGGAAGCCTCCAGTATGCCTGGATGCGGTCGGCCTAGCACTGGCCCCAGCCCCAGCCCCAGCTCTAACACCATCCCTGTGTTCCTGCTTCCCCAGCATCAGATGAGAGCAGGCCAGAACCAAACCCATGGGTCCTACATTGCCGCCAGGACACAGGTTCTGTCAGGGAACAAGGCAGCATCCTCCATGTCCTCCCCGCCCCCATTACTCCCTGTAGGCGAAGGGAGTAGTGCAGTATGGGCAGGGCATTTGCTAGTGGCTGATCCAAGGCTGATCCCCCATGCCTCTCCATCGGGGTGAATTTGCTCACCGGGCAATTTAGCCCTGCAAGAGCAGGACACCTCACTACCCACTGGAGATTCAAGTGCCCTTAGAAGTCCACACTGGGGCTCCAACTCAGGTTAGCAGGTAGGCAGGGATTGCATCTGCCTCAGAACCAGGCATGGATTTCCCTGCTCCATCAACCTCCATCCCAGACAAGCACCTGGCCTCCATGCCAGACACTGCAGGTACGAAAGGTGGCATCAGGTTCTTGGGGCTCTGTGCATCTCAGCCCAGGCAGGCTGGGCACAATGTGGATGGGAGCTCAGCCTTGGGTTAGGTGGGCCAAGGGGAAAGACAAGCCCCTAGCTGTGTTGTGCCCAGCCTGCCTGAGCTGAGCCATGCAGAGCAGAGCCCCCAGGAGCTGATACCACCTCTCCCACCTGCAATGTCCAACCTGGAGGCCAGGTGCTTGCCTGGGACAGAGATGGATGGAGCAGGGAAAGCCATGCTGGGTGCTGGGGGCATATGCAGTCCCAGCCTGCCTTCTGTCCCTGGCAGGAGCCCCAGTGTGTGCTTTTAAGGGTGCCTGAAGCCCTGTAGTAAACCTGCCCTGAGGGAGAGGCACAGGGGAGCCACTAGCAAAGGCCCTGCCCACACCGCACTGTCCCCCACTCCCCTCCAGGAAGTCACAGGGGGGGCTGTTCCTTGTGCTTTGACAGGAGCCCTGGCACCTTGTGCCCCCTCTGCCAACTTACTGCACACCAACAGGGACCACTGCTGCTGGAACCCCTGCTCCAGCTCCAGTGTCTGAACCTTGCAGAACAGCACCCACTGCATCTTCTTCTTGGCTGTGTCCAGTATCAGCATGGGGCCTTGCAGGCTCAGCTTCAGCCCACTTAAGTCACATAGCATGAAGGCATCTTATGGCATCTATAAATGGGTTAAAGCACCTTAATTGTTTCTAAATTTGATGCTTGCTTTATGCAGGTATTAAATTTTTGTGTAATTAGCCTAAAATTGCCATTTTTAAGGATTAAAGATGCCCACGTGTAGACCCATGCTGTTAATGGGCATCTATACACATATTTTTTTACTCGGTGACATGCCAGAGATCCAGCATGTCAAAACAGACTCAATTAATTGAGTCTGCTCCACATGTGAGCTGATGCTCACCGCACTGCATCACTTGCAGTTGTATAAGCAGCGAAATGCACATCAGCACAGAGAAAATGGTGATGGTGCGCTTTTGAACTAAAATGCCTTCTATGTATTTTAGTTCAAAAGTGGACCACTGTCATTTTCTGCGCACTGAAATGCATTCTACCACTTATACAAATGCATGCATTGCAGCACCAGGCACTTTTCAAAGTGCCCAGTGCCACAGCACACACATGTGTAAAAATGCCCAGTGTGCCTTAAAAATGGCTAATGCAGATGCACCCAATTAGTAGGTAATATAAACCAGTTTGCACTAGCTGAGGCTGTTGACTTACTGTATGTGTAGGTGCTGGTGAAATATTACTGTTTATCCTAGCATTACTGTTTATCCTAGCAAATCCCAAGTCTTGGCAACTCCAATTACAATGAAGATATATGCCCTGCTTATTTTTGTAAATTATTATTTAAAGCCATAGGAAACAAAAACAGAAAATTCAGAAGTTTAGACTGTAAGCTGTTAATATAATGGGACTTACTGCTGCTGCCCAGTGTTTGTGCAGTTCTTAGCCCAGTGAAGTCTCATCTGTGTAATACAAATACAAAGACCCATTAAACAAAGTCCCAGAAAGCACCAATATCCAAATGACTTCAATTGATGTTGTGGGTGACAATTACCTTCTAGCAATTAAAAACATTTGCAGAGTTTTCTCATTTTCTAAGTACATCTGAATTCTCCAGGTTTAAATCCCGTCTGTGTTATACCGATGTCAATTATGCCCTATTGACAGCTGAAAGCCATTGGAGTTTCAATGGTAGAAACCAACATGACAAAAGAATAAAGTCCTCAGTAGACATCCATTCTGCTAGTATTTATTAATGCCTATTTGCCAGATGCCAAGGAGCATTTTGGAATGTGGAAACCTGGAATACATTATAAAATGCACACGTGGGGAACAGTAAGTATCCTCAATAAATCAACATATGATCAACATGCAAATACTACAGACTACCTCCAAATGCTCCCTCATATGTGCTTTTCTATGTCAATGCACAGAGAACTTGTACTGAACAGATGAGTTATTTTTCTTTAAATGCCACCAGACTAACCCAAGGCTGGTGATGACTAGGGACCTACTTAATTCACAGTTTGTAGATTTCATGGAAACTGCAAAATCCAGGATTTTCTGCAAAATCTGTGAACTTAACAACAAAAAAAGTAATAAAAATAAAATTCTGACTCCCCTGTGGGAGCCAGGAGTCCTCACCGCTGGGAGGGGAAGGCTCCAGCTTTCAGGGTGGCACTAAGGGCAGCAGAAAACATGGTGGCTGCTCCCTCCTCCCCCTGTCTACCAATCAGCACTGAGGGATGGGGGCCGCAAAAAGGGAAGCCAGCAATCAGGATGGTGGCCGTCCCCTTGTCCCTTCTGCCACCCAGGTCCTCTCTGTCAATCAGCACCAAGGGGAGTATGTCTCTGCCAATCAATGGTAAGGAGCGGAGCTACTGCAAAATGCCCATTAAATCAGTTCTGTGTGCTGTGAATGGGCTGAGAAAAAGCCTTTGTCTCACTATGATTTAAGTAGGTCCCCAATGATGACTGCAACTCCTTCAACTCCAAAATAGAGGGTAACTTTTGGCTTTTGCAGCCATACCTACACCTTTACATAAGAATAGAAGTTACTAGTTACGTCATGTGTTTCTGCAGGGTTATGGCTCCATGTAACCCTTTTCACCGAACAGCATAGTCTAGCTATAAGGGAATTCAAATGAGGGGAAAAGAGCATTCAAGTTCTGAGTCCCATTAAGCCTTGATACAAGACCTAGTGTCATGAGCCTTGAGTGTGTAGAACTGCCACTGAAGCCCATGGGAATTCCTTTGGAGCAGGTGCTTAGCTGGGAAAGGTTTCACAAGAATTACACAATTCACCTCCTTTAAAAGCCTTCATGAAATATTTATTTTGTGGGACCTGTCATAATCTTTCCCCCCTCCCCCCTCCCTTTTCTTTCTCTCTCCTTTCTTTCTTTTTCTTTGAATTAGAATTGAGAATCTGCAAATGCAGAAATATCCATACAGATTGAAAACAAATCCAAGAAAACTCACTTCCCTCAGGTGTAGTATAAAATAACTGTTTCACATGGTTAACTCAATTTCAGTCAGATTTTTTCATTCTGGGTGGAAATTAGAAAAGTGTGTATTTTTGCATGTCTATTACTTCTTTGAATATTATGTTTTGTAGTGGCAGTGTTAGATTTAACTGACCAAACGTAAGCAAGTTAGGTTATGTAACAGCTACATGTATTCTAGATTTATGCTTGCAATATGTAAACAGTTTAGACTGCATAAAGCCCACATCCATTGCAGATTTATGCCAGCAGAAAGTTAACAAGTTCAACTATATAAAAGACAATTTATTCTAATATGATATGCCACATTATTTTTGCAGGCTGTGGCAAAGGGTGTGATTTGACAGGTGATATGTATGCACGGTGATGGGAAGAGGGTTTGGGGGGAGGGGATCAAGTATCATCAGCTTAGTTATTTCCGTAGTGTCTGCAATATATGATAAGTTGCTTGCAGTTTCAGAAGGGCTCTTCTTTCTAACCTCTATTAAGCCAGCTAAATAAAATTGAAAATTACTTTAAAAAAAAGTAGATCAGCTATAACATGCAGAGGGACTGGGTGGCACCTAATAAGAGGTGATGTAATGAGTTGCATAAAAGGAAGCAACAGGAAGGGGTTTCCATAACATCACCATCTTAGTATCCTGGGTATCATCCAGTAAACCCCACTGTTCCCTGACACACACAGCTGTCTCTTTCCACCTTAGCAGGGAAGGAATGCAGAGAATTCTTCAGTTACTCCACTGTGTACAGTGCCTGAAGCACTGTGCAGGGGTGCAGATCACGGATTAATATAGGCCTATGGGATTAAGTTGTTTGTACTTTAAATGTATACACTTACATCTGTAACAGAGGGCGTTATATATTGTGTTTTTGTATGTGTTCTTTTTTTATGTGGGCAAGAAGGCCCCTGTGTTTTGGCCATGTGCTCAGCATGGAGTCTGTATCTGGGGAAAATACATAAAAGCCTCTGGCCTCATTGTCCAGCAGAAGCAGAGGATTCCTCAGACTGATTTTTCAGAAGAGGAAGGGAAGTGTGGTGCTCCCTGCCTGGAGAAGGCCACAGTGATGTTATGCAAAGGGAAATAAGGGAAGTTAGACTGGTTTGGGGGCTGCCTTTGGTGCTTGCCACTGTAAGGGCTGAGAGCAGGCAGCAGGCCAGGCAGTAGGTGCAGGCAAGCCCTGATGAGGTGGTCATGATGTAAATATCACGGTTCGTTTCTTTGGAGGCTCATTGAATAACAATCCTTAGGCACACATTGTTGGTGAGACAAAAGGTATATATTTGCAAATAGGGTCAGAGGGAGAAGACAAAAGATCAAAACCCTCTGCCCCCCCCCCGGGCACAATCATTAGCAGGCTTTTATCCCTTCTCCTCTGGCACGTGTACAGAAGCAGGAACTCTTACAACTCATTTCCAGTTCATACAAACATGCATGAGAATACGTCAGATCATGCATCCCATGTGTATTATAATTAACTACTTAAGTATGCGGGGCGGATAGGCTTAATATGTATTAGGTTATTGCGCTTGCCCAGAAAGCACTCGAGGTTATGGAGGGTTTAACTTCAAGGCTAAGATTGCAATTATTCTTATCTTAGCCTAAGAATGTGGGAGCCATGAAAGAAAGTGTGATTTAGTGTAACAAAGAGATAGTAAATTTGCAGAACAAAGAGAGAGTGATACCTTAGTACAAAGAGCTCTTGGAGTTTTTCCTTCAGTTTCCAACCCCCCGCTTCCCTCTCTCATTAAGGAGACAAGGAGGGCTGGCAGCCGTGCTTATTCAGAGGACAACACTATTGATGGGAGCTAACAGCTATTGATAATGCATTTTTAATAATATTTCTAACAGTCACACGACTGCAGAAGAACCAAGGGATTGGAGGAGAGGGCTGAGTGGCCTCTATTTTTGCTCAGGCCATCAGGGATGAGCCAGAAGTTTGCTGCTGGCCACTGGAAGAATACCACCTGCCTAAGCTGCTGCTTGGAACATCTTTGGAGGTAAAGGCAGGATCTATGGGGATGGCAGAAGGTTCCTGGTCCTGGGGCATGAGAGAAAACTACACCCTGCTGGGGAAGGATGGCTTTGTGGGACTGCCTGTGGTGGGGTAGTTCCCCAGAAATGCCAGGCCAGTTGCTTCCCCGGTGAAAGGGGGACAGGGGCACCTTATAACCTCAGCTCCCACTACCCT
Source organism: Crocodylus siamensis (assembly GCF_052110815.1). Classification (NCBI taxonomy): domain Eukaryota; kingdom Metazoa; phylum Chordata; order Crocodylia; family Crocodylidae; genus Crocodylus; species Crocodylus siamensis. The sequence continues at coordinate 388,213,380 of NC_143395.1, read as the reverse complement.
ATAGGTCATTTTAGAGCAGGGACAAGCAGCGGGCCCAGGCATATCTGCGGAAACCTGAGCCCATGAGGTGTAAGACCCTGAGCTCCAGTGAGGAGGCATAGAGTTGGCTCCAGTGAGGGGGGAGACGGGGCCCCAGTGAGGAGATGAAAGTGTGTGAAGTGGCCCACACAGAGTAGGGTGCATGGTAGCACCTGAAGGGCTGTGTATGTGGGGTGTAGAGTGTGGGGTCTGCACATGTGGGCCTGAAGGGGTGCATCAGGGGGCATGTAGAGTAGGGTTGCTCAGGCAACCTGAAGGGCTACATATGGGCCAACCTGCACAAGAGTGACAACCTGAGCAATTTGCCAGGAGAGGGGCGAGTGTCTGAGTTGAGCCCAGTGTGAGGCATAAGGCCCATGGCCACAGGGTCTGAAGGGCTGTGCATGGGCCAGCCAGAGTGTGAGTAGGGTGCAAGGGGGATCCGAAGGGGCTTCACAGATCCATGGGGTTGGGAGTGGCCCAGTGAGGGGAAGTATAAATGAGGCCCACTGAGAGTGGGAGGAGTGAATGAGGACCTGTGAGGGGGGACAGAGGGCGAGAATAGAATGCTAGAGGCCCAGCAAAGGGCAGAGTTTAGCCTGGCCTTGGACCAGAGCTGTTGTCCATTTGCAATGCCATCTGTGAGGTGTGAGACATGGTGCAGGGAAGGTCAGAGCCATGTGTAATGCCCCAGGTATTGGGGCTTTAAATGGGCAGCCTCTTGCATATTTACATCATACTGATTAAACAGCAAGTCATGGCAGGTGAGATAGGGCCCTATACAGAGGGGTGGGCCAACACTGAAACCTGGCCCTGAGTTCTCCCCTGTCACAGGGCAGACAAAATGCCAGGGGCTGCTGAAGTCAGAAGTCTCCTCCAAGGGAAAAGAAGTTGCAGATAGCAAAAAGTAAAGTTCAGGTAGAGGAGAGAGAAAGATGGAGAGAATTGTCCCAGTGTCTGGGTACTCCTCTCTCCCCCTTTTTTCCTCTTTTTCTCTTTTGAGGTTTTAAGGGATTAATAGTGGGAGAAAGAGTATTGGTTCCTTGGGTTTTCTGGCCAGGATTTATGCCTGGCAACTTAAACAGGGTTGGAACCTGGGAGTTTCTAATTCTGCCAGTTCAGGCTGGGGTTGAGGCTTGTAACTTTCTGCTCCCAGTGTAGCTGTGACCCAAATCCTGGAGTCCAGGCCTAGAGGATAGGTGTGATCTTTCTCCTTGTTTCTTTTGATAGTCCATTCATTTTAGTCAGCTGTGTGTAGCCATTAATCAATTTGTTTCCTTTGGAGTTTTTCTGCAGTTTTCATTTCAGCAGGTCACATTTTTCAGGCCAGATTGTGGAGTGAGTACATCCTGTCTGGAGCCACAGTCACTCCCCATACACGTATACAGTCTTTCCATGGGAGCAAAGACTACCATGTCACTATCCCTCTGAGAGCATCAGGGGGTCCCTTGCACCTCTGAAGGACCCACACTCTCTAGCAGCTTTCCCTGGCACAGCGTAACCTATAGACTATGTCATGTAGTTAATAGTGTTTCACAATGCATTTGGTGTTTTCTTCTGTTTTTTTGTATTAAATCTGGGTTTTTTTGGTTACACTGCTTGTGAGGAAGGGGTTTTTGTTTATGTGGGACACCGCAGTTATTAATTTAGTGTTCCTAGATTTCTGGGTGAAGTCTTGAGCCAAAGTAAAATATATTTAGTGCCCCTGAAATTGAACCTGGAAGAAGGGTTACACATAAAATAGCATTAGGTATGCATGTGGGTATATTGGGTATTCAGACAATCATTGCATTTGTTCCATTGCCCTCATACTTCACTTTGTCATGTGATTTAGTTATCATCTGAAAAATTGAATGACGATTGCAGGGACATGAGCACATTAAGATATGCAGTCATCTGGAATGGTTGGTTCATATTTTTTTTTTCTGAATAGCTCCTGTGCAGTCATGGGAAAGTGAATATAAGGCCTTGATATGGTTTGTTGCTTTTTGCATATGTTGTGTGAAGCATCTACTCTCGATACTGTTATCTGACTGATGCCTTTAATGCCCTTTCTCCCTTTTTTCAACTGACATGCTATCAAATAAAGACAATGCCATATGTTAGTGTGGCCACGGAATGGGTGTATGCTTGATAGATTGCTGTTCTACAGAGCAGCTAATGCTTCGTTGCACCTCACACTACACTTCAGCACTGCAATGAGTGCTGTAGATCACAGAAATATAAGATGACTCTTCCTTTCAATAGTATATAATTAGCTCCATTGCTCATGTGTCATGCCCAAAGTACTGTACTAACAGACAACAATCCATCTGTGACACCTCTCTCCTTCCCTTCAGGACAACAGACTTACGTGCTCTTTGTTACGATGGTAAAGTGCCCTATTCTAAGAGTGACCTTTGTCCTCTGCTTGGCCTTCATCTAAAATATTGTCCCAAAATATTGATACATTACTTAAAAATCATATTGAACAAGCTGCTAACAGCAGTTCCACATGATCTCATCCAAAACAGCATATCTCCTTTTCTCCCTTCTTTCCTTTGTGTATTGCCATCTCTTGCTATGTGTCTGTTTACACTGTATATTTCTTACCAGTGTAACCCAGGGTCCCCCAAAGTGAGCAGGCACTCTACATGATGTAATGCAACACATTGTGGAACTATGGGTGTGCAAAATTTGAATGGTTGTAAATAAAACCTGTTAGTAGCTACCCCCTTCACCAATACAAGGGAAAAGCCAGCAGGGCACGTGTGCTGTGGGTGGAAACTGCAGTCTACTTGAGGTTCCTTCCCACCTATCATGTCTCAATAGGAACAGAAAGTGATGTCTTAACCAGGTACAAATTTAATATATGTATATATAAAAAGGTAGTGAACTAAAGTGAGTATTTACAGGTTACAAATACATATAACTTATACATGCAAATACAAACAGGTGACCATAATGGTCCCAAACACTATGAACAGGTAAGTACAACAATAAATGGCACTCTAAAATACAAGGCATAGTTAACAGTTAATAAACAGTCAAAAAATGTACAGCATGTATCAAACAATCAATAAACGCTCCAAAATACGGAGTTCTGTAGTGGTTCCCCTCCCCTAGGGGGTCTCTTCCTCCTGCCTCTTTATTGAGACTACCCTCCCTCGGAGTGTCACTCCCTGGTGGGAGACCCATTACCCCACTGATTCACGTGTCCCAAGGCGCCGGGTGGGCCAGTGTTCATAAGCTCCCTGGCCTGGCTAATGTTTCTCCAAGGGAGGGCTCAGTTCCAGGCCTCAGGGGAGCGACATGACTTGCTCATGCATCACAGTGGCTCAATCCTTCTCAGGGGGAGTTGTGGGCATGGGCTGCCTCATGAATGCCCAGAGCAATACCACTCTGAATACTGCTCCCTGTATTCAGGAACCATTCCATCCCCAGGGCCCTTGCAGACCCACGGCAGGAAATGGGTCCCAGACTGCCCTCCTTCTCCAGGGCCTTATGCTCTGCAATGACTCACCCCACGGTAGCGCTGGCTCCCATGCCCAACATAACGCTGTGGTTGGAGACCTAAGCTGCCTTGCTGCAGCTCCCAGGGTCTGGTCCCTCGCGGGCCCTCCATACAAAGACACCTGCACTGCAGCCTGGCCTTGTGCCGGGACTGGAGACCTGAGCCACTTTGCTGTGGCTCCCAGCATCTTGGTCCCTCACGGACCCTCCATGCGGCAACGCCTGCACTGTCAACTGCAGCGGAATCTTTCAGGTTCTTCTGGGCAGCTGGATGTGCTTGCTGGGCAGCTCTCCCAGCTTTTCTTGGCCTCGGGACCCTTCCCTTCTTTTTCCTCTCTCTCTGACTGTTCAGCATGCTTGGCACACAGCTGCTTATATCCCCTTCTGGGGCTCCTCCCTCAGATTGAAAATGAACCAATCAGTGGGGCTGCAACTGCAGTTCCCAATTAAGTCTGCTTCTGTCCCCCCGCCCCACTTTGGAGTAGAGAGGGAGCGGACTCTCCTCCTGGCTCCTCCCCTTCCTGTCTCTGATTGGTGGGTTTTGCCCCACCAGTTGCATTTGCAGTCTCCTAAACCTGGAGAGCTGGGCAAAGCCTGGGAAGCCCACCACAACAGTATGGGTCCACAACAAGCATTGTTTGTCATCTTCATTGTCAGACAGAGCTATGATGATTCTTAAGGAAGTTTTGTCACCAGCTAAGGTCTGACTTGAACACAAGTATTATACAAATATCACAAGAAGAAAGGGTGACATTTCCCTGTCAGAAGACTTGTATATGTCTCAGAGCCAGAGGACTTACAGAAATGGAAATGAAGCTATTAACAAGCTTTTATTTACAAGCACTCCAATTTTGCACACCCATAGTTTCACAGTGTGTTGCATTACATTATTTAGAGTACCTGCTCACAATTCACTACTCTTGATTTTTTTCTCTCTCCTGGTTCTGGGATAGCAACGTCTTGAGGGACGGAGATCACTCCTGTCACAATTTTCTATGGTAAGCCAGTAAATAAGGAACATGAAACAGTAAAAAATTGACAGGAGAAACCACCCTTGCCTCAGATGTCAGAATTTGCCACTCCTGAACCAAGATATAGGCAGAGAGGAGAGGTAGCAATTTCAGACAGATGGCATTCTTACTCTTAGTTTGCTGCTACTCATCTTTCCCCATCATCTGGTCTTTTTGGCTGCACCCAGACGAGTAAACATGTGCCTGTTGTGGTGTATCAAAGCCATTTGAGATGCCACAAGAGGCATGCTGGGAATGAAAAAATGTTCCCCATGCTTAATATTTGCAATGCAGACTCTAAATGTAATATTGGAAAATTCTAGTATAAAAAAAATCATGCTGAAAAAAAGTGGTGCAGGGCACACTACTGAAGCATGACCTGAAGCAACTAGAAGCTGGGTCCTCCAGAGAGATGCTTTAGCATCCAGCCAGAGCATCTCTATGCCTCCCCCCTTCCCTCGCTGCTCCAGCACACTGCCTTAGGGTGGGGCAAGGCTTCAGCACGAATCGAACCCAGGTGAGGGGTATTTTTAATTCATTTCAACATGTGGGCTTAGATTCAGGTCCTCCCCTGTATTTTATACAAGCATTTCATTGTTGAGGTCTGTAAGCTTTGTCAAGGAAGGAACATGAAGATATCCTCTTGCCATGAGGAACTGTCTGCAATGTGGTGGCCCATGTGACAGTGGTCTCTTGGAAGTAGGTAAGGACAGTGCCTCAGAGAGAATTTTCCAGGATAATGACTTTACCAGTCTGAGACAGAGTAGGTTCAGGATCTGAGAGCAGGATAGGTGTAGCTACCTTCTGTTTGCTAAACCAAACTGAAATCTGAGTTTAGGTGTAGCAAAAAAGGTGTTAAAACCTACAGTGGTCATGATCTCCAGTACATGTAATGGTAAAGTGCTAGCACATGCATTTCTTGTTTGTGAGAGCAGGGTCAGATGTGGCGGGGGAGGGGTACAGCCACTAGTGCACTTGCACCCCGCTTCAGTTTCTACTTCACCCAAACTTTAAAATCAACTCCCTATTAGGGGCAGATACACTTCTATTCAGGCAGCTCTGAGAAAGTCAGTTGACTTCATGACTCATTGGGATCTTCCTGATTCTTGTTAACACCTGTAGAGTGAAAGAGATTAACAACCCTCTATCCTTTTTAATGGTCTTGATGTTCCACTATTCAAACTATCTTTCTTCTGCAGTTTTGTCCTCTGTTAACCATTCCTGGTAATGTCTTTCTTCTATTTCACAGCCGTGCCGACTGTTTTTAGCTCTAGCTAGAAAGTTTAACTCATCTAGAGTAATATTAACTTAGGTGTAGAAATGGCTGATAGTGAAGTACTGGATGCTTAAGAAGGCTAGATATTGTTCTGTAAATCTGAATAAGAGACATGCATCTAACTGTAATAACTATAATGACACAATATCCTTTGACTATTTTGAATATTTTTTGCCAGTTTGTTGTGTTTTTCTTTAAATTTAATATACAAACTAGCGCATCTTAAGCTGAATAATATAGTGCCAGCCCTCCTAGTATATTAGTAATGCTTCTACTATGTCTTTAACTGGAGAAACATATGTGTTGTGCTATATGTGATGATGTGCCACACTATCTGCATCCCCCCGCCTTTCATAATCCTAGATCCACCCATCTGGGAGAGCACTGCACAAAGGGTGGAGTGCTTGTATCACATAGGCAGCGGATACCATAATTGTGCACTTCCTGGTTGTTTAAATTCAGCCACTGTCCGCATCCTAGCGTGGGAGGCAGCAGTAGTGGGCATCCTTAGTGCTGTATTAATAAAGTTTTGGGGCAGTTACATTTCTCTTTCATTTTTAATAACTTCTAACCTCTCAGCATCCCTAAAGCCCAGTTCTGCTGTCTCTCTCCACTGCCACTGGTCCCATGGCACTGATTACGCCGGCCACCAAAAGCATTGTTACACATTAGTCTCTTCACTGCCCTTGCTACATATCCTCAATTCAGGGGCTGCCTCTATTAGTCCAGTCCAATTTAAGTTCTTCTTCCTCATCTCTTCTTACCATGGAATGGAGAACATCAGCTGGGGCTTCCACAGATTGAGTTGCCAGAGAGAGGATGCAGGAGTGCCTGACGTAGAGTCATTATGTTTGTCTTGAAGGGAAGTAGATATGGATGGGGGCATAGATAATAGAAGTTATATAGGCAAGGCTGAAGCCCCCCTGAACCTGCACAACTTTGACCTCTTCCTTTACACCTTACTCTCTTCACTTTGATCTTCTCTAGAAATAGCACCATCAAGGAGCAGGATAAGTCAGGGCCATCTACTCCACTGGTGGATGAAGCATGATTTAACCCACAACGATTATTTACAATTTGAACTGTGTGATATAAACTCACCAAAATACAGTTTTGGTTTGGAACCCTCCAATTGTGTTATTAATACATTAAAATGCATAGGATATAGTTTTTTTAAAATCTGTAAAACAACACAATTTAGGGAGAGAAATTTGCTATAATTGATTGCAAACTTCTTTACTACACAGAAACATTACTAAGCTTAAAGTTTCCACGTCATCATTTTATAGCATGGCTATATGAATGCATTTCTGGAAAATGTTAATCTTGTCTATTCACTAAAATAGAGGAGTCATTAGCCCAGTGTAGATACATCAGTGAAAATCCCTAACAAATGTAATTTTTTATTGCTGCAGTTCAACCTCATAATAATCAATAGTCTAGGACAAAGGCACCGGGAATTTACAATAATGCTTTTACATCCAGGTAGATATACCATTTATTCAGGGGAACTAGGACAAGGGTTAAGACAATGTGCTATTCTGTAGAACTGAACTATTACTGGAAAAACTTTAAAAGTTCTAATGTGATTTAGTAGACAAAGTCCCACAGAAAGAAACTGAAATTTATCTGCCCAGATCAACAGGCACGTCTTAAAATGTCATTGAAATATATGCTATATAATTCCAACCTAGAAAAGTTAAATTTCTTTTTTTTTATTCTTTTATTGATTTGAATGTGAGTGCAGCACATAGAACAAATTCAGAAGTTAACTGCCCATGGTCAACTAAGCAGATGAGGGATGACTTCTGCTTTAAGCATCTTGTGTGACTTTGTGTAGGGCTAGCTCCAAAAAGCATCTTTGGGCCTGGACATGTCACATTTACACCAGTGTACTTTACATTAATTTTGTATTCTGATGTACTGGGACATGGCATGGAGAAAGGAGGAAGTAGGCAGGGTAGCTGATGACAACAGCTGCAATTACTATGCCCTACCAATAGGTGACAGGGAGCACACAGAAGTCTGATTGCCAGTAGGAAATGGCAATAGCTCCCAAAAACTGCAGAAACACAACACCTATCCTGGACCAGAATCCAGTGAGATTTGAGCATGAAAAACTGAATTTCTATAGAATTTAGGTTCTTCCAGGATTAGGTTTCAGGATTACAGTTTTAGCTTTGGGTGGCTACATTCAATGTAAATTGCACAATTTTTTTTGGACCTAGCTTTTATTCTCTTTGTGCTTCAGTCTGCCATTTGTAAAACAGGAATTAATAGCACTTCCCTGCTGGACTAGTGTACTGTGAACATAACAAGATGGAAGACTCTGAGGTGCTCATATGCTACCGTGCCAGGAGCCAAATGTGCACCTTAGGTTTAATTATTTGACTGTAAGCAGGATAATGGTTATACCATTTATATACCAATGACCTTACTGAATATGGATCTACTTGAAGAATTTTGTTTTTGGACCATAAGAATAAAATAGATCAGGCTTAATATTAGAGTTGGGTTTGTGTGTACATGCCTGTGACAGAGCAGGGGCCTAGGGGTGGCCGTGAACTCCCCTAGCGCCCCTTACCGTGCCAAGGTAATATTAAAACCACCCTCACAATCTCGCCCACCACGTCTTTGATGTTAACAGTTTAAGCGAGGCTGCCCTTAGCCCCTCTGACACGGTGCCCTGATGTATCCCAGTCTTAGTTCCCTTTTGGGTGACTTGGTGCACCCCAGCCTTAAGGGCTATGCGTGGCTCCAACCACCCCTGTACCACTCCCCAAGCCTTACAGATGTACTGGATGTTGTTTGGTCAATCCCTTTCCGTGCCGGCACTGGCGCTCTCTGGCTTATCTCGCAGCCTGCACCCGCTCTGGCGCTCTCTGGCTTCTCTCACAGCCTGCGCCTGCACTGGTGCTTCTCTCGCAGCTTGCGCCCACACTGGCGCTTCTCTTGCAACTGCCTGCACTGGGGCCGGGGTCAATGCACCCCAAAATGCGGTGCCCTCTCTGGCACTGGGGCCCCCACACTACTGTGGAGCCCCTATGAGGCCTCCTCCCTAATAGCCTCACCCAGTCCTCTGATCTAACAACAACAACAAACAGTAACACAAGCCCCCGGGCTATAACATAAAGCTAAACCGTCTGGTCAGAACAAACATTCCATCCCTACCAGGAGATACTCCAACCCATGGGAGCAACCAGGGGATGCTCATGCAGTCAGGCTTCTCCTCTCTCTCTGCACTGGCAAAGCTCCCCCTTCCTTGGCCGCCAGAGAGGAACTGCCCTCCTGGCCTCATGCCTGGGCTTAAGAAGACCCAAGCCCTGCCCCTTCCTGTCAGCTGGTTTTCACTGGTTGCCCTAGCAACCTGCACCTGTGCTGCCCTGGTGACTGGCAGCTGAGCCTCCCCCTTCTCACCACTAGGGGTCTCTCCTGAGCCGTTTCCGCTTTCAGGCACAGGGCACCTAAGTGCTCTGAGACAATGCCACTTGACCTTTACCAGTTGTCAGTGCCTTTGAATAGCTAGTCCAAAGAATGCAAACTATACCTACAAAATGGGAATGGAGGCCATATTCTGGAAAGCAGTGCTTCTGAAAAGGATTTAGGGTTTACAGTGGATAAGCAACTTAACATGAGTTCCTAGTGCAATTCTCTGACAAAATGGATAAATGTAGGGGTGCACCAATAGAGATTTTTGGGGCCGATACCAATACCTGATATTTAAGGAGGCATATTGGCCAATATTGATCCAAATTCCAATGCACCTGCCTCCAGCTGTAAGTCTGGTGTGGTGGAAGGGAAAGGGGGTGGGAAGGGGCTTAGGGGAGCAGATCAATGCCCCCCATGGTGAGGGAGGGGTCAGGGGTAAGCACTGTCCGGGGGGGAGGTGCCGGAGCCACAGCTCATGGGGGGAAGAGGTGGCTCCCACTATTGCTTGCACCCCGGGAGGGCACAGGAGGGAATGTGCCCCCTGGATCTGTGTGTGGTGGGCTGCAGCCAGGGCTGAGCAGGGCTCTTCTTGGCATGGTCTGGGCTCGGCGTGGATACCAGTGGTGCCGGGAGGATACTGCATACACTTCAAATTTTGCCTAAAAATGGTGAGGGGGGGGCGTTTTAACTAAAGTTAAAGCTCCCCCACTGCCATTTTTAAGCATAGGGATGCTGATACACAAGATGCTCGAGGCACTTTAATTAGAGAGCCACTCCCCAAAAGTGAGTCTAATTAAAGTGCCCCCAGTCCCCACCCCATCCACCCTTCCACACCACTCCTGGAGCACTTGTATAAACATCCATGGTGCTAGAGAGAAAAACAAAACAGGGGTTGAAACTGGTTGGCGAGCCAAAAGGATTGGAGAAGTGTTGGTGGTAATCCAAGAAACCACACCATCTTGAAGCCCTATGATTATAACAAAAACAAACTTGGGTTATAGGGAAAAAAGGAAAGAAAAATTAGAAATAAAAATTATAAGTAATGAAATCGGACAATTATACTGGAAAATAGTATGAGATTGTTTAGCTGCTGAAGTCATTTGTGTTCTGTGATTATTTACTATTAAAAAGCATATGTTAACTGGTATAATGACATCCATCTGCCCATGGGGACCAAGGTAAATGATGGTGTTCTAAGGACAATCATTGGCATATAAATAGTTTTGAAATAAAATAACTAAAATGGTTTAAGAGGAAATATCTGATGTGTCTCAGATATTTCCCTTTTATGTATTGTGCAAGTATCACTTAACAGGTATCTGGCCTTGTGGTGAAAGCACAGAGGATGAGGAAGTAAGATTCCTTATTCTTATCCTGAAGCTGCCACTGATTCGTTGTGAACACGTGTGCCCCAGTTTCTCCACTTTCATATGTGTCCCAGTTTCTGCAGTTTTAAGACAGAAGCTGAGTGTTATTAGGTTGAACTTTTTTCTTTTTTTTACAGTTCTTGCAATCAACAGACAGAAGGTGTGAGAGTTGTATGTAATTCTTTCTTTCCTATGCAAAAATTAAGACAATGCATCATCATTTCAGTGTTGTCTGCCACATTTCTTACTGTTGGAAAGCATTTAAAAACATCTTCATAGCCTCACAGATTTTAGGGCCAGAAGTTACAACAGCAACCATAAAGTCTCATTCCTGTATAACATACAAAATAATTCTTGCATCAAACCCTTTGTTGTATGACTGAGTTACAGCATGCCATGTTCACCCACTCAGACATTATTTCCTTCACCCCCATTAGAGCAGATTGTCATAACTCAGACAGATCCAGGCAATTTTTCAAGTATTGTAAGAATCTCCCCACCTGTGAGTATATGGCTTGGCTACAGAAGATTAGTTTCTGCATCAAAATAGATAAGTTGCCTTCAAGAGAATGACCTTTACTATCCCCTTCAGGATACACTAATGGCTTGAGGCAAAGTCCACAGAAGTCAAGAGGGGTGGGGGGCCTTCATGTCAGTTTTAATGGGTTTGGTATCAGGTTCAGCCACAAGATGGATCAGATGTTTTGTCACCTGTAAATGCAATATATCTTGCACCCGGCATTCTGAGCAACACAAAAGAGTGCTCTATTATAGCAGTAGTGGCCAGTATTAATTTGGGGTCGGCTTCAAAGCCCATTGTAAACAATGGGAAGTGTGTTGTACATGCTGCTATGGGAGAATCAAGCCTGTAGCACCAGGCATTGGGTTGATCTTAAGACACTGACTTTGATCAGTAAAGTCCTAAATAACCAGGGAGTTTCTTATCTGTGAAATTGGTTACCCCTAGTGCCTTTAATTACATGATCACATGTCTTTTTCACAGGATCTCAACCTCATTTAATTTAATGAAAGCATGGTACTGAATTACAGGGAATTACAGGGAAGCTTTATCTCTTTTGTTTTATGTTTAAGCTTTATGTTTTGTTTTATCCTCACTGTTCAAAGTCTTTATTCAGTGCACACTATCCAAACCCTGATCTGAAGAAAGAATTATTAATTTCCTCACTGGCCTTTCTGTGCCACTTATCATTATATTTAAGTGTCTCAGAAACATTAAAGCCTACTCCCAAGCCCTCATGAGAAAAAAAGTATTTTTATTACCCTAGTGCAGGTCGCAAGCTGAGGTACGGAGAGAGTCATGTCAAAAGTATTCACTAATTTTGGATGCCATGTTGAGGCATATAGGACTTGATTTTACTCTAATTAGCATGATATAGTACTGGACACGTAAAGATTGGATCTCTTGCTGATTTGTTTGCAGTTGTGAGTGCTCACCTCTTCTACAAATCAGACATTAGGGGGGTGTGTAAACGAAACAATCTTTTCCATTTATGCTGTTGCAACTGTGTTTGCATGAGCTGGGATTTCCCACTGTTCTAAAAATCCATTTAATGCCTTTACCGCTACTCGGAGATGTGTTATTTTGTGGCGCTCCCCAGCTACGGATTTGTTTTGTCCAAACAGCCAGCAACTCCAAAGACTTCTCCTTGATCCCCTTCGCCACAAGGTGGCGCTGTGTTCTGGCCTTTAGCCAGCAGGTGCTTCTGTGCCCCTGGCTCACTCCTCAGTCCTCACCCCTTCCTCCTGCTTCACAGCACACAGAATTCGGCTCAGAATTCAGGTATGATTTTTTTTTCTTTTACCAAAAAGAAATGACAGAGGACCCCAATACCCCCCAAATTATTTACTAACCCCTCTTAGTTCTTTGCCCCCCCACCTATAGTCTACGTCTTCCCTTCCTGTGTACCCTCCCATCCTCCTCCCCCACCCATGTATCCTCCACCTGCGCCCCCCGCAGCCGTGTGCTGCCACGGCAGTGGGCATAGCTCCTAATGACAGCTGCAGCAGCACCACCATAACGGTAAGTTTTTTGCAAGTAGTTTGAAACTTCGGAGTGAGTGGCTACATGACTTTCTTCAATATTACAAACCTTCTGAACTTCATCATATTCCATTTCAGAACCATGACCAATAGTCCGTGTGCAGGACACTGCCTGCCATCCCCGACACCCAGGATATGCAGTGACCCAGATGATATTTAGGTATCACACTGGCCTGTTGGTATGTGTGGGTGTTCTGGGGGGGCAAGAGTCCTGTTTTTCTACTGTGCTCCAAACCCCACTCCTCTTCCTCTTTTTCCTCTTTCCCCCTTCCTGCAGAAATCTTTAACAGGCAGAACTCGCTGGCAGCAACCAGTGATTGAAATGATGAACAGCCTACCTACCAAAAAGTTGAGAGAGAGAGAGAGAGAAAAAAGAGGAGTTTGAAGTTTTAATTTTTAAAAATTGTTTATATTTTATATATCTTTTATATTTTATATTGTAAAGGTGCTGGGGAGGAAGATCCCCTTTTTATAATCCTTTCTGTTATCCTTATATATTTAAAATCATCATTAATTTAATTATCATTTATTACTTAATATTTAATTTTTTTCAATGATCCCTTTTTTACACAAGAAGAAAATGCACTACACCCCCCCCTTTTTGAATATAGTATTTTATTTTTGGTATGTGTGTCATATTTTCTTTGATAGGCAAAATTGGCATGCATGGCCAATGCAGGGGTGGATGGGCTGGTTTTTGGAGAGCTGATGACTGCTCAACTTTTATAGAGTCAAGTCATTACTGGAAAGAGTTGTAGGGTGGACTATTATCAGAGGGAGGGAAGTTGAATGCTTGGCCAATGCTGATGTGCAGCCAGTATTTCTTACAAGAAAAAAGACTAAACAACCCCACTCACTCCCAGCGGCAAGCATGGACCTCCCAGGGCCTTTAGCCTTTAGCAACTATTTAAAGACTTTAGCAAATCTTTAATGCATTATAATGTATTTCATATGCATGGTTGCTGGGGGGGGAGGGGTAATGTCTGCTGCCACAGCTCAAAGAGGGGTTTTTTTCCTGACCCCCTGGTAGTTTTTTCTTCACAGGTTGTACTGTTATGGGAGGTGCAATACAAAAATGATTTTTTTTTTCCAATGCTTTCTTTACAATGCAATATTTTCTTTACAAAATCCTGCAGCACCTTTTGGAGCTGCATTTGCAGACTGCCCCAGCCCTGACTGGCTGCAATCTGTGCCCATCCAGCTCATGCCAACCCATCCATGGCCATCCAACCTCCACTACATCGTGAACCAGTTTGATGTGGCTGCCTGCACAGCTGGGCTGGCAACTCGTGAGGTATGCCAGCTGCTAAAGGAAATTGCTTCAAATAAAACTATCTGCTTGGTGAATCTGCAGCAAGTCATAGATGGCTTCAATGAAAAGCGGTTCTCAAACTGTGTGGGGGCTTTAGACAGCATTCACATCCCAGTGCTGTGGCCTGCGGGGATGGGGAGGGCTTTCCCAAACAGTAAAGGATATGCCTCCATGATCCTGCAAGCCATGGTGGACCACCAGCGCTGGTTCACGAACATTTATGCCAGGTGGGCCAGCAGCGTGCATGATGTGCATGTGTTCAGAAACTCCCCTCTGCCTGGCCTCCTGGAGAAAGGACACTATGCACCCAGCATAGAGGAGACAGTGATCCATGGTGTTGCTGTTTCCCCAGTTATAACAGTGGATGCTGCCTACCCCATAAAGCCCTGGCTCATGAAGCCTGATGGAGGGAATGTCACCGACTCGCAGAAGCTGGTTTTTAAGTACACCTGAGCAGTTGCAGGATGGCCGTGGAACACGTGTTTGGTTGACTGAAAGGACGACAGAGGGCGCTTATGTGCCAGCCTGAGATGGAGCCAGAAAATATCACAGCCTTTGTAGTGGTAGCCTGTGTGCTGCACAACATCTGTGAGAGTGACAGAGATTTTCAAGGAGTCGTGGGAAGAAAAAGTGTGTGAGGCACTGGCCAGACAACAGAAATATGTCTGGGCAGCAGCAGCACAGGGACCAAGGAAAAATCCTTAAGGAGAGGCTGGTTGGGTGGCCCTTGTACATGATTGTCTGGCAGTATATATTGCTGACAACAACACCTAGGAGTGCTTTGTTCTTTCTATTGATTATGTTAAAATAAATTCATTTACACTTTAAATCTGTGTCTGTATACAAAGACATGCAGTGTTGCAGACAAGGGATGGAGGGGAGGATGTCACGGCAGGAGGGAGGAGACATGTACTGGGCTAGGGGTTTGATGCTTACAGACTATCAATAGTCTGGGGGAGGGAGGCGTTATGCACTGTCACCTACATCTGAATGAGTGCCGCCCCCACGTGGGCGAGAAGGCTAACTACCTCTTGGTGGGCTAGGCAGGTGGAGGACCAAGCCAAACAGCAACCCACATTTTCAAAAACATTTATAAAACATTTCACAACACACCTCCAAAAGCCATATGTTGCACTATGCAAACAGATTGACAGTGGAACCTGGGCAGGGAGCGGGAGGGTTTGGAACTGTACGAAGATCGATGAGCTCAGGAATGCTGGAAAATGTAGTCCAAAAACACTAGAGCATAAAATAAAAGCCACAAAAGCTCACCACCACCACTAACACTGACAGCAATCATCAATCAATGAGGCAGCAACAAACACCCACCCACCTGCTACTTTAAACCATGAACATTTTATGATATCACAGCAGTTATATAGTAAATATAAGAAAAAGCACATATATGTGTAACATGGTGGGATGGGAAGGGAAAGGAATGGGAGGTGGGGATTCATGTGGCTTATCTTTGGGATGGGGATTGCAATGTGGTCTTTGGGATCATATGACCGACCAGACTGACCGACCAAGCATAGGTGGGTGCAAGTGACAAGGTTTTTGGGGTGACCGTCTCTCAGGGGAGACTCCCAGTGAGAGGCCGGAAGCAGGAACAGGGGAGGCCAGTTTACATGTGCCTCCTGCTGTAATACATTAGGAGAGACATTACGGGGGGTATACCAGTATATGACTCCCACTACTGAAATATGTGGGGAATGACAGGAGACTTAACTCGCTCAAAAGAGTCGTGTTGTGCAAACACAGACACGCCTCACAAAAAAAACCCCTCCATTAAAACTTTCAGGCAGTTTACATTAACGTCTGTTTCATCTACACACACCTTAGGATCTCGATTAAAGCCCCATAAAATGTTGGTGGTCATCTGTGAAATGTTTGGTTCAAGTTTGGAAAAGTTTGCCTAGCATTGCAAAGGACCTCTGGGGCAGAATCAGGAACAGAAATCAGTTTGCCAAGACAATATTAACCTGTTTTAACCCTGAAAGCAAACTTTCTCTTTCTGCAGTCCCCCGCTTCATTCACTGTTGTGAATTTGGCATCCTTAAAAGAAAGCAAGGATTCTGAAGACAATTGCCTCCTTTTGTATGCAACCCTCATTCATCCCCAAAGGTGAACCCAGTATAGCAGCTGAGGCTGAAGTTCCCTGGAGAGCATAATATGAGATCATGACATTAGAGATTATATAACAGTGCAAATGTACCAGGGGACCAAATTCATATTGGCTCTTCATCCAATCTCAGTTTCTATTGCTTTTATTGGCTCTCTGTGTCCCCCATATCCCTTCCTGGCTCCCAGCCCCAGTCTCCACTATTCTGTCAGCCTCCAATCCCAGTCTCTCCCCCCTGTTTTTTATGCAAATAAAACCTCAAATTTACCTCCTCAGTGCCTTAAGTCCTACTCTTGTCCTGTAATATGATTTCTTCTACCATTGTGCCTGGGTACCAACAGAAAGATCTTTGAAAACACAAGAACGACAGGATGAACAGAAACACAACAGTTCCAGCACCTTGCCCCAGTCTAACCCAACATGGTCAGAAGCACCCATTATGGAGGAAACGTAGGTTTGCTTTAGGAGCCCTGGCCTACAAGGAGCATGCTCAGTTGCTCTGTGTGAATGGGACACATGAAGTTCTGGCACATACAAGAGCTGTAGGAGGATGAAGTATGTGCAATTGCTTTCTGGGAATGGCCTGTGGTTGTTGCTAAGCCCTAAGAGAAGCTGGAGAGTGCCCAATGGAGATGCACATGTCAGAGATTTTAGCTGATTCGTAACCCTTTGTACAAAAGGTTAAAACTTGGCCAAATTTGGCTGGATTTTCATGAGGATGGGACAAGGCTCATATTGGACAAAAGGCCACCTCCTGGCAAATTTCTAGTGCCAGCTCTAAAGCTTCAGGTTCAAGAGGTTTCCAGAAAGAAAAAAAAGTTTACCACAACTATTGTAAGACTAGCAAACAACATGGTTTCCTTTTGAAGATAGCCAACAGTTTTGGCTATTTCCAAAAAGAATCCAACTGTCTACAGCACCCAGCATGGAAAATTTCACCCCAAACGGTAATGTTTGGCAAAGGCATAAGTAAATTAAAATAATGTCTGAGAGCAACCTTAATAGCAAGCTGTGCTACCAGCCTTGTCTATAGAGAATATTATTCCTAATACACTCCCCATCAGAGTCCCATCCTGCTGCCATGCAACTCCTTGTGCCAACACTCTTCTCACAAGTAACAGAGGAAAGATGGGTGATGCTGGGCATTTCAAAAGCTAACACACTTGCACTGATACGAATCAAGCTGGGCAAGTGAGTTCTAAATGCCCAGGACCCCAATGGAGAATGTCCTTCCAGCTGTTTCTGCTCTCTAGTAGTAGCAGGGATTCAAAATGCATTTCAAAATTCATACACTGAAGTGATCTGAATTAAGGTTATACAGATTATTTTAATTATAGCATTTCCTAACTTCTGAATTCCTAAGTTTGCACTTATAATAACACTCCTTCAATGTAATGTTTAGCGTGTGTTGTATTTACCTTGTCCACAGGGTTTTTGGATTTGATTTTCAGGTAAGTGATGGGCCTGTTTACATGCATGATTTTTTTAAATCACTCTCAAGGGCACCCAAAGCATTGGAAAGTAGTCATTTATATGGAAGGAAACATCTGAATAAATAAGTAAAGTACACAGTGTCTGCAGAGAAGAGATGCTGGCAGAATGCCTCTGCAGAGCACCCTACACAGAACTGGCAATTCACAAGCCAACCTGAGCCATCCATCTGGCCATGGGAGCAATGGCGAAAGTAACTCTTGGCCCTATTTCTCCATCTCTTCTGCTCTGTTAGCTTGAGGTCTTACCACTTGGAAGGTTGGCAGACTGAGTGCTTAGGGGGCTTGCTACCATCTGCTTTGCAGCCAGTGTAAAGTCTTCATCTTGAGAAAACAGTCTAGGCTCCAGTCATAGGAATCTTACTTTTCCCCACTGGTAGGCAGTATGGTGTAATAGCTGGCATTTAAACCGATCAGACTTAAGAGGGGCCAAAACACAATGGAAGTCCTGAATACACTAAAGAGCAGATGCCAAAGAGCCAAAGTACCTGTCACAGTTTGGTATGGTGCTTGCTGGCTAAGGAAACAAAGTCAATAACACTATACTGTAGAAGATAGGCTTAATCAGAAGTTTTTGGGCTCCCTACTAGGGCTGTGTGTAGCTTTGGTCCCTGATTCAATTCAGCAGAGATTCAGCCTGATCCGGTGGCTGAACCTCTTAATACAAATTGAATCAGGAGGCCCTTTAATCTCTCCAAATTGAATTGGATCCCTGTGAATCAATTCGGAGAGATTTAGAAAGATTCAGTGATTTGGATATAGACACAGCTTTAAGTGTTTTTTCCACATACCTCAAGGTACCAGGTAGCTCGTGAATGCTGAGATGCTGGGGTAGATGGAGCGTCCGACAGGAGTACGGTGGGGGGGAGGCCTCAGCAAGCTTGGCAACAGATCCAGAAGTGGACCAGAAGCACCAGAAAGCTCGGCGACAGGTGCCTCCTAGGTTTGGGGGGGCACCCAGGGTCCCCCCACATCCGATCACCAAGCCAGGGGGGTACCGGGGAGGGGGGGTCCTGTGCATTCCCCAGTGGACCCAGAAGTGAAGTGGAAGTACTTCTGGTCCACTTCTGGGTTCACTGCCGAGCACGCAGGGCTCCCCTGCACTGGGTTTCTATCACCTCTGAGAGGATTTGGAGATTTTTTTAAACCACATTGTAAAAAATTTAAAATCAATCCATCAGAGTCCTCAAAGTTTCCCAGCCAGTGTCACCAGAGTTGAAGCCTCTCTAGCCTGTGTCAACACTTGAACTACAAAGAGCCATAGAACGGTCCCCGTGACATTTCTAACTCAGCTTGGGAGTTCTTTGCTTCAACTGTCTGTGACAAAGTTCAAGTCAGTATTAGAGAGCTGTATATCAGCCAACTGCTGTTCAGTCTTTAAAGAAAAAACCCTACTTCCCTACTGTATAAATTTACTATGTAATAATAGTATTTTAGACTGCCAGCCTTCAAACACCTATGAATGCACCTGATTTTATTCCTGTGAGTAGCTTTGCTGGCTTTAGTTGGCTACTCATATGAATAAAACTAAGAGCTTATTAGATACCTTTTGCAGAATTAGTGCTTCAGTCATTTGCAAAAGAATTAAACCTCTTTTGTTTAATTTTTATTCTTTAATTTTCAGTTCAAAACTGTTTTCAGGGTTGCAGCAGAGTGGCAGAGAGGAGCAAGGCTCTACAGCCCTCCCTTGACCCCATCTGTTCCCCACTGCACGGCGGTGAATGGAGAGACTGCTGGCTGCTGGGTTGGGGAGAAAACCCAGCCTGGAGTGAGACTGGAAGTAGCCTTTCAACCTTACTGAGGTGCAGCAGACTGGCAGCTGAAAAGGCCCAGGAAAGCCCTGGCAGCAGCAAAGCCATCAGGAATATAAGAAGCAGCTGTGGTGACTGGAAGAAGAGAGAGAGAGAGAGAAGGCACCCAGCTGCAACATTTCCAGTTGGGGCTAAGAGGAGTGAAGGGCTCCTGTTTTTTTGTTACTTCTACTTCTGTTGGCTACCAGTGGATGTGAAGGGAGTATAGCTGTGGTGGAGTTCCCAGTCAGTGGTGCCCTGTTTTAAACATACAGGACAACCAAACCAGCAAGTCTGGCGAGCCCTTAAAAGGAAAGGCCTCAATTTGAACTGTGACTACTGAGAGTGATAAATCTTGCCTGCTGGAGAATAATATGTCATGACAGTAAACTGTCTCCTGTTATGTGAATTAAAACTTAAGTCATGGTGGGCAAGAAAGACAAGAAGCAGTGGTACCCATAGGCCAATTTAGGTCAGGGGAGTACCCAGTCTTGCGCACTTAACCCTGATGCATCCACAAGGGTCATAAAACCATTAAGTTGCTCTGGAGTGCTCAAGTCCTTTTCTCTGCAATTACAAAAACCATGTCATGACATCCCTTTCATAAGCTCATCAAACTCCATCTTGAAACTAAGTTGAGTTGCTTGTGCCCATCATTTCTTTGGATTTTTTTTCAAGAACCTCATGCCTCTGCTCATTAATGAAAAATCTACCATTTGAGCAGGGATTAAGAGGCTGATGCACTACTGATCAAGCTATGTTTGGTGAATTAATTACCAGAGTGTGTCATGTATTATGATTTGTGGTTGATAGTTTTATGTATTTTAGGGATGTCATTATCCTCTCCCGAGTTTCCACTAGGCAAACACAGTAAAGTAAGAATCTTACTTGCCAGATCATGACTTCTGACTATTGCCCAATTTATATCTGGAATTTTTCATTGGCATCAATGGGATTATAATCATGATCAAGAATTACTCAAGTGAGCAAGTGTTTGCAGGATCTAGTCCATCTTACTTAGAATGATGTTTGATGTCTGAAAGATGCAGGGCAGAGGTGCACAGACTTTTGACCAGGGGATAATGACTGAGCATCTATAGTCAGGAGTAAGCAGGGAACAAATAGGAAATGGGTCTTTGGACACTGGACATTGAATAATACAGGCCATGTCTCGATGATTAAATGGATTTGATGCTGCCTGCAACAGCAGGAGAGAACCGAAGCGGAGACTTTTGGGAAGCCTAATTAGACTGCATCTAGGGAGGGGTGTTCCAATATTAGGAGCAGTAAGGCAGTGGAGTCATATAGCAAGAGGTGACAAATGTCTGAGATGGAGCTTAGCAAGTGAAAAAAAGATGAGAAAAAAAACCAGGCTGCTTTGGACAAGATTATAAAAGTATCTTGTCTACTGGTTTTCAGAGGGAGATGATGGGGCTTATAGGTAGGTGGAAATATCTCAGTGCTACTTCGAATACATCAGTTGGGAGGACCAAGATAGAATACATCAGTTGGGAGGACTTTGTCTTTATACTAAAGCCTATTTGGATCTTGTAAAGCTTCAGTGCAAAACCAGCAGGGTGGACATTAATGAATATAAACTACAAGAAAGAGTGAAGGGATTCCATATGTTGCAGTAGCCCCAATGAAAAAAAGATTAGTGCATCCTAATTACTGTTATTACAGTGACTATCAAGAGAATTAAAATATGTCAATTAATTGTCATCACTGGCAACATAAATTTCTTCCAGGGCATTTGATGTTTTTCTCCCTTTTCTTTACTCTCCTATCAGCTGAAAGAGACAGTCAGCTTGATGTCTGGTCACTTAATCATGAAGTAAAATTTGTCTTTGTTCCCCCTTGCCAATTTGTGGTTTTTACAATTACATATTTTGATTTTCAACAAATTTTTCTTTCCCACACAGAGACCAGATATGGAAAATGAAGCACATTAAAATGTGAAGATGATTATAGGAATTTTCTGGCAAACATATTAGGTAGATAAAATGGTAGATATATTTCTTTCTAATTGCTAATTCTGTGGCTCTGATTTCTCATTCTGTTGCTCTGATTCAGCATGGTACACATGTCACTTTACGTGCATAATCTCATTATTTTATCAGACCTATGCACAAGCTTACAGGTGTATCTGTGGTTAAGTTTCATGCTGAACTGGGTATTACTTGTAATACTAATCAGTAAATACAGGCAAAATTACTTACTAGTGCTTATAAATTGATAGCACTTAAAAACTCAGGCTTAAACACTGAGGAAGACCAGAATGAAAAGAATAATACAATGTTATGGACAAGAACCAAAGTTTCAGCTATTCTTTTTTCTCTCTCATCATACTTAATAGAACTAGATTTTATGGGGGGGAAAATATATTTTTGTTCCTTATCAACTGGGAGTAGAAGTCTAATGAGGGCAAGGATTTCTAGAGCAGGTATTTTACATTGAATTTAAAGTGAAAATAGAGCCTTCATTAAGATTCATTTTTAATTTTCGAGAACTACACTATAAAAAAAAATCTTTGCCCCATGATTACAGCTTTTTCATGACTAATAACTACAGTTCAATCTATTTATTTCTGTTTATTAATTCATCATCTACAGCCCGGAGTCCATTATTTGGTTTAATATCCTCTTTTCAGCAGATGGTTATCAGTTTTCATTTTTCTATTACTTTATCTATGTTTGCTATTTTAATGCCTTCTCTTCTATAAGCCTCAATTTATTTTCTAGATGATTTTTTCAGAATTTTGCAATGGACAAACTGTTGTACATATGTAGACTAATCCAAAGTCCAATTTAGCCTGTTGCGTTGAACAATAGAGGGCCTATTGGTACATCTTGATATGAGGCTAGAAGAGACACCTTTTGTGTTTCCCTGAGGTATCTTGAGCTTTTTTTCTGAACTACTTCTGTGACTGGGTGAGTCCTTCTTCCTGCCTGAGTCCTCCCTATGATACTCATTTGACTTCATCTGTTTCTCTCTATCCTACACACAGCACCTGTTACATAATAACGAGTTCTAGAAGTCAGCAAAAGTTAAAGGCAAACTATAACTAGTCCAAACAAAAAGTTCTGCTGATACCATCCATTTACTAAAAAAGAAAAGACAAATGGACTAGAAAATGAATGGACCCACACTGGGATGTCAGAACCCCTTAGTGATGGGCAAAGTTCTGGCCATCATTCCTTTTTGGGTCCATTTAGAAAAAATTTGTAGTGAAAAGGCTGTGTTGTCTTAAAGCAGCAAACTCCATCATAATGGCATCAGAAACCACCGTGGCACCACTGGGTATGCTATGATATGCTTCATTGTCTTGGTCCTAAAAGGCATCTTGCTCAAACCCTATCACCCTTTCCTCATGTGGCCCTTTTTCTCTTCTCTCTTTTTGCCTGCTGTTTAATAGGGATCTGACTAAACTGGCCAAGACTGCATCTCTCACAACATTGTTGTAAGCCCCTGCTCACTGAGGCAACTAAAGGCAATGCCTGAAACAGTCCAATTCTGGTGCAGGTCTGCCAGATGTTGAGTGGCTGATGAAACCATGTGCTGGGCTTGTATTTCTTCAGCAGTGATGTTGCAATTAAGAATCAGCACCAGGGATGGAAGCTGCATATTTCCTCGGCTGTTCTTTTCCTTCCTTCTGGTGTGTAATTATCTTGTTTTATTTTCAAGCAAGCAAAATTGGAATCCAATAGCAAGAACAATTACCACCATTTTGCTTCAACTCAGATAGCTTTCTTTGCCCCAAGAAGCACAGTAAAAGCCATCTATAACACCTTCCAAAAGTCTGTCAAACAGGGGTTTATCAGTATCTGGGGTGGTGACTGGTAAAATGTAGGCTCTGATGTTAGGGATATACAGTGTATGAAAAGAGTCCATGAGTATGAAAAGGAATACCGACTTAGCAAAGGCAGGCAAAGAAAAAGTGCTCATTGATAGTGACCAGTCCTAGGGGCCAACACCTGATATTGTTTTCTGCCTCTGTCACCTGGCAGGACACAGCACCCAGGTCTTCTTCCCACCCATACTTGACTGGCTTCTGGGAGAGCTGCTCAGACATGGGCAGCCAATTGCAGCAGGAAAAAGACTCTGGACTACATATCCCAGCATGTCCTGGACCAACATGGCTGACAAGGTGAGGACTACTGTTACTGCCCCTCTCTCAGGGGCAATCAGCACTCAGAGCCAGTGACCCACTCACCCCCTGCAGTTAAGCTAGTTGAAGGTGGGTATGACCGAACTGCCACTCTTCATGGTGACAAAATTGTCATTGAAGTCACTGGGAGTTTTGCCTGAACACAGATAGTAGGAGCTCAGTGTCAGTGGCTCAGTGTCTAGTTAATTCCCCAGGCTTTTGTCTTTGGTCTGGTGTTGTTTAATATCTTCATTAATGATTTGGACAATGGAAGTTGGCTGCATTTTCTCCATCCACACTCACTGATTTCTGGTGGTAGGACTGAAGTTCGCTCAGAAACATTTTAACACAGTCTGTTTCCTTGAGCTCCTGATACAGGACACAAACTGGTCAAAACACGTTGTTTGGGACCCCTGCTGCTCAGTCAGGTGTCTGTACATCATTGCCTCCCTTGTCTAACTCCAGTCACTCTTTCAGGGAGCTGGCTTACCTTTTTCCACACACCCTTGGCATATGGGCAGTGCCACAGGAGGTGGTAAATGTTCTCTGCTTCTTCTTGGCAGGTCTCCCGGGGGCAATTGGTTTGAATCCCTCGTCTCTCCCTGTACCTCCACACCCTCACTGGGAGTACTCAGTGCACTATGTCCCTGCGGTCCTTGCAGAGGTCCTTGTGGAACATCTAGTTCCAGATGGCTTGGCAGTCCTCATCAGTGAGCATCTCCACAGTTGACAGTTGTCTCTGTCTCTGACTACCTTCTGTATCTTTTTGTGGTTGGGTATAGTCACCGGGCTTTCCTTCTGTAACCTATACTTGCTCTGGAACTTGTTGCTCCACAGTGTGTACACCCCCCACCATCTCAGCTTGTGTACAATCTAGCTTGTGTACTGTGCCCTCAGAAACAGGTGGATGTCTAGCATCCCTTTGCCCCCAGCTCATTTTTTTCTGTACAGGGTCCTCCTTGCCACCTTCTCCATTTGGGATCCCCAGAAGAAGATGCTCATGGCTCTCTGGATTCTGTGAATGATATGCTTTGTGGGCAGGGGGGAAGACCAGTGCAGTTCACAGAAGCACAGGTAGCAACACTGCCTTATGAGTGCCACATGCCCACCCATGGAGGGTGACATCTAGCACAGGTTGTTCAGAAACGCCCCCCCCCCGGGAGGTGAAGTGGACAGGGAGAATGAAGAGGACAAAGATGCAACTGGACCTGGAGACAGGAGAAGGACTACAATAGGATCATCATCAGCATATTGACAGTGACATCGACAGCAAAAAGGACAGCAAATGAACTGAGAATATAAACCCCAAATCAGGGTTTGAACTAAAGGGCTGAGATTGGGGTAGGTGAGGGTGGAGGGTGAGTGTGCAGGGGCATAGGGGAGTGAGTGCATTTATTGTAACGGGAAGTGTGGGTTTCTTAATGTGTTTTTAGGTTTTGTGTGATGGAAAGTTTATGATAGAGGATGTATATATATTATACACATACAATATATAGAAATATATTTTAATTAAAAAAATGTGGACAATGGAACTTCACAAACTTAGTAAATCTGAACAAGACACCAACTTGGGTGGATTTGTAGACACTTTGAAGTCTAGGCTATTATCCAGAATGACCTGGATAGACTGGGAAAAATGGTTCCAAGTCAACTAGATGAGATTCAACGAGGATGAAAGCAGTCCCACACTTGGGACAGAATAACCACATGTACAAATACAGACTGGCGAGTGACTAG
This sequence comes from Crocodylus siamensis, assembly GCF_052110815.1. NCBI lineage: Eukaryota > Metazoa > Chordata > Crocodylia > Crocodylidae > Crocodylus > Crocodylus siamensis. Next base: position 388,188,129 of record NC_143395.1, on the reverse strand, counting down.
TTAGGCTGCAGTACTTTAGAAAATCACCTGGGGGTTACAGTAGAATAGACCATAAGCTGAATATAAGTCAAAAGCATAATCTTGTTGCAAAAAAATGCCAGCAGCATGCCGGGTTGTATTAACAGGAGTGTCGCTTGCAAGTCAAGGGAAGTGATTCCTCTGATCTATTCAGCACTGCTGAGCCCTTTCCTGGAGTACTATGTCCAGTTCCGGTCTCCACACTTCAAGGAGGATGTGGACAGCTTGGGAAAAGTCCAGCACTGTCAGGAACTCTAACCACACATGTCAGCCTGGGCTGAGTACCTCAGAAGCCACACCTGCAGTAAGCCCTCTGCTAATGAACTATGCCCCAGTTTAGAAAGCATGAGCTTCTCAGCATTGCCTCTACATATAGTACCAGTTGGGGTCCTGGGTTTCCAGGCCAGTCAACAGTTTTGAGTTAATCTGCTGTGTCAAGCCTCCTGACTCTTGAACTCTCTGGTTTTTCTGGCTCCTGACTCTGGTTTTTGGTTTTTACTCAGACTTTGGCTTTGGATTTCACCTACAGATCTGTGTTTTGGTTCTTGATCACCAACTTGGCTCTGTGTTTGCATTTTAATCTGTGGGAATCATCCCCAAAATTTGGTAACTTGGCTTCTGATTTTCTGGATTCTGACCCTGGCTTACATTATAGATGCTGCTCCAGTTTCTCCCTCTAGCTCTGGTAATGAGCCCTGGGGCTTTCACCCCTCCCTCAGAGACACAAATCTCATGCCAGACTGCCCACACTCTGGTCCTCTAACAACTCTAACAAGCACAGAGCAACAGAAATGATTAGGGCCTGGGAAGCAACACTTACAAGGAAAGACTGAAAGAACTAGGGTTATTTAGTCTGGAGAAGAGAAGACTATGGAGAGAGTTGATAAAAGTCTTCAAAAACATGAAGTGTGATTTACAGAGAGGATGGAGCTGTAGGGGACAGGATAGGAGCATGGCCTCAATCATCAGCAAGAGAAATTTAGGCTGGAGAGTAGGAGGAACTTTCTGACTATGAGGTTGTTCAAGCGCTAGAACAGTCTAGCTAGAGAACTTGTATAATCTCTATCTTTTAAAGTTTTCAAGAGCAGGTTAGACAAGGGGTGTTCAACCTCCAGCCACGGTGCTGTGTCAACCAGCTGTGGAGTTCTCCATGGGTCCATAAATTTGGCAGCTGGTTAACAGGGAACATTTCTCCCTTGCTGCCAGATCTCTGTATCCATGGGAGCACCAGGCCTTGGGCACTGAATCTGATTCTTGACCCCAGTGTGCAGGGCTAGACAGGGGTGGTGCCAGGCTCCAAGGCCTAATCTCAGTGTGAGAGGGCTAGGAGGAGAAGATACCAGGCCCCTGGGACCTATTCCCAATATGAGAAGAGTGGGAAGTTGTGGTACCAGCCTCCCGGGACCCAATTCTAGCACATGGAGGGCCTGTGGGGGTGGTACCAGGGCCCCAGGACCTAATCTAGGATTACCATATGTCTGGCTTTTCCCAAACATGTTCTCTTTTTTGGACCTCTGTGCTGCATCCTGGTGGATTTTTTAAAAAGGGGCAAATGTCTGGGTTTTCTGCTGTCCCAGACTGGCTGCTTTGGGTTTGGAGTAGCAAGCAAGCTGATTGGATGTTGGGGGTCACATGTTCCCTGTGCAGGCTCAGGCAAGCCAGTGAGAGAGAGAGAGAGAGGGAGAGAGAGAGAGAGAGTAAGCAGCATGGCTGGGGGGGGCATGGAGGGCAGGGGTCTGCTGGTTGGGAGTGCAGGGCACCAACAAGGCTGGGGAGCAGAGGCTGCAGGTCAGGAGCGAGGGGCACTAGCAGGGGAGCAGGGAGCTGTGGGCTCAAGACTGAGGGGCATGGGGGTTAGGATGGATCATAGAATCATAGAATCATAGAAGTAGGGTCGGAAGGGACCTTGTAGATCTTCAAGTCCGAACCCCTGCCTGGGCAGGAGAAAAAACTAGGCTCAAATGAGTCCAGCCAGGTAGGCATCAAGCCTCCTCTTAAAGACCCCCAGGGTAGGAGCCAGCACCACATCCCTTGGAAGTTGGTTCCACATCCTAGCCGCCCTGACTGTGAAGTAGTTTTTATGGATGTCCAATCTAAACCTACTCTCCAACAACTTATGGCCATTATTCCTTGTTATGCCAGGGGGCACTAGGGGAAACAAGGTCTCTCCCAAACCCTTCTGGTTCCCCCTAGTGAGTTTATAGATGGTCACCAGGTCCCCCTTCGGCCCCCTTTTGTGAAGGCTGAACAGGTTCAGGTCCTGAGGTCTCTCACTGTAGGGTCTGCCCCGTAGTCCCCGGATCATGTGCGTGACCCTCCTCTGGACCCTCTCAATGTTGACCACATCCCTCCTGAAGTGGGGTGCACAGAACTGGACACAGTACTCCAGCTGTGGCCTGACCAGTATTGCATAGAGGGGGAGGATCACCTCTTTGGCCCTACTTGAGATGCACCTGTGGATGCACGACAAGGTACGGTTAGCCCTGTAACCGTGACCTCGCATTGTTGGCCCATGTCCATCTTGGAGTCAGTAATGACTCCAAGATCCCTTTCTGCCTCCATGCTCTTAAGACGGGAGTTTCCCATCTTATAAGTGTGCTGCTGGTTACTACTGCCCAAGTGCAGCACCCTGCACTTGTCAGTGTTGAAACACATCCTGTTTTTGTTAGCCCACCCCTGTAACCTATTCAGGTCTTGCTGCAGTCTTTCCCTTCCTACTAGCATGCTCACCTCCCCCAAATTTTGGTATCATCAGTGAATTTAAACAGGTTGCTTTCTACCCCATCGTCCAAATTGCTGATAAAGAAATTGAACAGTGCGGGCCCAAGGACCAAGCCCTGGGGAGACTCCGCTGCTCACTTCTCCTCAGGTTGAATATGAGCTGTCCACCACCACCCTCTGAGTACAACCCTTCAGCCAATCTGCAATCCATCTGACTGTGTAAGCATCAATGCCATGGATGACTGTGGGTTAGGTGTGCAGGACACTGGCAGTGCCAGGGGACTGCAGGTTGAGAGTGAGGGGCACAGGCAGGGCTGGGTTGTGGCTTGTCAGTGAGGGGCAACAGAATGGGCAGGGGCAAGGCACCGCTGCAACCCCCATCATATTCACCCTGCCCCTCTCCCCCCTTCTCCCCTCCCGACAGGTGTCTTCTTCTTTGGACCTTGAAATATGGTAATCCTTCCAGTGTAGAGAGGCTAGGAAGGGGTAGTGCCAGACCCACAGGGCCAAATCTCAGCATGTGGAGCAGGGAAGGGATGGTACTGCCCAGGGCCCAATCCAGGCTGCATTTGGGCCCCATGCCACTCATCTTGTTCACAGGGCCAAAAGGTTGATCTCCACTGAGTTAGACCCCACACTTGGCTGGGGCAGTTTGGTTAGAGATGGTCCTGCCTTGAGCAGGGGACTGGACTAGATGACCTTGTGAGATCCTTCTAGCCCTACTTCCCTATGAACCTACTCTGATGGAGGCAGTGGATTCTGCCTGTTTCTGTAAATGAGACAGAAGAATAAATAATAATATCACTTGATTCATTTTTGATGAGGTGTTGATGATCTTTAATAATTAAGAGCAACTATGATAAGTCCAAGGATCACAGAGAAAGTCCTAAAACAATACATTTTTTCCTGAAATTAGTTCCTGATGGCATTCAGTTGTGGTTCATAGGAGCGTGTGTATGTAAGAGGCAGTCAATGTGTGTGTGCAAACAGATGTTAAATATATGCCTGCACTCACAGGCTATGACTAAATCTTCCATTTGTTTAACTACAAATTCTAAAAAAATCAACTATTGATTGCCTCTTGAAACCTCTTGATTTCTAGTTTGATTCCTGTTTAAGAGTATGAGTCATCTAGTCTTTACAACCTCTAAAATGCTCACATTCCATAGTGAAATACTGTTAGCTCATCTGTAATTGGGAGAAAATGTGACTGCTCACCTGTAGGCCATTATCAGCTGTCATGTCACTTCCATTCAACTCCAAGGAAAAATGGGTGCTGGTCCACAAGTGTTTTGCTCAAGCAGCTGGAGCACTGTTCTACAAATCATTCAATTTGTTACAGAATTATCCTAACCTACTATGTAGTTTTGGAGGTATGTATTCAATCTGTAAGGAGAGGTCCTCCAGAGGGGCAGTACTGATTTGGCTAGAATATTAGCCCAAAGCACTGAATGTTTATCTTAACTATCCATGTATCTATCAAATCAACCTTCCTTGTGGATTTCAGGTGCTACAAGCTTCCAGTACCCAGTACCAGACAATACTGTGAGAGAGTGCTTATGCTAAGCAAGGCCTAGCATTAAAAAAAATGCACTAAAACTCCCAGAATGCTTCAAGGAGGTTGAGGAGTCAGCGATTGACATTCTGGTAATCACTTTCTGACCCTTAGATGAAAATACTGAACTTCTGACCTTTAAACAAATGATAAAAATAGCAGACATGCCGCTTACACTGTTAAGAATAGGAAACTGCATGGCTAAACTGCAATGACGAAAAAACAACCGCATATTATGTCAGTTTTGACATTTTAACCCTGCAAAACCCAGCAAAACATATAGATGAATAATGTATTTAGGTTATAGAAAATTAGCATAAAAATATAAAGGTCATTAAGAATTAACATAAGAAGCGTAATGATTATAATACAAAGCGTATCACCTGATATTATAATATAGATAAGTTAACTAAATAACCAATAGAAGTAAGAATTAGAAATGCATATGTATAAGTGTTATCATATATAACTAATAGTAAAGTTATGTTAGATGCCTCACTTCCACCATGGGGACAGTTTTGTATCTTTTGCCTAAAAAAAGTTAAGGGACTCCTTTTAAATGAGCTGTTGACCAGTTCTGAGACTACTGAATCAGGCAGCCGCACCTGGCCTCCGGGTTAGAGAGCAAGGGCTTGATTTGGGAACCTCGTGAACCAACAGACCTCCTTTAGTTTATGACTTTGTGAAACAATAAAAGTTTTAAATTGAACAGGTCTGAGCCTGTGCTTAATTCAGTCCTATATAATTCAGCATCGAGCTCCCACAAATACAGAAGTCTGCGATCGTGAGATGAAATTATCAATTTAAGGACTAATCTAAGGAAGTATGGGTTGGATGAATGGGCTGTAAGGTAGATAGAAACCTGGCTGGATCATTAGGCTCAGATGTAGTAGTCAATGTTTCAATGTCTAATGGCAGCAGTATCAAGTGAAGTGCCCCAGGGGTCACTCCTGGAGACAGTTTTGTTTAATAGCTTCATCAATGATCTGGAAGATGAGCCCTCAGCAAGTCTGTGGATGACACCAAACTGGGGGGAGTAGTGGAATATGGTGGGAAGTAGACTAGGATTCAGAGAGACCTAGTCAAATTGAAGGTTTGGACTAAATTAATCTCATGAAGTTCAGTAAGGAGAAGGGCGAAGTCCTACACGTAGCACAGAACAATCCCGTGCACTGGTACAGACGAGGGACCAACTGGATAAGCAGCAGCTCTGTAAAAAAGGATGTGGAGGGGTGGGAGGGGGCACAGTGGACAGTAAGCTGAATATGAGATAACAGTGTGCCCTTGTTGCAAAGAAGACTAACAGCATATTGGGCTGTATTGATAGCAGTGTTGCCAGCAGATCAAGGGAGGTGATTATTCCCCTCTATTTAGTACTGGTGAGGCCACATCTAGAGTACTGTGTTAAGTTTTGGGTCCCTCACTACAGAAATGATGTAGACAAATTGGAGAGAGTTCTCAGTGGTGGCAGATAACAGACGAATGAGCAATGGTCTTGAGTTGCAGCGGGAGACATTTGGGTTAGATATTAGGAAAAACTTTCTCGTTAGGAGGGCAGTAAAGCACTTGCACACTACTCAGAGGGGTGATACAATCTCCATCCTTAGATGATTCTAAAACCTGTGTAGACAGTCCTTGGCTGGGATGATCTAGCTGGGGATGATCCTGCTTTGAGCAGAAGGTTGTGATGTGGAAATTGAGACAGGATCACTGTTTGGGTGTCAGAAGTGCTTTATTTTGCACGGCCACAGGAGAACAGCAAGGAGCAGCTCGTTCTTGATGAAAGCAACGCACAGGCTACTTTATATACTGGTAAATCACATACAGAACAACCCGCCCCGTAACATATTCTTGGCAGTATGACAGCAACTCATTCCGGTGTCTTGCTGAACCAGACATGTTTTCTCAAGCTGTCTCCTGATAAGCTTATCCTGAAGGCCGCTGTGTTGTTCCTGCTCGGCCTTCACCAATATCTTCCACCCTGTCTTGACACATATACACTCCTTTCAGTACTTTTCCATTCCTCATCAGTTGGACTAGATGAACTTCTTGGGGTCCTTCCAACCCTATGATTCTATGCCAGGGAAGAGTAAACACTTTTGTGTTTATTCTGCCAAGGCATTGGCAATTTTGCTTTTACCCTTACTGATGTTTTGTTCATCTATGTATTCAGTCCTCCTTCACATTCACGTGAAATATGGAATCAGAAATGGCTTAACTAATTTAAAGCAAATAAGAGTTCTTTCACCCCCAAAACTGGAGCCTCTGCCCATTTCTAGAATTAACCTAAGATGCATCTTTTTGAAGATTCAGAGCTTTTGTATTACTTCTTTCCCACAGTTTTTCCATTTTGAGCATCTCTATTTTTTCCAGTGAGTATCAGAACATTAAGTGCTGAGATAATATAAGAAAAGGTTGTCTACCTCAGCTATCAGCAGGAGATACTCAAATGCCAAGGAGAGGTAGCTCACATAAGATTTCCAGCACAGTTTTGTAAATGCCAGAAGTTCTGAAAACTGACGTAAGTATCAGAACGTTGTGCTTGCTTTCAGTAATCACCTCAGACACTGAATCTTTTGGTATTCCTAATATAAAATTCACAAATGAGTTTCTGATTCTACAGCATCCCAGAGATGAGGTTCATGTTTGGTTCCAATTAAAAAATATTCACAGAAATGTGTGATTATTACATTTAACATCAGGCTGCACCAGGTTTTCAAAGTATTTTGCTACTGAGAGAATGAGGCTTTAATTAAAGAAGAAAGTCACAATATCCCCAAAGACTCCTAATTTCTGGAAGATTGATCTTTATTTGCTGTTTTTTGTCTCACCGCCCAACAGTCCTTTCTGAGGAAGATTAGATGTCATAAAAACCAGAGCCATACAGTTTCAGCACCATAAAAATTGTAACACCTCTTCAGACCAAGTTCAAGCACATTTTTGTTTTGTTTTGCTTTTGTTTTTGTAGTGGCATGACTATTTTGGCTAGGGTTCAGTATTTGGCAGCATAATTTTAGTGTCCATCCTTAAGTTTGAATTCAGTTTTATTGGAATGTAGATACCTTATACCAGTGTAGTATATACCTCTTCCTGCTCAGGAATAAACTATACCAGTATAAGCACCTTTATACTGGGACAACTGCGATCACAGTAGAGTTGCATTACTTTAACTGTACCCATAGAGTTAAAGCTGTGCAACTTGTGCATGGATAAGCCCAGAGATTCTGCCTCCCTCCCTTTGTCCATCACAATGCAGACGCTTGATGACAATCTATAATTTTTAATTAAATTGTTAAGGTTGGAGACCACCCTGGAAACTCTTTGCCTGTAGAACTTGCTCATGTTTGCAGTCTGCTTTTATGCATTTCAGATGATGGTCCATAAAACTTCCTCTCCTACTCCCAAACTGCCCGCCCCCATTAAGTATCTTCTTGGCTTGCCTAAAACTGTGGAGGGTCTTAGTTTCTATTGTAGGCTGAGTAGATGCTTATTGCTACTGCTAGCAGCTATGGAGAGATGCTTTGTTTTTATGATTTCAATATGCTTGAATGGCATGGCACTAGAGCCATAATATATTACACGTAATCAAGATGCCTTGTTCTCATCTGTGCTTTCAGTAACTAAATGCCTATATGCTTCCACTTCACTCTTGCTGGGGGCTGCCCAAGTTATAATCTACTGTGTTCATTAACATTCCATTAAAATTGATGAACCATTACAATCTACCTGGTTAATCTGGCAACAAGCAACAGATTAAATGCAGGGTCTAGCCAAAAACATTAGAAATAGTTTCTTGCTGACCACAGGCACTCTTACTGAGGCTTGTGTCAGAAAATGAAATATTGTCATCTCTTTGCTTGTCAGCTAGCCTGCTGTTATTTCAGCCAAAGCTTCCCCACACTGTGAAGATAGCTATATTTACAGTGCTTATTTATTCAGGACCATATTATGATTAGCTATTAATCATATGGTGGCATATAGTTGTTCTTTCAGCTAAGTCCAAATATACGCCTTCCCTATTAAGTAGATGACTGGATCCTATTCCATGCATTACCTGTGGCAGGTTAGATGGTTATGTCTTGTGTTGTGTCAGGGTTAACTTGTAGTTTTCCTATGAGATTAGGTAATAGATTTGTATGGGATGGTTTGGTTCAGGATGATCCTTTCCTGGGGAGAGGGTTGGACTAGATGGCCTCTGGAGGTCCTTCCAGCCCTATTTCTCTATGACTATGACCATGTATTTCTATTACTATGACTATTAGGCATCTAAGTGGCCTTAGGCACCTAAGTGCAATCCAATTCTACCTTGCTCAAGGCCCCCCAAAATGTTAACAAATCTACTTGTATAACATACAAATACCTTAACCTTAAAACTAAGTCACAAAGAGCAGCAAACAGGAGAGTGATCTGACATACAGCGTTAATTTTGTTCTTTTCTCATGCTAAAGAGAATCACCCATACAATACAGTTCAACTTCAAGATATGTAAGATTTTCTCCATCTCAATGATTCTTTTCCTAGTAAAAGGCAAAAGAAGACAAAAAGATTACTGGTGTCACATACACCTCTAGGCCTTCCAGTCCTTGTATACTTACACATGTACTTTTGTGTGCCCTTTAGCAGTTTCACAGAAGTCAGTGGGACTACTCACATGTGTAAAGCTATTCATTACACATGTTTGTAAATTCAGGGCCCTGGGATAGAATTGCTTCTGTGATACCTACAATCTTTAATTAATGATATAGTATACTATTTAAGACCCAAGCTTCACCAGTATTTATCACACTTTCTATCACCCTTCAAATATATATTTGCTTGTACTTGTTGGTACTGAAAACTTCCTTACATAAGACAAAATAATGAAATATTACTGGGTTTGTTTCATTTTCTCTGGTCCTAGTTTGGATTCTTTGAGTAATACAGAAAACGAATTGCATGGGACAGGGTCATAATATATTTTATTTTAACCTGGAACTGGTCGCACATCTAAAAAGAAGAAATTGACTTCACACTGACTTTTATACTTTTCAGTGAACAGCAGTATATATACTCAAGAAAATGGGCATAGAATAGAAATGAATGTGGATGGGTATCATTACCAGCAGGTCCCTTAGAACATAATGATAAGAAAGGCAACAATTCAACATCTCAGATTTTTTTTTTTCAGACAGATTGAGTCAGATCAGGCTAATATAGCGTTTTGGCTACAGAAGCTCATAGATATTCTATAGTAGGGGTTTTCAACCTTTTAAAATAAATACACTCCTTCTGACTCAGAGTTTCAGCTCCTGTGCACCTTTATTTTTTTTGCTTGTTTTTAAGTGGGGGATGGGAGAGTGGGGAGGCAGATTGAGGCCCCCACAGTGAGGGAGGGAATGGAGCTGGGGCAGGCACTGCACAGCCAGGTTGGGGTGCAGGACAGAACTGTGAGTGGCTCATGATGGTGGGTGCAGGAAGAGGGGTGGCTTCTGCCTCTGGGCATATGCTGGAAGAGCATGGGGGTGTGTGCCCCTGGATCTGTGCATGGGGCAAGGTGGGCTGCCCCAGCAGTGGGGGAGGGAGTGGGGCTGGGACAGGGGTGGAACATGGGACTGAGCTGTGCACAAAGGGAGTGAAGGATGACTCCTGTCACTACGTACACCCCTGGAAGGGGATGGGGGGGCCCATGCCCCCGGATCTGCATGTGGGGCAGGGCTGATTGTGGCTTTGGGCTGGGTTGACACTGGGCTCTTCCTGGTAAGGCCTGTGCTGGGCTGTGCTTGGGGCAGGTGGCAATGGCACTGGGAGGGGGGTGGGGGGGCTACAGCAAATTCTGGAGTGGCTGCAGCCGTTGCCCCACATAGCCCTACTCCTGCGGTGTGGGAGGAAGTGGTGCTGGGGCTGTGGCTGGGGCAGGCACTGCACAGCTGGGCAGAGCACAGGGTGGGACCATGAGTGGCTCATCTGGGGAAAGTTGAGGAGGGTAGCTCCTGGCACTGCACACACCCTGTGAGGGCATGGTGGACACATGCCCCCAGATCTGCATGCACAGCAGGCTGGGGCTGGAGCAGTGCCAGGCTGTTCTCAGTGGGGGGCGGACTGGCCTGCGCTTGGGGTGGGTGGTGGCGGTGCTAGGAATGGAGTTATAGAGGGGTTTCAGCCACTCCAAATTAGCTGCAGCCCCCCCCTGCTCCCACTCCCAGCACAGCCCAGCCCAGTACCCCTACTGGGAACAGCCTGGCGCTGCCCTGGCCCCAGCCTGCAGCACCCTGCAGCCTGCCCTTGCCCTGCATACAGATCTGGGGGCACACCCCACCCCCATACCATCCTGGGGTGCATGCAGTGGTGAGAGCCACCATACCATCCCTGTGCTGGGGGCACCCCAGATGAGCTACCCATGGCTCCATGCCACTCCCTACCATGGCTGTGCAGCACCTAACCCAGACCCAGCCCCAGCACCAGCCCCACTCCCTCCCTCACTGTGAGGGCCTACGGGAGCAGAGCTATGGGGGGGCTGCAACCACTCCAGAACTTGCCATAGCCCCCCAGCCTCTCCTCCCTTCACTGCCACTGCCCAACCTAAGCACAGCCCAGCCCAGCCCCCACACCTGGAAAAGACTGGTGCTGCCCCAGCCCCAGCCCACAGCTACAGTGTGCCATGGAATCACATGCAGATCCAGGGGCACACAGCCCCCATGCCCTCCTGGAGATGCACGTAGCAGTGGGAGCCACCCCCCACTATGCACGGCTCATTCCCATGGGCAGCCCTTGCCTCAGGCCCACTCCCTCCCCCACCACTGGAGCCTTGATCTGCCCCTGCCCCCTTCCACCACAGCAGACTTACCAGCCAGACCCGGGTGTCCTCCATGTGGCTGGGCTGGGCTCCTGGCCACCTGCATGTTGCACTGCAGCTGCACACACTCATGTGGCATGTATCAGTTATATCCATTCTATGTACCCCCTAAGACCCTTTTAAATACCCCTAGGGGTACGCGTACCCCCAGTTGACAACCACTGTTTTACTGAGACTGCATGGTACCAGCATTATTTTTATTACTAAGATAATTAGAGTCAAATAGAACATCAGCTATCTGAGCTCAGGTTCAGTTAGATGAAAGCAAACAAAAAAAGTTCACAGTAATTTTTCCAAGCAAATTGCAGGCTGAAATAAATTAATAAAAACATGATTACAAGAAATATGCTTTATTATCAAGCACTTAGCTTCCATTTGTTCAGGGTATGTTTACACATTCATTAATGCACCATCGTTACTGCACATTAAATTTAGTACTTGGATAACCAAGTACTATATCAATGCATAGTAACTGGTGCTACTGAGAAATAGCCCCAGTGCATGGGTTTTTACAGGCACTAACTGCACAGTAGCCTAATACAACTGCACAGTAGGGTATTAGAAAGGGGTTTGGCCTGGCATGCTACTGCACAGTTTTTTTAGGCTACTGTGCAGTTAACGTCTTATATAGATGCATCCACTGTAGACTAATTTAGACTAAAATTAGTTAACTAACATCATACTTAAGGCAACACAGGTACAGACACCTCTTGTTATTTCAGTCATCTTTATTCCACTCTTTTATCCACTTTCACCAGTAGTTGTCAATTAAGCAACACACACATTGCTTCTAAAAATGCTCTGAAACAGAAAATATATTACTGTATAGATCACAGCTTTTGGTTTTGTCAAGAACTGATATGAGTGCTTTCTTCTCCAGTTGCTTTCAATACCTTATATGGTGCTTAGCCCCACAAATGATTGGACTGTTTGTTAATGAGATACCATTTCACTTAAAGCGCAAATAGTGTTAGTAACTACTGTTGATTTATAAAGATACTTTCTGCAGCTTTGGTTTGTAAGAGTATAATCATTCAAGGACACACATCCTTTGACAAGGATGTTCTCAGGATGTTCTGGATTCAAACATACTTAAAAATATGAAGACAAATGCATTTGCAAGTGCCCACTATTTATTCTGTTTCTTGCTGACATTGTACAAAGCCTCACATTTGAATTGAGCCTTTTGTTTGATTTTGTTTTAATGTGATGATGTAAAATGGTCCGGGATCACATGGAATTTAGGCAAAGGGAGAGTCACAGTAACAGTTTGTGATCTTTTAAAACTCTCTGGATGAGCCCAGTCTATGATTAAATTAATAACAAAATCAGATGTAGATAATAGGTTAAGGACAATACCATTCTATACAAATAAGTAAACCACGGGTTGTCAGTGGTTTGCAGTAGGAAGCCACTTTAACAAAGCTTAGCTCTGAACCCAGGCCATTTCCAACCCCTCCATGTTGTCACTGCCCCTGCCACCAGACCTACAATCACTGCTCCCCCCTGGACAAGGTGCCCCTTGTCCCAATTGTTTAATTGTCATGCAGATAAAACTGGTTGTAGCAGGCTTGCCTTTTGGAGCTTGGGTTGAGTCCCAGGCTTGAGATTGTGCTGGTTTGATTGGTGGAGCCCATCCACCAATCAGGAGGCAGCAAGAGGAGTTAAGTCATACCCCTTTTCTGAGGGGAGGGGGAGAGGAGCTCCCCCCTGGACCTGATTGAAGACTGTAACACTGTGAGGTCTGGAAGACTTCAGGGGCGGAGCCCGGGAGAGCTTGGTGCAGGAGCCGCTGCACGGACAGTGTGGGAGCGGACTGAGCCTGCTGCTGCATGAGGCGGCCCAGGCCTCCAATCCATAGCAAAAGGTTGAGTCCAAGGAGCCAGACGATACTTGGGCTACTGAGCCAACAGACAGGGCCAAGCCAGAGGACTCAGAGGCCCTGCATAGTGGAGCTCTGTTCCAGGGGACAGCAACCCCCAAAGCCCACCGCAGGCGACAGAGCAGCTTGGCACAGAGGACGAGGGCCACCCTCCAGGCCTGGGAGCCGTGAGTTGCAGGAAAAAAATGATTCCCCCAGGGGAGGGGGAGTCTCCCCCAGTTAGTTAAGGGCTCCTGAAAGTGGAAGTCCCACTGGGAGGGCCCCCCTGAAGTTACCAGCTTCCTTAAAGGGCTTGGAATTAAGTTTATCTTTGAGGTTGCTGCGCCATAAGTGGTGTTCTGTGCCTTATATTTTGTGAACTCTCATGTTTGTAAATTAGTAGATGAGTAGAGTCCTAGGGCTCTGCTGGGACCCCCTTTTGCTTTTATTTCACCTTTTGTTTATTTGTATTTATTTGTGGCTTATTTATTGTTCTCCTATACTTACCTATAGTTTATCTGTTGGCTATCTATGTTTATTTTGTGGTTTATCTGTTTCAGATCAGATACTTACCTGTGACTTACCTGTATCTGGAGCACTGGTGTAAGGTTTTATAGCATTTACCTAGAGGTTACTGTTTATGTTATTTGTTTATATAGCCTATACATACATATATATGTATGTATGTAGATAGATAGATAGATAGCTATATTGTGCATATGTTTCTTTTCCTTGTAAAAAGTTAATGTAAATAAATTTGTATATAGTTAAGTCCCCTGACTGTCCTGGCCTGGTTCTACTGAGATGGAGGGAAACTGAGTGGTCTGCAGTTCCCCCACAGCACACCTGCCAGCTAACAATTTCCTTCAATTGGAGAAGGGGAGTATATACCTGAGTACATCTGGGCTACATGTTCATTGCAACAACACTGCTGAAGCCCCTCACTACTGAAGCAATGCAGAAGTCCCTGAAGTCTGAGAGCTGGGTTAAATGGCTCCATTAGCGAGACCCAGCTCACAAACAATAGGTTGCTGACCAATGAGGACAATTTTCCTGAAGATACAGGCTTGCCTTATAAAAATAAACAGATTTCTCTCTCATTGCTCTGCTATACATCTAGGTCTCTGTAATATTTTGTAGAGAGGACAATCATTTTCTCCTACAGTTTTCACAAAAGGAAATACTTTGTCAAATAATGAATATTTAGTTATGGAAATCATTGCTACAGTGAGTGATTGAAGCCAAGAATGTAGCAGGATTCTGATAGAGATTGAACATTTATATAGATATCAAGGAAAGAGTTTGACTAATTAATGAGAAAGAAATTGGAAAGGACATTAAGATTGGCTTCAGAACTTAAACAAGACTGTATCAGTGACTGGCATGGCACCTAATGTGGGTGGAGAGGTTAGGTCACACTTGCATAATGTGTGGTCTTCTGTCAAAGCAGGTACTGGTCACCATTGGAGGCAAGATCTGGACTAGATGGGCCTTATGTCTGATCCTTATGTTCATGTGACTTTGTTTGAATTTGAGGGCTTCTGATCTTTGGCTCTAGTTTTTCAATATGTGTTGTATAAGGCCAAGGCCTTAAGTAATGTTTGAGGAGGTGGCATGGGGCACAGGCATATTGAATTAACCCCATGAGCTGTAGGCAGTGTGCAGGTTGGATGATTAGAAGAGTAGGTTGGAGATAGTTTATAAGTAAAAATGACTATATGATCCAACAGTATCTTGGTAGTGGAGGAATAGGTAAACCAACAAAAGTGGAAGCAATAAGATGTCGGCCAATCAGCATGCTGATTATTTGGGTTGTACCACATTCTGTCTCTCTCCCTCTCTTTGTCTCTCTAAGGTGAAAATTCTGAGGGTCAGGCACTATGTCTCAACATGTCCTAGCGCACTGTACGTGCTAGTGCCCTGTGCTGTATTAGCTGTCAATATCCATTAACCCTTTATGTTTTACTTCTACAAGCTTAGTGCAGTCTATGTATATGGATCCTAGTTGTAGGTACAAAAGACAAGAATTGGAATCTCTACTTTAGAGTGCTCCTATTCCTGTGGGAACCCCTGCCTATAGCACATATCCACCCAATGGCACATATGGGGTGCTGCCTCTACACATGGGTAGGGCAGAGCAGGACTAGTAGACTTTTTATGCAAATACCCTTTGGTTCTGGGAGTTCCCCTGAAATCTGCAAACCCTTGGACTTGGAACTAAGTGAGCCCTTTGGTTCTGTTGTTCCAATGAAAATGTAATGATTAGACTGAGAATGCTATGCAGCCTTTATAATATTTTATAGTAGTCTATTTCTAATTCTATATCCATATTCAGGCTGCAGGTAGTATTAGGTCCTGGTGATTGTTGGAAAGTTCCCTAGAACTTGATCCTGTGTTTAATCTATTTTGGGATTTTGAGTTCAAGCAAGTTTGAGACTTTTCTTTGGTGCACAGCAAACTCCATCTTTTGGCAAGAGAAACTCCAGGTAACTTTCTGCTGCAGGATCCAGTCCCTTAGATCATGTCTAGAAGTATCTGAGAAATGATTCCTGTGCTTGAAAAACTAGTTAATATTTGCACTGTTCTATGGGTGTACATTACTGTATCCAGTATCAAGTGACATTAGATATATACAGCTGCTATGGGTAGCTTAGCTTTCTTTTGTACTCTCCTAGTTCTGGTGCTAAGGGTATGGTGCCAGAGTAGCTACATCTTTCAAGACAGCTTCAGCAGTGTGAGTCTGAGTTTCACTCTTGGCTTGCACCAGAGACTGTCCCTAGACAGTCCAGTTGGGAACAAGTAGCTAGTCATTTGAGCTAGGGAGTTAAAGGTGGCTGAATGTGGTTCTAGCAACATTGGGCGCATCTGATGTTTACTGCAGAGCTGCCTAATTAACTCTGCAGTAAAGGCTCAGCATCTACATATGCATCCCTATTAGGCCACAGGGAACTATTTAACTTTGGCGTAGGTTAGTACTTGTAAACACAAGTACTATCCTACAGCAGCGTTCTTTAGTGCACAGCAATGCAGGTATAGACACTGGTGGACCTGGCTAGGACACGAGGGTGTTTCAGTGTGGGGGCTGACTACTGGCTAGCCCTGCACTGGAGCACTCTCATGCTCCAGCCAGCCCCTCTGCAGCATGTTGAGCCAGGTTGGAACAGCCCTGCGCTGGCAAGCTGACTCCCCACCTCCTCCCTCGGGCCTCCTGCCAGCCGGGGCTGTTCTGGCCCAGCTCAACATGCTGTAGTCCCAAGTGAACATGCAAACACAGTGCCCAGGAGCAATAAACTCCAGTGCGATATGTGCCAGAGTTTATTGTGTCACATTAATGTCTTGTGTAGACGTGCCCTTCACTGTCTTGTGTACTGTTGACCACAAAAGCTTGTCTGCCTTAATCACTTCAGCCTGATGAATCATTTAGGCTTGAAAGGCTCTTTGATTCTGGTTCTATATAGGCTGGTAGCTGCTCTTGTTTACATAGTTTTTTAATAGACAATCTGAAAATACATCTGAGGATTAGTGTTTCTATGAGCGCCCCTTTATCAACACTTTTCCCTTCACTCCTTTTTCTTTACTGTGCCACCAGCCAAACGTTGTTAAAATATATGGGCTCTGTATCGGTTCTCTGCCACTGGAGAATCACCTTTACACTTGGGTGATCTGCTCAAGAGCAGTTAAATGAGATTGACCATCCACATATGCTGAGAGTGAAATGTGAAGTAGTTGTACCATACTTGAAAGTCTATCACAATATTCACTTATGTATATGAGGTCCATTGAACTAACAGGAGTTCTTATGTTCCTGGAGTTACTTGCATATGTACATATTAGCATGTGTGAGGCTTAAACTAAAATGAGAAGGGAAAAATAAACCCAGAAAAGAACCCAAGTGTAAGATAATAAAATTAAGACACACAAATTCTTAAAATATTTCATATTTCAGGAAGTTTTTCTCTAATCCATCATGTCCTCAGATGTTCTTCATGTAAGGAATTACTGAAATTGTTGCCCATTTATTTGATGAAGGAGACTTCTTCCAGTAATTTTTATTTGACCAGTTTTCCTGGCTTTTTTATTATTGTGTCAGGTGATTTTCCATGAGCTTCCTTTCCTGCTCACATCTAACTCCTTCCATCTCTCATTAGAGGATTTTTCCCCTAATCTTTTTATCATAACCTTTCTATCATTTTCATTGCCCTTAGCTGAAATCTCTCAAGTCTGTGTCTAGTTTATCAATGTTCCACTGTAGTGAAGTAACCAGAATTGCACAGTCCTCCAATTTCAAGCTTTCTGTGGACATATAAAAAAGAATCATTGCTTTCCTGGTCTAATAAATGGCACCCCAAAGTACAATGTGCTGAAAAATTGTCTTTTTCAGAAGCTTTGCATTGCACATTCACATTTAGCTCATGTTTAATTTGTTATCTACTATCACCTCCAAAATTAATAAGATACTCATGTCTTTGGATCTCTCTGGACCCTCTGGGACTTTTCTCTTTAAATATAAACACCGGCCTCATTAATACTGTTATAATTTATTCATCATGCACTAATGTTCTGTTAAATTCCTCTCTACTTTCAAAGTTAGAATTAAATACGTGTGTGAACTGTGTTCATTTCTGATTGAGTAGAAGCCCTTTCGGAGTTGTGGGCTGATGATGAATGGGCCTCAGTCCCTAGGAGCTGGCTCAGTTATCAGTTAGAAAGATTATGAATATTGAAAGGTTAAATAATAAGCGGGTTTTCTTTCTTTCTCCTGACCCTGTGTCACTGCAGTCAATGAGATTTCATTGCTGTTGACTTCCACAGGGACAGGATTGGAACTTGGTATCATCTTTAAAAAAAGAAAGAAAGAAACTGGTTTGCCAAATACCCAGAGGTTCTGTAAAGTCCATGTCACTGGAGGCAGTGGACAGACACGTATTGGTAGCAATGCAACCGCTGTATCACTATGAAGTCCTACAAAGTGTAGCAGTACGAGCTCTGGGGAGACGTGCAGATGCCCCAAGTTGGAACACTACAAAATTGCCATGAAGGCAAACAGCTGTATGCTTTCAAGCCAGGGACCAGCTCTGAGGCTCTGCTACCCACACTGAGTCCAGGCCTACCTGCGGGGAAACAAACCCCTCTCTACAGCCTTGAACAGTTTCTTCAGTGTGCGTAGGGGTAAGAGGGCTGTACAGGTAGGACATGACTGGGCACCTTAGCAATGCAACATTAGGATGGGCAGAATGTAGGAGCAGCCTTCCATCCATGCCCATCCAATTGCCAGTTAGCACAGCAGAGCCAGCAGGAGCCATGGTTTCAGGTTGGTAGAGGCCACTGGCAAACTTTCTCTCCAGGAATGGCATGGAGAACAAGTAAGGAACAGTGACCTCCCTGTGTTGCTGCTTTGGACCTTCTGTTCACCTGCCCTCACACACACCCATTGTGAATCTAATCTAGCCCTTGGAAAAAGTGCTACCTGTTGGTTAGAGATTCAGACATGTGGGAAAGAGGTTTCTTTCATAGTTTTCCAGGCTGAAAATGTTCAGTGTTGGTAATTTATTGTTTGTTATCAGAGAGCTCACGTGTGAAATTTAGATGGGAAAAAGCACAAAAAGTGTCAAAACATATCTTGTGATTTATTTTTTTTTGTAATATTAATCAGAATTACTATGGGCTGAACTAGCATCCCTGAGCTTGCTGTAATGGATGCCTGCAAAGTTCTATATTATTGTCATAATTCAAGTACTTGCTTCAATTACTTATTTATATCTCCTGCTAGCACTGGAGCTGGGAAAATAATGAAATATTATTCATAGAATATTTTAATCCCCAAATTTGGTGGAACTCATCAAGTAAATTATTCAACACATATTGTCCCAGCCTCTCCAGTGACTTCCAAATGACTACCAATGTGGAGGAATAAACACAACTGCAAATGCTGTCCAACAGGGAAAGCCTGTGACTAATTTATATGAATCAAGTGGCTGGAAGCTGGTGTGCAAAATATAATGTTTGCACTGTGACGCTTTCCTTGTTTGCATGGTCCAAATAGATATTTTTGACCAGAATGTGATTAATATTTATTCTAAATAACTAACTTTCTGTTCTGTGGAGGCAAGCAGCATTGTACACCCCTTGTCACTGAGACATAGGACACTGCCACCTTCTGCTTGTGCTCTGTGGCTACTCTGTGTTGTCTTGAAGATTTTAATCTATTTTGGGCCTTTGAGTTCAAGCATGTTTAAGAGGTTTTTCTTTTTGTTTCTGTGTTGTCTTGAAGATTTCTCAATCAGATGCTGAACCTATGAAGGGTAGTCATTGCAGGTGTCTGGTAGAATGCTGTTTCTGTCCACTTTCTTTCACTTTTTGTGTCCTGCGTAACATTTCAGTTATTTTTAGGCTTAATTTCTGAAGATTTCCAGTTAATCCAAGTAAGTATTTGATGCCTATCCCACATAAATCAATGCCAGTGGGTGTGTCGACACAAGATGCTTTACTGTGCATAAGACTAATATAATGCATGGGAAGGTATTTGGGGCAGTTTGTGTCAGACCCTTGTATAAGATGCAGGGGCAGGGAAGTTAAGGAGCTGTTGTTACCTCACAGAGGGAGATAACAGTCTAATGCACATAGCACTGGACTGATTTGGATTCCAGTCCAGCCTTGCCACTAATCTGCTGGGTGACCTAAAGCAAGTCCATTCACCTCCATTATCCTTTGTCTTGTGCAGTTAGATTATAAGATATTTGGGGCAGGGATTCTTTCCATTATTGCCATGCAATGGCACTTGTAAAGATACTTCCTGTCTGAAGTCCAGTCTCCATCACAGTCCCAGTGAATGCATACTTACCAACCTTAGGAAGTCATCTAATCCAACTCCCTGCCCAAGGAGCATTATCTAAACCATTGCATTTTATGTTGTTAATGCCTGATGGCAGAGTTTGTTGCAATATCTTGCTCCCTTGGTTTAAGTTCCAGATATGACACACAAGTGGTAAGAAAGACTAATTCAGGTAAGTACTTAATCATACACTTATCTTTAAGTGCAATTGGGTAGTTCTATAGATGTCAGTGGGATAGCTCTCAGACTTAAATATATACTTATGCTACAGTATCTTGCTGAGTCAGGGTCATCAAAAGGAAGGAAGGTTGGAAAGAAGCATAGTGATTGGGAGATTTAAAAGCTAGCAGCCAACCCAGTTCCTCTGCTATCTAAGCCCATCTGGCTCCATGGGTTTAAGTGGCACAGTGGCTATTTGATGCTGGTTGAGAATTCATATCAGCAAATCAGTAAGGCAATCACCAGAGAATGGTAAACAAAAGCAGAGTTTTTCAAAATGAAATAGATTAAAATGAAATCATTGCCAAACAAAACACACTGTGCCCAGCTACCCACTTCCCACCCTAGCTCAGGCAAGTATTTTAAACAACCTCAGCAGTTCTTTCTGCATCTTTTAAAAAAAAAATCTCTTATTTAATTACAAACAGGCTTAAATGACTTGCTATCACAGCTATACATAGGAGGAAAACGTGAACTCCGAGATAAGCAAATGCCCCGTGCTCCAGCTATTCAGTGTGCCAAGCCCTGCTTTCTAGAACACTTTTCAAAATGGAGAAAATATGTTTTTCTTTCTTATTAGCTCTGATTTCACAGACAGCATCTTGTAAATGGTGTTTGCAATGAGGAACGCCATCCTGTGCATCGGTCTCCTCGATTAACTCAATCGTTTATCACAGGCAGAAAAATTCACAAGATCTGCCAGTCTCAGCGATGAACAGGAGATGGCTTGTCAATGGATTGCCTTTAATGGCAAATTTTGAAATAAGACCTTGCCCAGACTGCTAAGATGCTGTCCCATGTTTTTGTTTACCTGAACATTTTGTATACTCAAAGCTGAGTTTTGTGCATACAAATTTCCATGGGGTTCACTGTAAAATCTGCTATGAAATACATAAATTATTTGCCACTTCTAAAACAGGGTTCTGTCCTCTTCCCATACATGGGAGGGGGGCTGTTAGAATTCCCCACCCTGATGGGTGACCTGGACTTTAGGTCTAAGTTAAGGGCATTGACTGTATACTTTATTTGCCCCTCTACACATCATTAATGTGGTGGAGCCACACAACTGCTTTATCATTGTTGCATGCCAGGTCCTCACCCTGGGGGTATGGGTGTGCTGCACACAGGTGTTGTGCATGTGAGAAGGTGGTCAGGAATCTGTGGTGTATCACCCCACTTACATATTAAACTGTCCTTTAAGCCAGTCTTATACAGTGCAGCATTAAAGCATCGAGCAACAGAGCACCTGGACACAGGCCTTCACATGGCATCCTGTTAGTAGCTACATAATTGAACAAACTGTGTCAAACTATTTTCAGTGTACCTATCTACCATCTACCATAGTAAACCTGTCATCATGATGCAAGCTGGCTTTCTTCAGAGTTCAGCTGTGAAGGCTGGTCAACATTTGTACCTGGAATACATCAGCAGCAAACAGATCTTTGTGCCCACGTACCCCATCTGGAATCTGGGGGAAGCAGAGAAAAAACCAAAAACGCTTCCCTTAGCATCAGAGTTCTTTCCTTGGGATGTTCCTGAGGTGCTGCTGCCTCTTACTCTGGGCCCTGTGCTACTGGCACAGTCTAGCCCTTAATACCAACAAGCAGGCTTGCTGCTCATGGACTGCACCAGCAGTTCTTGTATCCCTCCATTCTCCACAAACTCCCACGCCCTTTCTCTGTGGGATTCCCAGCAACAGCTCTCCCCCTGCCCTTCATGACAGGAGCTCTGAATGCTCGCCCTTTTCCCTTTGCTCGTCTATAGTCAGAAACAATATATTCCTCCTGTTACTCATCCCATGCCATGGGAAGGGCTTTATATCTCCAATTCTTTCCTCTGCTGCTTTTCAGTGGCTGTGCATGACCTCTTTGGGCATGTGTAGATGACACAGGCATTAATGTAGAGGGGCTGAAAATTTTAATGTGCCTTCTTTTTGGTGCAGTGCGTTTTTGTTTACACGGTACAGCATTCGTGTTTGCACAAACAGCGCTTTCAAGCAAGTTAAGTCCTGTGTGCAATTCCCCACAGATTTCAGTAGGGGGAGCCAAATACCAATTTATCAATTTATGCCCTGTAATGTCTTTCCTAATACAGCAAGAGGCGCATGTAAACCACCCGGGCTCCCCAATCCCTGCCCTCGGACTCTCAGTGGGCAGTCCTGACTCTCACTAGGAGTCTCCCCTGGGCACAGTCATGGTCACCCCAAAATCCTTGCCACTTGCACCCACCTATACTCAGTCAGTCTGGTCTCTCTCTGTCAGTATGGGATCCCAAAGACCCCATCCCAATCCCAAAGACAAGTCACTCGAATCCTCCCTTCCTGCTCCTTTCCCTTCCCATCCTACCATGTTACAAATATATGTGTTTTGTTTTTTTTCTTTCATTTACTACAGCTGCTATGATAACTGCTATAATATCAAATATTCAGGGTTTAGAGTAGCGGATGGGTGTGTGGGTGGGTGTTTGTTGCCTCCCGGTAGATTGGTGATTGCTGTTGATGTTGGTGGTGGTGAGCTCTTCCTGGCTTTGTTTGTTTGTTCACTTTGGACTACATTTCCCAGCATTCCTGAGCCCATTGATATTCCTACAGTTTCCAATAAGGGATCCCATTGGAACCCTCCTGTTCCCTGCCCAGGTACACCATCAATCTGTTGTGTAGTGCCACATATGGCTTTTGGAGGTGTGTTGTAAATTGTTTTATAAATGTTCTTGGAATATTTTTGAAAATCTGGGTTGCTGTTTGGCTTGGTCCCCCACCTACCTAGCCCACCAAGAGCTATAATAGTTATCCTTCTCACCCACGTGGGGGGGGGAGGGGCCCTCATTCAGATGTGGGTGATGGTGCGTAATGCCCCCCTCCTCCAGATCACTCACAGTCTGGAAGCAGCAAACCCCTAGCCCAGTCCAGATTTCCTCCCCCTTCCCTAACTGTCCTCCCTTCTGCCCCCCATCCGCAACACTGCACGCCCCTGTAGACACAAACAGATTTAAAGTAAAAATTAATTTATTTTAACATAATCCATAGAAAGAATAAAGCATTCCTAGGTGTTGTTGTCAGCAATATGTCCTACCAAACAATCATGTGCAAGGGCTGTCCAACCACCCTCTCCTGGACGATATCTCCTGTGCTGCTGTGCTACTGCTGTCCAGACATGTCTCTATTTTCTGGCCGCTGCCTGACACACTTCTTCTTCCCATGACTCCTTGAAAACCTCTCCACAGCTCTCACAGATATTGTGCAGCACACAGGCTGCTACTACAAAGGTTGTGATATTTTTTTGCTTCATCTCAAGCTGGCATATAGGTGCCATCCGTCATCCTTTCAGTCGGCCAAATGCACATTCCATGGCCATCCTGCAGCTACTCAGGCAATACTTAAAACCCAGCTTCTGCGGGTCGGTGATGTTCCCTCCATAAGGCTTCATGAGCCAGGGCTTAAAGGGGTAGGCAGTGTCCGCTAATATAACCGGAGGCACGGTGACACTGCGGATCACTGTCTCCTCCATGCTGGGTGTGTAGTGTCCTTTCTCCATAAGGCCAGGCAGAGGAGAGTTTCTGAGCACATGCACATCATGGATGCTGCCAGCTCACCCAGTATAAATATTTGTGAACCAGCTCTGGTGGTCCACCATGGCTTGCAGGATCAGGGAGGCATATCCTTTCCTGTTTGTGAAAGCCCTCCCCCTCCCCGCAGGGCACAGCACTGTGTGTGAGTGCTGTCTAAAGCCCCCACACAGTTTAGGAACCCTTTCTCATTATAGCCATCTATGACTTGCTGCGGATTTGCCAGGTGGATAATTTTGTTTTCAGCAATCTCTTTAAGCAGCTGACATACCTCAAGAGTTGCCAGCCTGACCCTGAAGGCAGTTATGCCAAACTGATTCACGATGTAGCAGAAGCTGGATGGGCTGGCCAGTTTCATGATGGCCATTGCAAGCCTCTTGTCTGGGATGGCCTGACCAATGTTAGTGTCCTGCCTTGTGATGTGGGGCCGTGGCATTCAGACGATATGATAGAACACCTCCCTTTTCATTCAGAACATCTCCAGCCACTGCTGGTCGTTCCAAGTTGTCAGCACGATTCACTTCCATCGGTCTGAGCTGCTCTTGTGGGCATACACCGTCCCGACTGTGGACCTCATCAGGTTTGTCTACAAAGCTTGGTCATCTTCCGCTTCTTCACTTTCCTCTGTGTATTCCAAGTCCTCTGGGTACCGATATCTTCCTATTATTGTCATTAATGCTGTTATAACCAGGAACACGACTTGCCAGTGAACAAGTAGCACAGTTTGTATCCTTCTCAAGTGTTCCAGCAGTAACCCCCAGATAAATAGCATTTGCAGAAGCAGTACTGCCACCTCCTCTTCCTTCTCCTCCTCTTCCTCTTGTTCACCCATATCCTCCATATTTTCCATGTCAGAGGCCTCTTCACTTCATTGTTCTCCATCATCATGTTTTTCATCCTCATTCTCCATTCTCCATTTTGCCCCTCTCCATCAGCAGCAGATTCTCCCTGGATGATGTAGCATGGGGGACGGGGAAGCAGCCCAGCTAGGCTGCCTCCCACACCCAGCACAGTGTATTGGGGGGGGGACCAGGAAGCAGCCCAGCAGGGCTGCCTTCCATCCCCGGTGGGATGTACCCCACCCCCATCCCCAGAGAAACTTGAAACAGCATCAAAAGAGCTTTTCTGTTTTGATGGAATGGAATGGAACAGCTGTTTTGACTTGAAATGAAATTTGAGATGAAACACTGTTCCGTCAAACTGTTGAAACTCAAGGCAAAATGGAACAGTGCCGTTTCACACAACCCTAATGTTCAGTAACCAGGAAGGGGGTTCAGGGTGCCTCCCTCCCACCCCCCCTGCACCCACCCATGGTCTGACTCAGCAAGCCAGTTGAGTCAGGCCATGCATCTCCACCTGGGGGACTGTGCTTGGGGGCCCCCACCTGATGCAGTACCTCCCTCCCTAACTAAGCTTTTTGGGTGGGTTTGCTTAGTCTTCTTTCTTGCAAGAAAATACTGGAGTTGACTATCAATGGCATTGTTGAGTAAAAAACAATATCTATACAATATCTATACTGTTTTAGCTTTATTGCAATTTCTCAGTCAAATTGATTGCAATTCAATTTACTGTGAAAAAAATAAAGATGAGGAACAAAAATTCTGATTTGTACTTGCACCTGTTTGATTTCAGCTGAAGAGATTACCCTGGGCTGCCTTGAGAGTGCTGCTGCTCATTTCCTTCTCATCTTCTCATCTTTCCATGAGCATATGGCAAGGTAGGACAAAGCAATCCTGTACAAAATCTGATGAGCTCTGTCTGGGTGGGGGGAGGGCGTGAGTTGCGACTGACCAGGAGTGGGGTGGGGGGTCTGCAAACCTGGCTCTGAAAGGTGCTGCATGCAGGATTTTGTAAAGAAAACAGTGCATTGCAAAGAAAGCACTGAAAAAAATCATTTTTGCATCGCACCTCCTATAACAGTACAGCCTGCAAAGAAAAAACCCAGAAAAAAAAGAAGCTGTTTTGGAGCTGCGGCAGCAGGCATTAACCCCAACCCTCCATCCCCTCAGTGACCATGCATATGCAATGCATTATAATGCAGAATTACTAAAGTCTTTAATGACTTGCTAAAGGCTAAAGGCCCTGGGAGGTCCATGCATGGAGAAGTTTTGCAGATTGCCTGCTTGCTGCTGGGGGTGAGTGGGGTTGTTTAATCTTTTTTCTTGCAAGACATGCTGGCTGCACCACATCCTAGCTAGCACTTAACAAGCATTCAACATCCCTCCCTCCAATAACAGTCCACCCTGCAACTCTATGCATCTCTTTGCAACTCTTTCCAGCAATGCCATGACTGCATAAAACCCACCCAAGCAAGGCATCCCCATCACATGGAGGTGCATGCAGTCTCCAAAAACCAACCCAACCACCCACCCACCCCAAAGAAAACATGACACATATATAGAGCAAAAATAAAACATTTTACTGAAAATGCTGCAGCTTTAACAATAACTATATACAACTTAATAATATAAAATATATACAAAACGTAAAAAAATCAAAAAAATCTGAAAATATTTTTACTCTACTCCTCTTCACTGTCTTGACTCTACTCTCCTTGTCACTGGACTGTGGGCTGGTTGTCACCCCTTGGTGAGTTCCACCCGTGAAAGTTTTCTGTTGTGGGGGTGGGAAAGGAAGAAGAGGAAGAGGAGGGGGGTTTGGCGCACAGTCGAAAAAATGGACTTTTGCCCCCACACACATACACAAGGTTAGTGGGACATATTACCTAATTATCATCCAGGAAGCTGCATATGCTGGGTGTTGGGTCTGGCAGGCAGTGCCCCTGGACTTTTGGTCATGGTTCTGAAATGGAATGTGATGAAGTTCAGAAGGTTTGTAATATTGAAAGAAGTCATGTAACCACTCACTCTAACAAAGCTTCAAACTACTGGCAAAAAACTTACCATTAAGTAAGTTTGTCATTGGGAGCTATGTCAACTGCAGTGGCAGCACATGACGGGAGGGTGCGGGGGTCACAGGTGGAGGGTGTGGCAGAAAGCCACCTTGGTTTCTCCCCAAAATATCTGCCCTGTGACTATGTGATTGGATGGGCCAGCACAGAGGATTCACACCTCAGCCTGTCTCTTTAGGTAACCTGAGCTGGCTGCATTCCTGAGGGAGGGGGGAAACCTGCTCCCTCTGCCTACGTGACTGGCATCTGTTACCTGGGTGAGGGGCATCTACCTGGGGAGCTGGAATCTGCCCGGTAACAGGTGATGTATTTCAAATTGGTTGGCTGACAGCCAACTGGGGCTGACCTCCACTGGCCCAGGTGAATGAGGTCACAGGGGCTATATAGATTGGCGGGGGGGAGGAGGCTCGCTCTCTTCGGCCATGATGTGAAGCAGCAGCAAAGCAGGTGAGACAGAGAAGCCTTACCATCTGGACCTAGCTCTCTCTCTCACCCCAACACTCCAGAAGGGAAACTGGAGAACTCTGGAAGATGCTTGTGAGTAAGCTGCTCAATCGGATTAGATATCTAGCTGGCAGTAACACAGATGCGTAATCAAAAGGCTACCTCAGCCACACTGTTTGCTCTTTAGGATTTCTAGGATATTGCTCAATCCTGTACCCTAGTTTACCCTACCCCTTGTAATCAATAAAGTTCTCCTTTTTGACTGGTGTGGGAGACTTATTGAGGGGTGGGTCTAAATTATGCCTAAGAGACCCTTTAGGTCTGTGGACTAAGGGAGACTTTACTTTTTGCCCCCGGACTTGGGGAAGTGCCCCAAGTGCCTGTACTGGGTTGAGTACCTGTCGGACTATTAGGCCTGTGTTTCCCCGAGGACACAGGGCCGAGACAGTCCCTTCTCGGGGTGGTGGCGGCGCAGTTACCCCCGGACTAGCGAGTGTGCTCTGGGAGAGGGGTCGGCCAAGCATAAGGTGCCCCTAGGGAGGCATTTGGAGTCTGGAAGGTGGTCAGGCGCAGGGAGGTGGGCGGCTCAATGCAGGAGCGCCCCCTACTGGCCCGCTACAGAGGGTACATGTGGGAGCAGGAGGACAGGAGGGTATATGAGTGAGGGAAGGGGACATACACTATAGGTGGTGGGGGGGGGTGGAAGAATTAAGAGGGGATAGAAAATTAAGGGACTATTTGTCTCCCCTATTTTAAAATAATAATTGGTCTGAGTGGACCCATCCTGACCTGAACTGTGTGCTGGGAGGGAGGAGGGAGGAGTGAGGAGTGAAAGAGGGTAAAAAAAAAAACATACAGCAGCACCTACTGGCTAAAGGCCAGAACACAGCACCCCCTCGTGGTGAAGGGGATTAATTAGAAGTCTTTGGAGTCTCTGGCTGTTTGCATGAACAAATCCACTGTTGGAGCAACATAACAGGAGAGTGCCACAAATTAACACATCTCCAAGTAGTGTTAGTTTAAGGTGCTAAATGGACTTTAGAGCAGTGGGAAATCCTGGGTTTTGCAAACATAAACACAGTTGCATTAACATAAATGGGAAATATCATTTTGTCTACACATGCCCTTTGTCCACTCTCTTTTTCCATTCTAGGAACTCTGTATAGACTCTCATTCCCCCTCCCCCAGACAAGGATATCCCATACTTCCCACCCTACCAGGCACTGTAGGATTCTCCCATTTCTCACTTTTCACCATACTGGACTGTTCCATTATCATCTGCACCTTAGAGGCCCTTGATTCCCTCGTCCCCCATCATTTTTTCTCTCTCCTGATAAAGACATAATTCAGGGTTTGAGCAGTTTAAACTGTGGTGGCACAATGGGTAGAGGAAACATAAGGGTATTGTTTCACTAAGTGTTCCCTTCTAGCTATTCAAATGTCACCAGACCAAATAGTAGTCTGCCATTGATAACCAAAACAGATTTTGGGACTAGTTAGAAGTGGTACTAAAAACTGATCCCATTACAGACACTGCATATCAGGACTCACAAGCTCAGACAATTGTTCTCATTATATTTTTATGCTTTTCCATGTTTTCTAATCATCCTATTAGGCAGGGCTTACTTTAGGAGACAGATTTGTTGTTTTTTTTCTTTCAGGCCTTTGTATAGTGCTCAAAATAAGGAGTTGCCATCCAATTATATAATGCTTTTTATTGAACTCCACAAATACCTATAGTCTGAGTTTCTACTTGGCATGCTTTATTTTGCTTCCTTCATTTTCTTTTCAAATTTAGATTTTAAAACACTTAATTTCTCTCTCTCAAAAACATGCCCAGAAGCAAATGAAAATGATGAAACTGAGTTGGGTAGCAACAGTAAACTGAAGATATTATTAGTTCTCAGCACGGTACTTACAAGAGCAGACGATTAGTTTTTGAAGTGTTATCTAGTGAATGGTGGTAATGGCTTCTTAATTAGCCATGTTAGAGGGCTATACCAACTGGTTCCTATTGGTCTGATTTGTATATGGGGGTCAAAGAAAGTTTTTTGTGTAGATCTACACAGCACAAGAAACTGCCATATATCTTCCAACACTAAACCAAGTGAGACGGATATTATTGGTCTGTCCGTATATCTGGATGATAGCTGATTTTTTTCAGTTAGTTTTCATTAGTCATCTGCATTTCCTTTTTCTATACTAGTGGATGGCATACAGTAATTTTTGTAACATGTTTGACTAAGTTTGACTGCATTAATGTCTGACTGACTACAGAGGCAGTTAGCTGAAAGTACTACTATTGTTTTGCTTATTATTACACATCCAAGTTGTACGCTCAGTTTATATATGCAGAGCAGATCAACTGTCCTCTTTTCTCTGTAATACCCAATTGTTTGCCTGATTTCCCTACTATGCCTTCAGATGCCTTTTTGAGATCCAGACCTGCTGGAACACCTATTAGAAATCAAGCCACCAATGATGATATGATTTGTTAATACTTCAGCTGGGAATAGCTGATCTTATTCCTTTAAGAAAAGGAGCTATACCACTGAGCTATACTTTAGCTAACCTAGTGGTATGTAACTGTGTAGTCCTACCTTGTCCTTCCCTTTCCAACATCCTTTATTTGCATGCACACCTCTACTTTCGTCCCTCTCATGCTGTCTTATTTTGCGTTGTCTTGTACTAGATTGTAAATTTTCTGGATCAGAGACTTTGTTTCACCTTGTAGGTCCTGATCATGACAAGATGCTATTTCAGCACAAGGAATAAATTATAAGAAATAACAGAGGCTGAACAATAAGTAAAGAAAAGCTCTGCTTGCTTATAGTGAGAATATTTCTACTGTAACCACATAGAGGCAATCTAGGATAAGTAGGACATAATGCTTCTATCAAGAGCAGTGGCGATGCATAGCGGGTGCACGTGCACCCCTGAGAGCACTGGTGCATCCCCTGACAGACAGCATTCCCTGCTTAGGCAATGGGCAGGGGAGGCAGGCGGGAGTGCTGGTGCCCCCCTGAGAGCACCAGCCGGAGAGTGGGAGCACCAGGAGAAATGCCACTGGCCCTCCCAGGTCAGGTCAGTGCATGCAACCAGCACGGGAGGACTCCCCACTGGTCAGCACAATCTGCTGGGGGTGGGGGTCCCCCACCCCCAATCAGTGCAATTCTGACTCAGGAAGCACCAGTCACCCATGATTTTGAGAGAGGATGGACTGCCAAGGATACATATTTATACTGCTGTTGTTATGGGACAAACACAGTAAACATGCTAGCAACATGTTTATTCTCTGCAATACTAGCTAAGTTTCATTGCAGTCTAACCATCCCAAGGCAAGACTGAGAATTCACCTTTTGCCCTATTGGGCAGTGCCCAGCTGCATTACCCCAGAAACAGCTCAGGGTAGGAATTATGGTTTGCTCCAAGGGACAAAAAAGGGGAGAAGTGTTCTTACTGCTGACCCATAGTGCTAGATGGGTGCTTCCCTCTCAGTGGTGGTTTCATTGAACTGGTTGGTGTATGAGGATGACTTAATCAAGCCTCTACCACTTCTCAGCTCATTCTCTATCTACTTGTGCTGGGGAAGAATAGTATTCACACAAGGTCTATGTTCCCAGTGGCTAGGCTCTTGCTGTTCTTGTGCAGAGCAAGTCACTTTCTTGCTTCAAATTAAGGGTGGTATATGTGACATTCCTTTCATTAAATGGAATGTTTACTAAAAGTTACTGTAGTTTGACTCTTTCTGTATTTTACATTAGATAGTTATTGGTTAATAACCAAAATAACTTTGGCATCAGGAACTGGAATGCGGCATTCCCCCTTCTTACGGGAGGTCCACAGCCATGCGACTGCGGATCAAGGTTCTCTCTTGCTTACTTTCTCTCTGTGGCCCCATGTTCCATGCACTCTTGGCTGACCAGTGCCATCATCTTGTCTGGTTCTCCTGGGAAGTGAGAGATATGAGCTGAAATCCTCTCAGAGTGAGGAAAGATTAAACACAGGCCTTACATGTCCTGTCTGAATGCTCTGATTAGTATGCTTCAACAGCATTGTAGTTTATTAATTGAATTCAGAGTAACCAGTCTGAGTTAAGCTCCTCAGAGTCTACCTTGTGAATCAAATCCCTCTGGGAACTCCTTTGCACCCCCTTACTCTTCCCCCTCCTTCCCTTCCTCCTCAGCCCCCAACTGGGTTACAATGGCACTTAGGCTGAATCCTAGATGTCCTGGCACTTGAAAGTAAAAATGGAGGTGCCTAGGGATCATCAAGATCCAAATTGTAGTTCACAATGTATGTAGGTTCTCCTTTCTGGCCAATGGATTAATGTTTCATGATCCAGGAACCTAAAATCCAATGAAGTCCCATTTAGGGACCAAGCTGCATAGTACCGTAAATATCTAATAAAGTCGAAGAATAGGAATGTCAGAGAATTGGCCATGCTACGTGGATAAAAGCTCAGCACTGATTCTAATCAGCCAACTTGAAATGTATGAAATGATGCATCTTTTCCCAAAGCTGGTGTATGAAGTGGTAGCTCCAAAATCTGATGATAATAAGGCTGATTAATAGCAACAGAAAGGATCTCAAAGTTAGGTCTGGATGAATTCAGTGCAAAAATTGAAGGAAAATAACAAAGTTAGTGGAATACAAGATGCTGAGTTTGGTTGTAACACAATCCCCAAAGAGGGATTTTTCTTCGAGTTATATAATAAGCAGTTCAATAAAATGGGTAACACTGCTACTATTAAAGGAGAAAGTCATTCAGATAAAGAAGTGCCTGACATAAATCCCTTTGAAGTCACTGAGAGGTTCTTCATCCACTTTAGATCAGAGCCGATGAAAACTCTAGAATAATTTCACTTAGGATTTTGAGGATAAACTTTTTGGAGAAATTTGATTTAAAAAAACACTGCAGACCCTAATGGATAATTTCTGTGCATCTGCTTCTGGAAAAAGGTGCGTGTTCTTTGGTCTAAGAAATTATATCTAGTGCTTGCTAAATATTGTACTGTTTCAGGAAGAAGAAACTCCAAGATATAGAACTGGCTTCTTATGCTGGGTATGAATTAGGTTTTACTGTAACAACTTTTTTGTCACTTAAAACTTTCAACATGGTTGTATCGGTCAGCAAGGACTAGTCCCAAAACTGTACTTTGAATAGACTGCTGAGTGCATGTAAAAACCCACTGAAACCAACAGCTGTGTTATGTAACTGCCTAGGATGCTCAAAGGCCTAAATGTGTCGTCAGGGTTGTTACGTGAGGGTAGAAACTGGTTTCATGGTTGTTTAAAATGTTCAGTCGGAGGCAAGGTCAGTGGTGGTGAATCAGGCCCAAGACAAAAGAAAAACAGGCTTTTCAGGGAGCTACTGAGAACATTCAGAAAGTCTCACTCTATATGTAAGAGTCTTGCTTTTAGGATATAATGATAAGTGCGTAATGGTTATGTCATAAAATTATCACTGTCCTTTTGTAAGTAATGTACCATGGCTGAAAACATCTTATACAACCAGAAAGATTGATTGGTTATTTTAAAGTTTTCTTCATTTAGCAAAACTCATGCACAACTCATGACACTAGCAGATGAAAAAGTGCCCAGAAATATATTTCAAATGAAGTTTTTCTGCTCTTGAGCCCTTGGCAAATTTCAGATCTCCTTCAGATTTTTTTTAATGAAGGTTTGTGTTTCTTGAAAGTTCTTCAGTGTCACTGGGCGTATATTAATAACCAAACTTTTTTTCTTCCTTTATTGGCCTAAACTCTAACATCAAGAAACCTCCACAATTTGGTTATGAAACTGATTTTTAAGTCTATTTTATACTGGAACCAAAATAATGTAATAAGCTAATCCACCAACATTCCTCATGAGATTTAAAAAATGTTTGAAGCCTTCTTCTACAGAACTTTATTTTCTTTTACCTCATCAGGGTAGATTTGATAACTTCAGTGACCACCAATTTTTTACTGTGAAAGGGCAATAAGACCAAAATCTCTTATAGGATCATATCAAATGTGCAAAGAAGCATTTAAATCATTCACTGACTGTGCTTCTGTTAGCATCAAAGCAAATCGTCTAAGAAGCTCCTCAAGTGTGGGGCTCAGGAAAATAAAGTTTAGAAATAAGGGGTATGTATTAGGGGTGTGCAAAATGAGCCATATTTTATTTGGATTTGGATTTGGCCTGAATTAGGGACAGTGATTCGATTCGTTGATTCAGATCACTGTCCCCAATTTGATTCAGCCAAACCTAAATCTGAAGATTCGATGCTGATTTGGAGAATCAGTGATTCAATCATAGATACAGCTTTAAATATTTTTTCTACATACCTCAAGGTACCAGGCATGGTTTGTGAACACTGCAATGGTGGGGCAGATGGAGTGTCCCACAGGAGTGCGGGGGGAGGGGGGGCACCCTTACGTACTTGGCAGTGAACATGAATGTGGACTGGAACTACTTTCAGTCCACTTCCCGGTCTGCAGGGCAGCGGACTGGGGGCCCTACCTCCTGCACCCCCCTGGCTTGGTGATCAGCTGTAGGGGGACCCCAGGTGCCCCCCAGAACCAGGAGGCACCAGTCACTGAGCCATGGCGGTTGTGGGAGGGCAGCCCCCGTGCACTCCCTGACAGACCAGAAGTGGATCGGAAGTGGTTCTGGTCCACTTCAGGGTCTGCTGCTGAGCTCGCTGGGGAGCCCCTTGAATGCCAGTGGGATGCTCCATCCACCCCAGCATCTCAGCATTCATGAGCCACCTGCTACCTTGAGGCATGTAGAAAAAACATTTAAAGCTGTGTCTGTGTCCAAATCGCTGAATCTTTCTGAATCTCTCCGTATCGATTCTGAGGGTTCCAATTTGATTCGGAGAGATTAAAGGGTCTTCTGATTTTGTTCAGATTTGGTGATCCAGCCACCAAATCAAGCTGAATCTCTGCCAAATCTCTACCAAATTGAATCAGGTATGGAAGCTTCATACAGCCCTAGTATGCATTGTTGGCCCATTATGATCAGCAGCTCTTTCCCAAACCACTACCGACTGATATTCTTCAGCAGCTGATGGGACTTGTACTCTTCGGAAGTGAAAAAATATTTTCTTACTCACAGTTCTCATACAAGATGTGCCTATTTACCTGGGTAAGCCTCCCTACATATACAAAAAATTCTGGTAAGATGAAGCTGGTGGGTGAAATGCCTTTCATTCTGTCAATCAATGTGTGGGGAAATAATTAATGTTTCATGAAAAGGGTCTGAGGGAAGGTTATGAAGCATTTCCAGCTGACAAGCTGCAAAGATCATCTTATTTTCTGTAATACAGCGTAAAAGGACTGGAGTTACTCTATTGCTGCCATCTGATCATAATTATTCCATAAATAACCAAGTGTATAAATGCAGAGATCTTGCATAAAACTCTCCTTTATTCTGATGCCTACAAAAACCTGGGCAACTAGTCAAGCAGATGGTGTGCTGAGGCCATTGCTTGCCCTACTACCTAATATTCCTTTTTCTTTAGGCACATTGCCTGTTTTTCTGTGCCTTCCTCTTGTCTCTTATTTTATGCCTAGGTAATCTCTTTGGCTAAGAAACTGTCTTTTTGTTCTATGTGTGTTCAGTGTCTAACGTAGTGGGTTTCTGGTCCACAACTGAATCTATTGGAGGCCATTGTAACAGCAGTAATAAATAGTAATAATGTATGCAGTTGTAGTGCAATGTGCTTAAACTATATAGGGATAGCAAATATTTAAGGGACAGCCCCCTTCCCCATCAGATATTACTGGAATTTCTCTTGTTGGGCATCCACTTCCTGACTCAGAAGATTAGGAAATGGAGGTCCATTTGGTGGAGAAAGGGCTTGGAATGCACAGTGGCATGGTTGTCGATTTTAACAATTCAATATTCATTAATGGAGACTGATTCTTATATTTACAGCAGGGCCAAATGTACAACCTTATGAAAACAAATATATAACTTATGGTCTAAAAGAGGAAGGGCTGATGGAATGTCATGTCATAGGAGTGATCATTTGGTCCATATCATATTCAGTTGGCCCTGAGTCTGATAAGCACTGGGCATGCCACTAACTCTTCACATTTCTGAGCTTTTTGGGGAGATGGCATGTGAAGGAATGGGCATGCAGATGAGACTCACCAGGAGGATCATCTTTAATTATGGGTGAATATTTCTATGGTGGGTGTGGTGTGCACATTTTGGTTGTAATTGTACATTTTCATTGATGTGAAAATGCCTAGAGTAGAGACAGAAGCTGTAAACATTCATTTAAAGAAAGAAGCAGCACTAGTGGGGGTTTCCAGCTCTGGACCATGGAAAATCTTTCTGGAGATGCTTCTTCCCAGCAGCCTCCCTTCCCTCAATGTCAGATTAGCAAATAGTAAAAACCCTGGAGACAGGTGTTTGGAGATCATAATACACAGTCTGCTTTTGAGACATATTTGGCATCACTTTTATGGGCTCTTCTTTTGGGGGCTGGATGCTGACAATACACACCAGCATTTGGAACAGTAAGGCAGTAGAACTCTTCAGCTATATCCATGCTAGGGTCTGACTGAAGACTTCAAAGCATCTGTGGCCAAAATAATGCCTGATTCTGAAATAGTGACACATTAGAATTTCTTGTCATTGGTGTATTCCCTCTTGTTGGCTGTTTTACTTGCCTCTGCTCCAACATCTCCAGGATTCCACCTCTTTCACTGCAGTGGGCAACCTCTCAGTGTCCTGACCCCTTGGTTCTTTGTTTCAAGCTCTAATCAAACTGTCTTACACATGTTCTGACTTTCTAGGCTGGCACTTTTCAAAAGGTATGGTTCAGTAGTTCTGAGCTTACTTCACTTATTGGCAGTCCTTCATAGTCCATACATACTTATGTGCTTATAACTCCTACCCATTCCCCTGCACCAGAAAGAAATTTTAACTCCTTCAAATCCCAGTGGGGAACAATACAAAAGTGAGTGAGAAAATCTATTCTTGCATTTTTGGGGGGGAAATTATACAGATTTTTCCCACATTAACCAAATCCCCTCATGAGTGAGTCAAAAAAGTAGAGAATATCTGTTAGGGTGACAAGATTTGGATCTTGGGGAGCACTGGATTTGCAGCTGAATAAAGGTTTTTATCTGTGTCTCAGCAAAAGCTGCTGGTCACAAGGCTGGATGATATAATAAAAGTAACTAACTTTGCTAATGCTTAAGTAAGCGGATTCCTAACAAAAGGATAGAGTGCAAAGTGCATGATGTGTTGTGTAAAAATAGGATGCAGACCAACGGCTATTGTTACGGGACAAAGCAGAAGCAGGACCTGGGAGATGATGCTGAAGTCAGCAAGAAAGCAGAAAGAGTCAGCAAGAAACCACGACTGACCAGGAAAAACGGGGGTCAAAGTCTTATGCATGCGCTTTTAGCAGACAGACATGTAAATAAATGAAATGCATGGGCAATGCCATACTAATGAAGTAAACAGTAAACAGAGGCGGAGCTTGAGATGGGAGGAGAAATGGGTGGAACAAAAGGAGGGACAGAGGTGGAGTGAATATTAATGAGTGTGAACCAAGGTGTACAAACGTGAAAAGAACTATTGTTTGGGGGGGCTCCTTGGTTTGTTGGTTTTTTGGGAGCTAGTCCAAAGCTTCATTCTGAATAAAGCTGTTGCAAGCAATGTGTGCTGGTGTTTGCTCCCTGCTTGCTTTAGCTAATGAGTAACAGGATCCATGAGCAATGGGATCGTCATCTCCCTAGTTGCTGGGCACCGCATGGAGTCAGCGTCTAACATCTTGGTGTAGTCAACAGGATTTGGCACACATTTGGAGGGGACTGATCATCCCAATCCTACCGGGGTAAGTTCTAGCTGCGTACTTACGTGTGAGTGTACTAGGTTCTCTTGGGCCACCTTAGCTATCGTACCCTGTCTTTTACTTTTCCCCTGTAGCATGGCAGCGGGTTCAGAGGCTTTTCTTCTGTGTGTGTGGGGTCAGGGCAACCACTGTGTTTTTACTGTGAGTTGGGTTAAATGGAATGGGGGTCCGGGACCCCAGAAGAATCCTTCTAGCCCAGCTTGGATTATGGCCAGAACTTGGGTTGAGGGAATTTTAAGTAAAGCAACTGCCCTCCAGGCTTTAGCTTGGAGTGTTCAAGATTTCACCTCCAGACTGCTGACACCTAAGAGAGAGTGCCTCAGAGTGAAGCCTGCATTCTGGCCAGATGTACCTTAACTCTGATGACAGCCCTAGGGTTAGTAGTTACAGAATTGTTTAATTTTCTGTATTGTTGCTTTTTTGGTTTTTGTTCTGTATCAATAAATTCACCTATTATTGACTGGCAGGTGTTGTAGTCAGTCTGAAGATTGTGTCTATGCAGAACAAAGGTCACCAGGACACAGGAGTAGTAACCTAACCAATCCAGGAAATTGTTGATGCAGAGTGATCTGTTTTAGAGGGGTTAGCTGAAACTTGTAGTAAGGTGAAGTTATATAGGAAGTAACTAAAGTTATAAGTATTGTGGAGGAGATGTTGTTTGTTACTGCTAACCAGGAGACTTTTTTTGTCCAGGTTAGGCAGAGGAGTGGACATGAGTATATGCTGTGGCCCACTTGGAATTAAGTAAGAATCTCTTGTTGTGTTTACAATAGGTAGCTAAAAAGCAAAGAAAGTCATCTCTCTGCTGGAAAGGTTGTGTGAATGAACAGGGTCCTTTAACTCTAAGGTCCTTGGGAAAATAATGACAGTCTTCTGTGCAGAAAAAAATAAAAGGAGGTATGTGATTGCTGTGAAGTTTTTAAAGTGTAAGTTAGTGGTGCAAGTTATAGCAACATAAACTGTTATACAGGCAGTATAGCTTCAAAGAGACCAAAAACAGTTAGAGAAATAAAGACAAATACTCTAGAATCCTGTGTGCACCAGAACATAGAGACAGAGGTAGCACAAAAAGAAACGAGATATGTTTGTAACCTGGACAGTCCCCCCTCTCGAATTGAAGGGATCGAAGCAGGTGCACAAGCGCTGTGGGAGGTATAGGGACTCTCCTCCCCTTATAGAACAGAGCCAGACCAGCAATGGGGACTTAACTATGTA
The DNA here is from genome assembly GCF_052110815.1 of Crocodylus siamensis. NCBI lineage: Eukaryota > Metazoa > Chordata > Crocodylia > Crocodylidae > Crocodylus > Crocodylus siamensis. The sequence goes on along the minus strand of NC_143395.1, from coordinate 388,150,095 downwards.
TCTTTTAATGAGAGAACAGTACTGGGAACATAACAGGCATAAACCAGCAGGTATAGGAGACACTACAACACCCCGAGGGGGCAGGATTCAACAAAAGTTAGACACTTACAATCATAGACACATTCATCCAGTTGACAAAAGACAGGGTTAACAAAATATAAAACACAAACAGCAGAACAAACAATACTGGTTGGTGAAATATAAAAGGCACAAAATACAAAATGTCAAATAACAAGGAATATGGGGCCTAGGTACCTGGAGGGGAAGAAAGAGGGAAAACACAATGACCCCTTTCCACTACAAGAAGAATTTCTTCCTGTTACTTCACTCACCCCAAGTCACCACAGCTGGGATTTGAACTCATACTCCCACATGGTAGGCAAAAGCTCTACCACACAGCCACCAGTGTGGGTATTGTGCTAAACCACCAGGGGTGGTGGCTCTCTAGGAACCTTAGCCTTATGTTGAGCTGCCTGCCCCATGACTGAACCAGGGGTATAGATGGCTATACCTTGCACAGGAGAGATTGAGTAGATAAAAGGGGCGGGGGTGTAGCTCTCTATGTTAAGGAAAGCTATGCGTCCCTGCAAGGTGATGTTGGTGACCAGGTGGACAACTGGAGACCCTCTGGGTTAAAATCCATGGGGAACACAGCACAGGGGACACAACGATGGGAGTCTACTACAGACCTTCCACACAAAGTCAAGAGCTTGACCAGGAGTTCACCCAGGAACTAGCTGAGGCTGCATGCTCCAGGACCATGGTTGTCATGGGTGACTTCAATTACCCAGACATCCTGTGGGAGGATCACTCAGCAAAATCCGAGCGGTCGCAAAGCTTCCTATCATGTGTGGATGACCTCCACCTGACTCAAGAAGTCTATGGGCCAATGAGAGGTAAAGCACTGCTCAACCTGGTACTGGCTACTGGGGATGACCTAATCAGTGACCTAGTGATTGATGGGAAGCTGGGTGACAGCAACCATGAGCTGATCACGTTCACCATCTGCCATAAAGCTGGCAAGTCAGTCAGCAACACTGAGGTCCTTGACTTCAGGAAAGATGACTTTGACAAGCTCAGGAGGCTTCTCAGTGAGGCGCTAAGGGACCATGACCCCAGGGGGAGAGGAGTCCAGGAAGAGTGGTTGCTCCTCAACGGAGCGATCCTCAATGCACAAGCTAATTCTATTCCATCTCGGAGGAAAGGCAGCAAGAGGGCACAGCAGCCCCCTGGCTCACCAGGGACCTAGCAGACCTCCTGAGGCTAAAAAGAAAGGCCTACAAAGGATGGAGGATGGGATTCACCTCCAAAGAGGAATATTCTGTACTGGTCTGGTCCTGCAGGGAGCAAATCAGGAAAGCCAAGGCTGCAACTGAACTCCAACTAACTTTGAGCCTGAAGGACAATAAAAAGTCCTTTTTCAGATATGTGGGGAGTCAGAGGAAAAGCAAGGGCAAAATTGGACCCCTGGTGAACCAGATGGAGCAACTGACAACTGACACCCAGGAAAAAGCCAACTTATTAAATGGGTACTTTGCATCGGTCTTTTATCAGTCCCATGGGACACCCATGCCTGCTACGGGACAGGGAAGTCTGGATAAGGGAAATCCCCTGCCCTCCATCAATGCTGACCTCATAAAGGAACACCTTGAGAGGTTGAATACCTTCAAGTCAGCTGGCCCTGACAATCTATACCCCAGGATATTCAAGGAGCTGGTGAGCATCATAGCCCAGCCTCTGGCATGGATCTTTGAGGACTCATGGTGCTCTGGAGTAGTTCCTGAAGACTTTAAGAAGGCCAATGTGGTGCCTATCTTCAAGAAAGGGAGGGAAGTGGATCCGACAAACTATAGGCCCATCAGCCTGACTTCTATCCCGGGGAAGATCTTAGAAAAGTTTATTAAAGAAGCCATCCTTAATGGACTGGTCGACGCCAACATCCTGAGGGATAGCCAGCATGGGTTTGTTGCAGGTAGATCTTGCTTGACCAATCTCATTTCCTTCTACAACCAGGTGACCTATCACCTGGACAAGGAAGAAGAGATTGATGTAATATATCTTGACTTCAAAAAAGCCTTCGATCTGGTATCCCATGATCACCTCTTGGCAAAACTGGCCAATTGTGGCCTTGGGTCCACCACAATCCACTGGCTGGGAAATTGGCTCTGTGGTTGGACCCAGAGGGTAGTAATTGACAGAAGTCAATCGTCATGGTGTCTTGTGACCAGTGGGGTTCCCCAAGGCTCTGTCCTTGGACCCATATTGTTCAACATCTTCATTAATGATGTGGACATTGCAGTCAGAAGCGGACTGGCCAAGTTTGCTGATGACACCAACTTTGGGACAAAGCATCCGCATCAGAAGACAGAAGGGATATCCAGGCTGACCTGGACAGGCTCAGGAAATGGGCGGACGAGAACCTGATGGTGTTTAACACCGAAAATTGCAAGGTTCTCCACCTTGGGAGGAAAAACCTGCAGCATCCTTATAGGCTCGGCAGTGCTACATTGGCTAGCACTATGGAAGAAAGAGACTTGGGGGTCATCATTGACCACAAGATGAACACGACCCTGCAATGTGATGCTGCGGCTAGTAAAGCAACCAAAATGCTGGCTTGCATCCATAGATGCTTCTCAAGCAAATCTTGGGACGTCATTCTCCCCTTGTACTTGGCCTTGGTGAGGCCGCAGCTGGAGTACTGCGTCCCGTTTTGGGCTCCACAATTCAAAAAGGATGTGGAGAAGCTTGAGAGAGTCCAGAGAAGAGCCACACGCATGATGAGAGGTCAGGAAAACAGACCTTACGACGACAGGCTGAGAGACATGGGGCTCTTTAGCCTGGAAAAGTGCAGGCTCAGGAGTGATCTGATGGTCACCTATACGTTTATCAGGAGTGACCACCAGTATCTGGGGGAACATTTGTTCACCAGAGCATCCCAAGGGATGATGAGTTTGAACGGTTACAGACTACTACAAGACCATTTCAGGCTGGACATAAGGAAGTATTTCTTTACTGTCCGAGCCCCCAAGGTCTGGAACAGCCTGCCATCGGAGGTGGTTCAAGCACCTACATTGAACACCTTCTAGAGTAAATTGTATGCTTATCTTGCTGGGATCCTATGACCCCAGCTGAATTTCTGCCTTTCAGGTGGGGGGCTGGACTTGATGATCTTCTGAGGTCCCTTCCAGCCCTCATGTCTATGAAATCTATGATATCTATGAAATGTGATGGGCTAGCTGACAGTGACTTAGCCCAGGGGTTTTGAAAGAGCAAAAGATGATTGAAGGACATGGGGTTCCCTTTCCTCACCAGTCAGGCCCTAGAGACTCACCCTCCATGTCCCCCAATGACCCCCTTGGGTCATCTGGAGGGGGATAAAGCAGGCAGCGCAGCTGACTCAGGGGAGGCCAGTGAGGGACCACAAGGAAGGAGCTTCAAAGAGCTGGCAAGAGCTGGGCCAGTGGGGCAGGATCATTTGCCTCAGAAGCACCTGAAGGAGTGGTACCTACAGGCAGCAGCTGGAGCCTCAGCAGCACAGCGTGCGGCCAGCAGGAGAGGTTCCCCACTGGGCTCCAGGATCCCCTATGAGAAGCTGCAACCAGCAGGAGAGGTTCCCCAGCTCCAGCAAGGATCTGAGCAGTGACCTGAGAGGTTTCCAGCTCTTCCACCAGGTCTCTGTTATCTCGATGACATTGTAATTATTTGCATTAAAGCAGGATGATGAGTTCCTCCTGTTTATTCCTCATGCTCCTGGCAGTTGTGTACAGGCAGGCAAGTGTCCCCTTGGGGGCTCCTGCCTTGCCCACAGATTGTATCAGGGCTGGGACAGGGGTGGGCTCCATTAAGTGCCTTGGCCTGCTGGCTTTGCAAGGGTTGATCAGCAGGCCAGCAGTGGCGATAGTCCCCCTGTATCCCGGCGTGCTTAAGTTTAAAGCCTGGTGGAGCAGGTCAACCAGTCTGGCTGAGAAGAGCCTCCTCCCCAGGGGGGAGAGGTGGAGGCCATCTCTTCCCAGCAGCTTGCTGCCTGTCTTGCCAAAGCCTTCCTGATGACACCAGTGCCACAGTCTTTGGTTCACTGCGTGGATCCTCCTCTCCATCCTCAGCCCATAGCCCAAGACTGGGAGGATTGACGAGAACACCACCTGTGCCCCCAGACCCTTTAGCCTTGCTCTCAAATCCCTGTAGCGCCTCATGACCCAGCTGGGAGTGTTCCAGCCATGTCATTGGTGCCCACATGAATAAGGAGCATGGGATAGTGGTCTGTGGGCTAGAGGAGCTTAGAGATCTTCTCCACAATGTCTTGGATGCGGGCCTCTGGGAAGCAGCAGACTTCCTGAGCTAAGGAAGGGGTCAGGGTGGCAAATGACCCCCTCAGTCCCCCTCAGGATGGAGTTTTGTCTTGGGGAGAGTGGGGGCAGTAGCTGCAGTTAGCCTATGTTGCCTGTGGGAGCTGGCAACTCAACAGGCTGTACCGGGGCTGCAAGAGGTTCATTCCTGTTGCTAAGTTCTGGCGGGCAGGGGCCTTGGTGTGGTGGGCCTTAGGGCCCTTGACCACCTTGGTCCATCCCCTTGACTGGACATGTTACTAGACATCTGCTCAGGCAGTGGCAGTGCATTTGTGATTAGAAGTGAGAGGAAACTTGGTTCTCCCTTCTGCCTCTCCAGGAACAGTGAAAAGCCTAGAAGAGATGGAGATTGTTACATGAGTGTAACAGCTTATTTTAGGAAACATCAGGATACAGCTTTGTAAAGAGAGATCAATGCCCAGAATTTCTTTGAGTTACTCTGAGCAGAGAAAGAGGAGCAAGCTTATCAAAGGTACGTTTTGTTTTTCTCTGCAGAAGCATAGCTTAAATGTTTCCTTTTTAAGGTGGGAAGAGTTTTCTTAAAGGAGTTGTGTGTGGTGTGTAATTTGTCACCCACAGTCTTTTGGGGAAACTTTCTTAGTCCTGAAGTGAAACTTGCTGGGTTGTACAGCTGTAAGAGAAAGAGATTTAATAAATAGATTAGTTTGCAAAGAGCAAGGCAAAAAGGAGCCACTAATAAGAACGGATTGTGACGCCTGTAGCCCAGAAAGAACACGGGTAAGATCTGTTAGGAAAGAAAAAATTAGAAGTTAAGTAAAACCTAAAAGCATTAGGATTCTAGCGAGTTGCTAGAGAAAAAGGAAAAAAAGAAAAGATCTAATAAAGAGTCTGCAGAGCCCTAAAAGACCAAGTGGTCTGGCAGTCCTGAGAAGAGGCACAAGAAAAAACTGTTAGAGCTGCCAAAGCTGGGAGCCTGCAATCTCAACAGACCTGGGGTGGCGGGGGGGAGCAAAAAGCCCAGAAGTCAAAGACTGTGCACATAAGAAGTAAAAACAAACAGCAGGAGAGTGAAGAGTTTGATCCTAGGTATGACCTAAAACTGCCACCCTTCTGGGTGTGGTTAGTATAGTAAAGCTACCTGTAGCAGGGTAGGATCTTCAAAATGCTGCATAATAACCACCCTAGGGAATAGGCAGAGGCAAATATAGAATGCCTCAAAACCCTAGCTCTCACCTCCTTGTGAGTTATCCTTCATTAACAAAAACCTAGGCGATTATACTCCAACAGAAAAACCCTTGGTACAAACAAAGGAAAAGAGATGTGTGGCATGGAATGCCTGCCACTTTAAGAGAACACTGCTGTAAAAGCAGCCTCTGAAAACTGCAAGAAGGAGACATTTTTAAATGAGTACCAACATGGCTATAAACCAAGCAATGCCAGCCACAAGTGTATGAAAAACTAACCAAAAAGTATGAGCCCCTCTCTTTTTGTCCTTGTGTCTTACAGGATGAAATCACCATTGAAGTATATTGAAGTTTGTGGAGTACAAGAAAGAAATCAAGATTAACTGTTATGTACAATGATTGTGTTTTACTAAGTCTGTAAAATGCTATCATTATAAGTAATTGTTATGTCAACTATGCTGGACTATAAAACGTAAAGCAAAACTTCTTAATAAGCTATAAAATACCTGAAAAGTGGCTACAAAAATAATACATCATGCAGAGCATCACCTCCATAACCTCGCAGAGTTCAACCATGCCAAAGATCAAGATGGCTGACTGAATTCTTTGTTTTATTGTCATCCTTTGTTTCCTTTTTCCCTCGTTTTTGTTAAAATTAACGTATTTTAGTTTGTATAGTAGAAATAGTAATGTAATGTGGTTTTATTAATTTCCAAAATTTCCGCAAAAATTCAGAACACAAAGTAAAATGATAAAACCCTAAGGAAAACCAGGGCCTTCCTGTGCAAACAGCATATCTAGTTTCCATGGCAAGTTAAAAAAAAAGAATGTCTGAACCTGTGACATTTATCCACACTTTTACAGAACAAAAAGGCACTAGTAGTGCTACCATAACACCAAACATCCAGTTAATATTCAGCTGCATATTCATGCCAATAAAAAGCAAAAAATATATATACATACCCCTATGGTACCATAGTCCCAGTTCCTGGCTTGGTCCCAGGCTGAAAAGAAAGTAACCTAAGCATTCTCCCACTCGTCATCAGTAATAGGCAAAAGATCTGTCCTCTGTCCATATAACACAAAAGCACCCTCTACTTTGCCAGGCCCTATACCACCCTCAGCGGAGGGTTCAGGATTGAGAGTATGGTCGGTAAGAAATATTTATTGACTGACTACGCACAGATAATAAAACAACAGACAGACAATAATAATTCACATCGACAATTTATCAGCAGTCTCTTCTGATGCCCAACGTACAACAAGTTTCTCTTCTACAAAGCTCAGTGAAGTCAGACGTCCCCAATAGGCGCTGTCCAATGGATACTGGGAAGGACCCTGGTATTCAGTCTTTGGGCTGCTCGAGGTCCACGGGCCCACTGATCCAAGCCAGCAGCTAATCTTAATCAGTACTTATTTCACAGAGCTACATCTTCCTTCTGAATGATTTCTGAAGGTACCAGCCCATTTATAATTTCTGAGCTTTGCTGATAAGTTACAGCCATCCAGATTCTATTTACTGCAACTGTCCTTAGACTGACCAACAGCAGTACAATCCTTGCATTCCTTTGATAAGGTTAATTTGAACTACGCCACAGAGTCTTACTACTTCAAGGCTTTGCTAAATTTACTAGACCTTACTTCATACAAGGCCTTACTACATCTTAAATTTTAATTAGGCTCTTAGCAACAACATATAGCTTAATATCTAAACAAATGACAGAAAAACACTTGATCTAATATTCATAGAGTCTTCAGCAAGCACCTTTATCACACACACATAATTTTCAGCTGTCACAAGGCCCAAGGGGTGTATTGTGTGGAGAAAGAAATGACCTCTGGGAATTAACTGGGTTTCCCTTTTGCTGCCTATATTAATTCTGTGAGGGAGTATTAGAGTGACAGGATTTGGATCTCGTGGGGCACTGGATTTGCAGCTGAATAAAAGGCTTTTTATCTGTGTCTCAGAAAAAGCTGTGGGTCACAAGGCAGGATGATATATTAAAAGTAACCTCAGCAAAAGCTGCTGGTCACAAGGCCGGATGATATATTAAAAATAACTAACTTTGCTAATGCTTAAGTAAGCAGATTCCTAACAAAAGGATAGGGTGCAAAGTGCATGATGTGTTGTGTAAAAATAGGATACAGACCAACAGCTATTGTTAGGGGACAAAGCAGAAGCAGGACCTAGGAGATGATGCTGAAGTCAGCAAGAAAGCAGAAAGAGTCAGCAAGAAACCACGACTGACCAGAAAAAATGGGGGTCAAAGTCTTATGCACACACTCTTAGCAGAGAAGCATGTAAATAAATGAAATGTATGGGCAATTCCATGTTAATGAAGTAAATAGTAAACAGAGGCAGAGCTTGAGATGGGAGGAGAAATGGGCGGGAAAAAAGAAGGGACGGAGATGGGGTGAATGTTAATTAGCATGAACCAAGGTGTATAAATGTGAAAAGAAATATTGTACGGGGCGGCTCCCTGGTTTGTCCCTGTCTCCATTCTGCATAAAGCTGTTGTGAGTAATGTGTGCTGGTGTTTGCTCCTTGCTCTGCTCTGGCTAATGACTAATAGGATCCATGAACAACTGGATCGTCATATCCCTAGTCATTGGGCCCACACATGGAGTCAGGGTCTAACTCATTATCCTGCCTGTGACATCTGGTATAAAAGCTTATCACTCCCCAAATGGAAAAAAATAATGCTGCGTCATGGCATTATTTTCTCCCCAGTAACTTTCAGTACCCTACAAATAAACTTCACAGTTTTAATGTCTGCCCTATGGAATCAGATTTATAAGAAATGTCATTTGGTGCCAGGGTATGATGCGCTTCATCAGTGGAATGACACAGTGGGCACAGTTGCAATAAAAAAGGAGAAATTATTACACACCTGCAACTTATTCTGAGTCTGACATATAGACTTTGAAGACCATAAAATGAAGGTGAATTATGTTGATCAGCTGTTTCATGACAGCATAGTTTATGTTCCAAATTCATCTGGTCATTAGATCATGCTTTTTCCAGAATGGAAGCTCCAGCATATTTTTAAGCTTAATTTAATTGTTGATTTGGCATCTGGAATCTGCAGCAGTAAAAGCTCATATGTAAAGAGATTTAAATATCTAGCATTATCTAGAAAGTACCATGACACTATTTGCATCTTAGACATAGTGTGCAAAAATATATCTTTAATATGGAAGAGCAATTCTGTAAATCAATGTTAATTTAGGCTTCCTGGTGTGTTTGCTTGTTTGTGGCTATCCTTACAGGTGTGTTCATCTGCTAAGTGTGCTCTTTCACTAGTTACTGAATCAGCCAGAAAGACATTTAATATGTTAGTGAGGAAGCATCAGGGTCACTGAAGAGTAATGTGATCCTAGATGATAGGATGCATACACAGTGCATGAAGGGTTTGAATAAGAATCCACTGGAGACAAAGGAAATTTCTTTCTAAGTTCAATGATCAGGCCCCTTTCACTTCAAAAAAGTCACTATTAGTAACATATTAATTGTCCTTCTTCCTTCTTAAGCAGTGCTAATCTCCCTGGTATTGGATTATGATGAAATGGATATCTGTCTAATATATATACAGGATCAGTCAGTCAGGAACTTCTTAACCTTTTGAATCACAAATTTGTATTAGTCCATATATAACATGAAATCTAAAAAATGCCAGCTAAGGCAGATAACTGAAAATTAATTATTATAAATGAAAAATCAATATGCCTAAAATACCTTATCTTCCTCCAGTTAGAACAAATGGGAAGTTTGTCATTGAGATCAATGAGAACAGGTTTTTATGTTTTTAAATCCTTAGCTTATTTAAGAAAATGGATAGGAATAGATAAAACAATAAATTCAGTACAAGTAGAAAAAGTAGATCTGACTCCTTTGATGCATGAAGTAAGCGGCTCATCACAATTTTGAAGGGGAAGAAGAGAAGGAGGGGGACAAGCAGCATCCCTGTCTTACCCCAGTGTCAGTGACTCCTAGAAGTGGTGAACAGCAGTCACCTCTGCACTTCTGGAGCAGCCTGACACTCCAGATTGGTGGAGAGCATCCACCGGGAAGTACTTTCAGCCCTAGTGAGGCCCCGGGCAGTCCGCCTTGCAGTGTTCAGTGGGTGGAATACTTTCCGGGTGCAGAACAGGCATTCTCTGAAGCAAAACAGCTTGAGTGGCAGGGTGTGTAGAGGAGTGCTGACTCTTGGACACAGCTGACAGCAAATGCTGGAGCAGATAGAGGCAACTTCAGCACAATGCTTAGAGGTGATTCAATTACAAGGTCAGAAGGATCCCAAGCAGTGACCAACCGGGTGAGAGGCCCAAGTATTGGTAAGTGCCCCTCTTCCCAGGAAAGGTTGTTCTCTGGGTGGAGAGACTGGCAAGAAAAGCAGGAGGGGGGACTACAGCCCACACACCAAGAGGGTCAGAGGCAAGTGGAGTCCTTCAGCCAAACAGCCAGGCCTGAAGATTAGGGTTAAAAGACTGTGAGGCCAGGAGTGCTGGAAAGTGCCTCTGGACAGCTGAATCAGAAGTGTGGGGTCGATGGTCCCTGACCAGACTCTGTTGAGAGGGGATTTAACCTCCTTAAAGATAGGGCCCTACAGTAGCTAATGCTGCCGTGGTTTGTCTTCACTTGCGGGGCATACTGGATTGCATTTTGTATATGCTGTTGATAGGAAGGAAGGCTAGGAGCCAAGGATCTCATAGCCTGGTGCCAAAACGCTGGAGCCAGCGTAAAGGACAATCAGATTGCAGGAGACTATCTGCAGTTGCCACTATAGGCTGTACTATTAAAGAATTATTATCCACATCCTGACAAGTTCCATCTTTATCAGAGACTGGAAGCAGTTAGGGTGGGATAAAGGGCAGGTTTGGAGCCCCACAAAGAAGGCAGGGCGTGGGACCAGGAAGATTACCCATAGGAAACTGACTCCCAAAAGTGATTACATCGAAGTTGTGGCAGGTGAGAGAGAAAGAGCAACCTCTAAGCAGACTAGGTGATCTTACCCCAGGTGCCACCCTGCCACCACCTGTAGGTCAATGGTCCCTTGGTAGGGGTCTGAGGCCATATAACATCTACAGCCAACACAGCAATCCATAAGAGTTACCTGTATTCTGAGACAGAAGAATAAGTGTATGAATAACCCTTATTAGGGTAATTTTGTTGCTTGTCAGCTATTCCTGGGCTCTCTACTCTTATTTCACAGCCTAAACAGGAAAAGGAAGATTAGTCAGCTGAACTTTGGCTCTGTCCATGCTCTATGTATAACTTTAGTAACATCTTTTTCTTCATTCTGGGTGCATCTACACATGATGGTTTACTTGAGTTTATAGCAAATTGCTGTGCAGTAAGCATCACCATCTATACATGCAGACGCTTACTGTAAAGTCAGTCGCTCTAATTTGGAAGTAGCAAATTTACTCAGGAGTAATTACTGCACAGTATGACACATGTAGGTGGCTGACTGGGAGCAAATGTGCTCCCAGTCAGCTGGGCAGCAGGGGGCAAGAGACTGCCTGCTGCTGGGGCAGGCTCTACCACTGCAGCCTGGGTGGGGACAATGTCCCCCTGCCCCGGCAGAAGGGAGCTCCCATAAGATTTTTATTTCCCAGCCACAGGTGCTGAGGCAGGAGAACATTGTCCTTGTCTGGGCTCTGGTAGCAAAGCCTGCCCTGGCAGCAGGCAGCTCCCAGGGGCAGGGAGCAACCTCCCAGCCCCCACCAGCAGATAGTTGTTTTCTCACCCTGTACTCCCTGCCAGCCCTGGACTAGCACCTAGGGAGAGCCTAGAGGTTCCCCTGTCTGCTGCCAGTGCAGGGCCAGTGCAGGGGCAGCAAGGGTGGGAGCAGACTGCTGCCATGAGCAGCAAATATGCTCCCACTTCATCACATGTGTAGATACCTGCCTGAGGTACCCAGACCATTTGCCTCCTTGTGTGCAGGCCCAAGGTGCCTAGAGTGCCCTCTATCTTTCTAAAACAAGGTGTGTATTATATTTCAGGGCATGTTGTATGTAAGAAAATATGGTATTTCTATATCATTCATCCGTCATCTCAGTCAGGTGTTTTCCTGTCTCCTGATCAGGATTCAGCCATTCAAATGACCTAGTATTTTAATCTACTTCTTTTGCTATGCACCTGATCTACACAATTGCATCTGTAGTGTTTCCTCACAAAATGGTATTTTTCTCTATAAGCCATCAATTTTCACAATTTGCCAATAGCTCTCAATGTCTGATCAAGAGGCTTTAAATAGAGAGGACCACTTAATCAATTGGAAAGGAAAAGAAAACTGTTCAACACTTGTCATATTCAAGCAAAAACATCTTTTTAAGTAAGAAAGTGAAGGAGATCGAAACTTCTACAAAAGAATGGGGGGAAAATGAAACTTTTTTTTTGGCTCCTGCAAAATAAGACCTCATCGAGTCTTTTTTCTTACAGTTTGGCTGACCTCCTATTTCAGACTTTAAACTAAGTATGATGGGGGAGGGGGAGGCAGGAGATGGAGAGAGTCTAGAACCTACAAACTGTGAGACATGCAGCAGTACATCCCAGGTACTTACCGAGGGGCCCTTTGGGCATCAAAATGGTGGGGCACCGAAGGCACCATTTGGAGGTCTCAAGTGCCTCTATACTAGTGCTAGAAGCATGGGGAACATGCAGGAAGAACTCACACTCCTGCTTGCAGACAATAATTTTGATTTAGTGTGGCTAATGGAAAACTGGTGGGACCTACTTATCACTGGGCAGTACACATTGAGGGCTGCAGGTTGTACAGAAGGGACAGAGTAGGGACAGAGTAGGGAGGAAAGGGGGCAGGGTTGCTCTTCATGTAAAGGAGCATTATACATCTACCCTAATCAAAATGGGATCAAAGGAGGAGAAAATTGAGGTATAGTGGGTTAGGATACATGGAGGTTGAGGGGAATGGGACTTGGTGGTGGGGGTCTGCTACAGACTACCACACCAAGAGGACAAGCTGACTTTGAATTCTTGAGGCAGCTCTCAGAGGCTGTACAGTCTAGGGATGTAGTTGTCATGAAGGGGCCTAAACTACCCTGACATCTGCTGGGAGGAGCTGTCCGCCAAATCCAATTGTTCACGTAGGTTCTTAACCTGCATGCAGGACCTTCATCTAACACAGAAGGTATACAGTCCCACTATGGGGAATGCATTACTGGACTTGGTGTTGGCTATGGGGACTTGGTAGGGGACCTGCAGATTTGTGGTCACTTGGATGGACTGGATGTGTTTAAGTCAGGAGCCCCAGATGAGCTTTATCCGAGAGTACTGAAGGAATTGGCTGGTGTCATAGCAGAATCACTGGCATAGCTGTTTGATTGCTCATGGCACTTGGGTCAGGTCCCGGAGGACTGGAAAAGGGTCAATGTGGTCCCAATTTTCACAAAGGGGGGGTGGGAAGGAGGATCCGAGTAATTATCGGCCAGTCAGTCTCACCTCCATCCTTGGAAAGGTCTTTGAAAAGATTATGAACGATCATATTTGTAAGAGTCCAGTGGGAAAAATAATGCAGCAGGAAAACCAGCATGGATATGTAGCAGGTAGATCGTGCCTGACCAATTTGGTTTCATTTTATGACAGAGTCAGAAAATGTTTGGACGCAGAAGTAGAGGTGGATGTCATTTTCTTGGATTTTAGCAAGGCCTTCAATAGGATAGCTCATCCCATTAATAAATTAAGAGGCTGTTACAGATGTTTATATGGTCCAGTGGGTGGCAAATTGGCTTAGTGGATGCACCCAGAGAGTGGTAGTAGACAGGTCAGTATTGACCTGGAAGGATGTGGGTAGTGAGGTCCCACAGGGTTCGGTCCTTGGACCCGCACTCTGCAATATCTTCATCAGTGACTTGGATGTGGGTGTGAAGTGTACTCTGTCCAAGTCTGTGGACAATGCTAAATTGTGGGGTGAAATGCACACTCTGGAGGGTAGGGAATGATTGCAGGCAGACCTGGACAGGTTAGAAAAGTGGGTAGTACACAATAGGTGCAGTACAACAAGGACAAGTGCAGTGTGTTGTACGTAGGGCGCAAAAATATCCAGCACATCTACTGGGTGGGAAGTGACTCTCTCAGCAGCACAGAAGCAGAAAGGGATTTCAGAGTCATAGTGGACTCCAAGATGAACGTGAGTCACCAGTGTGACGAAATCATCAGCAAAGCTAACCGCACTATATCATGCATGAGCAGATGTATGACAAATAGAACCAAGGAGGTGAAGGAACTTACTTCCCTTCTATGCAGCATTGGTCAGACTGCAGTTGGAGTAGTGCATCTAGTTTTGGGTGAAAGATGTTGATAGACTCAAGAGGGTCTAGAGGAGGGTCACTCATATGGTTAGGAGCTTAATCCCTATGAGAAGATGATAAGAGACTGAGGGACCTGGACCACTTCAGCCTCCACAAGAGAAGGCTGAGAGGTGATCGTGTGGCCACCTACAAATTCATTAGGCGGGGCGCAGCAAGGGATCAGAGATTCTCTGTTCACCAGGGCGCCTCTTGGGGTGACAAGGAACAATGGTCACAAACTGACAGGCTTTTTAGGCTAAATAACAGGAAGAACTTCTTCCCGGTAAGGGTGGCCAAAATTTGGAATGGGCTTCCAAGGGAGGTGGTGCTCTCTCCTACCTTGGGGATCTTTAAGAGAAGGCTGGATAGGCATCTAGCTGGGGTCATCTGACCTGAGCATCCTTTCCTGCCCAGGCAGGGGTCAGACTCGATGATCTGTTGAGGTTTCTTCTAACCCTAGCATCTATGAATCTACATGCTATATTTAAGGCACAATTAACCAGTTAATCAGACAATACGTTGTGACCCAGCTACACATTCAACCAATGAATGGTATGATAAAACAAGCAATAAGCTACAAAATTATTCTACAAAATAAGTCTAATAACTTTGTAGCTTGTTCTTATCACACCATTAATTGAATGTATGTCGAGGTGCTCCCCTGTGGCTGGAAGCCCCATCAACTGAGGGGTTCTGCCCCCACTGTGAGCCCCCTGCCTCCATTACAAGCCTTGTCAGCTTTGGGGCTGGCAGCAGGGCAGTGTGCAGAATGACTGTGCTGACAGTAAGGTGTAACTGGATCTGATGCTAAATCCCACAATCACTCTTTCTGCCATGCATGTGTGGCATGGCAGGAGATGCAATTGCATGGATCATGCATCAGATCCTATCACAGCCCTGTTCCATTCCTCTAAACCCATGGTTCCCAACCTTTTTAGACTCAAGGCACCCCTCAGAAAGTGTTGTCTCTTACCTTTGACTTGTCTTTTGATACAGAAAAAATAATAAAGCAATTTTTCTTTTACAAGGAACCCAGAAAGACCACAACAGGTCAGAATGTTTATGACACTATGGATTCCTGTTTGAAGTCTCAGGGTTTATTCTGTGAATCATGTGTATGTTTTTGCACATTTAAGAGGGCTAATATCATGTGGCACCATGCATCACCCTTAAAATGATCCTATGGCAATCCAGCATGCCATGACACCCTTGCTGAGAATCACTACTTTAAACAGACTGTTTTTATTTATGCATGGCATTTTGTTCTATCTGCTACTCAGTTCAAGTTGTGTCTGCTTCTATTTTAGACCTGAGGAAGAATGTTTTGTGCCTGAAAACTTGTCTAGTATTGCTCCCAACTATACAGTTGTTCCAATAAAAGATATCACTAATAAAAATCCTTGCTTCTTGCATATTTTCTGGACCAATACACCCTTCTCTAAAAATGCAATTCCTTTTGATCTGACTATAAGGATGCTTCTTATGGGTCCAAAATAGTGGGGACTTGAGTTCTTAATATATTTCCATTACTGGTTGGTAGAAATGTCACATTATAACCTCTCTTGTTTTTATTGTTCTAAAATCATAGAAAGATGCAGGGAAGAAGAGTCTGTGTTTTTAAAACCCACAGAGAACTGACTCAAATTCTGAGATATTTGGGGTTGCCAAATGCTAAATCTTATTCAGGTTCCTCTAGAATCAGAATGCACCATCCTATTAATTAATGCATGTTGAAAAATCACTTATGCACATTTATAGTGATTTATTGCAAGAATCAGTGATTGTACATAGGTCAGAAATCAATATTGGCATCTATTTAAACTCTGAGCACAGCAGAATGCATTGACCTTCAAATATATCACACTATTTAATCAAGACATCATTCAGAGGTTTTCAAAGTGTCTTCCATAACTGCTTGCAAACCACACATGCTTGCTTTTTGTGCACCGTTAATGCTTAGCAATGGAATTGTGAACAGGATCTACTCCAGCTAGTAGAAAGAGGATCCAGGAATGAGCAAAAGTCCAAGGAATCATCATGCTTGGGCAGTGGAGAAGCAGGTCTCAGTGGTACTAAAGGGAGTGTACTGCAGAATGGTATTTTCTCTTTTGCTACAGATTCATTCTTCTAGTGTGTCATTCAGAGCCATGGGGTGTGCATAGAAGTTGGTCTGCCTGCCTCAGTAGTCCCTGCTGGGTCCTAGAGCACTGCAGTCAGCATGACTCAGTACCCACAGTGATGTTCTTAGAGCACTACACTTTAAACATACCTGCTTCCTACATGATTGCCATAACTCACTGTATATCTCCTTGAGGAAGATGTTTTCTTACCCCAATGTGTATCTTCTTAGGGTAACTATCATTTAGCCTGAAAAAAATGCATGGTGTATGCTATAAAGCATAAGAATATTGAAAAGAGCATGCATGTATTAGAGGGATACCCTGCAGCTTTCTAAGGGTGAGAACATTCAGTAAATGCATTAAGCTTAGTCTGATGCTAAACAAAGCATGAGCCTGAATAATCAGCCTGCCCCCCATTTTCTGAAGATGCAAAAACCCTTTCCTCAATGGAAGTAGAGTAAGGAGTTAGAAAAAGAGCAAGATTAATGGATTTGCCCTTAACAGCCTGACAGAGGGACAATCTATATTCCAAAGGAGACTTTCAGAAGCTGAGAGCACAGCAGCAACTGATTGCAAATTAATCCCTGAGAACTGTTTTCCAGGATGAATGGTACAGTAGGAAGATATGAAGAGGGGCAGTGGAATGGCCTCCTCAGAAGGATTATGAAGCAGACAACAGATGTGGCAGAAGGCATAACGATCATAAAGCAAGCTGAAGAAAACAAGAACCTTACAAATCAGGCATGCATTATTCTGAAGTAGGGGAAGAATAATAATGAATGCAGATTGTTTAAATGAATCATATCATAATGGATGTCTTGAATGTTTTCATTATGATGGACAGGCTAGACAGCATTTAGTGACACTAACATTGATGGCTGAACGAGAATACCAAGCCGGTAGAAAGGAAGATTAGGTCAGAAAAGTGCATAAACAGCATTGGTGCTTTCATTCACAGCAGGAAGGGGCAAACAACCACCCCCTGTGGAATATATATATCCATATAAATCCAACATATGACACTGGGGGAAAGCAAATGAAATAGAGAGCAGCTGTCATTCCAGGCAAGGTTGGTGGTACCAGGGACTGCAGAGATGGCTGGGTGTGTCTGAAAATATTATAATAGCTCAGAGCTTCTGTTTAGATACCTGAAAAGTTAAACTACATTAGGGAATGGCTTTAACTTGCTCTCAGCCTGATAATCAGGATTGTCATGTCAGTGCTTCAAAATCCCAGTTCAGACACTGGTTTTTAAGTATTTTACTTTGGTTTGGTGAAATGCTACATAAGTACATAAGACTATCAAGGATTATTGTCGCAGTGCACTCAGGTGCCCTGCACCTGAGAGCAGAGACTGCTCTGGGGAGACCCCTAGTGGCAGAAAGGGGGAGGCTCAGCTGCCAGTCACTGGGGCTACACAGGTGCTGGTTGCCGGGGCAACTGGTAAAACCAGCTGACCAGGAAGGGGCAGGGTTTATCCCTTCTTAAGCCCATGTAGGAGGGCAGGAGGGCAGTCCTTCTCCAGCAGCCATGGGAGTAGGGACTCAGCTCAGACAGACAGAGGTGGGGGGGACTCTGGCTGTGAGAGCATCCCCTGGTCACTGCTGAGGTTGGGGGAGCCCTCCTTCCCCCCCCCCCCCCCACTCTCTAGTAGGGAGTAGATTTTTGTTTGACTGGACGGTCTAGTTTTTATGTTGTAGCCCAGGGGCTTTATGTTTTATGTTTACTGTTTTGACCAGAGGACCGGGTGAGGCTATTAGGGGTGGAGGAGGCCTCATAGGACCTCCACGGTAGCATGGGGTCTCCTGGTGCCGGAGAGGGTGCAGTTTGTTTCGGGGTGCATTGGCCCCAGCCCTGGAGCTAGGGGGTGGCGAGGAGCCCCGAGAGAGAGGGGGGCAGCGAGGAGCCCCGAGAGAGAGGGGGGCAGTGAGGAGCCCCAGGAGTAAAGGGGAGGGCCAAAACATAACAAGGCCCAGGTCAAACCACATCAACTCCATCTGCAAGGCTTGGGCTGCGGTGTAGGGGAGGAAAAGGAGCCGCAGGTAGTGCCCCCTGTCACCAGGACGCAGAAAAATGGGCAGCTTCCTGCTGATTACAACCATCTTCTAAACAAGTAAGATCAAGGCACGGCAGACGAGTAAGCAGGCGGTTGGTCCATTACAGGAGGGCGGAGCCACTCCCAGGAAGGCTCCGATATTGATACTTCTGTCACAATTATATTATATACACATGTGTGTACACACACGAAGATAGATAGATAGATATCTATATGTACACATATATAATCATGTATGTATGTGTGTATACACACACACACACAGAGTGTGTAATATATATATAGCTGTCCTTTTCATAACAGCAATGTCTGTGCAATTTATTGGCAACTGTAGCAGATTTTGCTAACTGGCACCTGATAAATGGCATGCCTGCTTCCCTGGGATAACTGCCAGTAAATAAATTCAGTGCAAAGCATCCAAACACCTCTAGTCAATGGATAAATTGTTCACAGGGTATGGGATGGATATTCTAGTGGATAGGCTGAATCCACGTTTCAGGTGCTTCCCAACAACACAAATGTCACCTAACATCCTGCTTGGGGGATGACCATATTTATCCCTCATGTTTCTTCTCCTTGTATCAGATCAGGTGCTGCAAAATTGGAAAGAAATCATAGCCTCTGAAATCTGACACAAGATAAAAGACAAACCAGCAGACCAGATTGGTTCCTTTACTGGGAGACATATGGTGTCTAACAAAAAAAAAAAGTTTCATTTCCCTACTTTGGCAAAAGTAAAATTGGTGGGGAATACAGGAGAGCAATTAAAGAAAGCCTTCACCAATAACCCTTCCTCTTTTATTTTGGTCAAAGTTTCAACTAATTCCAAATGTTTTCAACACACTCCAAGCAAAAGCTGTTGGAAAAAACCCTCAGGACTAAACTTTGAATGACAGTCTTAAATCTCTCTCTCTCTTTTTTGTCCTTTTTTTTTTGGCTCCCAGAAGGTTTTGCTACCTTTTTCCACTGAAGTGAAGAAACACCACTGTAACAAAGAGATTGCCTACAACTGTGAATTGTGTGCATGACCACACTCCCTTTCACAACTGCATAACATCCCAACATCATATGCAGCCATAGCTAATGGGAGAAAAATAATCAGTGAAATGTTGGTACAATCACCTGTAGTGGACTTGCAAGTGTAGTTCATTATGGTGAAATTTTGGTAAACTAAAGTTTGTCTATTTTGAAGAAAGGCTGGCCAAAGATACTGTGTGAGTAGTGTAGGACAGCAAGCTGATATCCCTAAAGTGAACACAATGTGCATCTTTTTTAGTAAGAACCACTCTCCAACATTGTCATGTTAGGGATGTTTCTGAGTAATAATGGTCATGTTAACCATGCTGAGAACATCAGAAAGGGAATACACAGATGCTTCGATATAGTATGTTTCTTCTCCTCCTCTTCCTCCTTGTTCCACATCATATGGTTTTGCAACTATAATGTCATCCAAGATGGAATTGTTAGATACCTGTGATAACACCAAAATATCATTATCCACACTTATGTCATCTTTGAGTCCCACTCCAGGAGAAACATCAAACTCCACCTTCTCTCCCTCACCATGACAGTGATTGCCTTCTATGCCCAAGTTGGTTTCTACCATCTGATACCCAAAGGACTTATCTCATCTGCATTATAAATGTCATTTATTGAACACTCTCTCATGATACTTTGAAGTTCATTCACCCACCATGAAGCAGAGGTGTCCACAGGCAAATCAGCCTCCCTACCACCACAACCCTTTGAAAAGAAAAAGAACAATGCAGTCATCCGCTATCTTTAAAATTGGCAGCACCAAATTTATTTGCCAAATGCCAATGTTTTGGTGCATGGTAGCAGTCCACTTGCTAGGATGTTCTCAGCACATGTCCAGAAAAAAGTCACTTATACTGCACTTTGTCCACCTCTTCAAAATCACTGTTTTGGACAAATATCCACTGTGCTCCAAGTGCATTGCCCTGGATCTTGCTTTTAATTTTAAATCTGTCTTTTAAAAGGGTTGACAGAACGGATGGTGTGATTTTATGCTTCAGAGCAACACCATTTGATTCTATTATCCACTTCATGAATAATCTGTAATTTATCCTAGAAAGAAAAAATTGGTTATGCTTTTTTTCCTTCTGTGCTGCAACCAAACCAACAAATATGTGGGCTATGAAAACAAAGATGTGGTTTGTCACACAACTTCTTGTACACAAGCTCTATATTGTATATAGCACATGTGGGTGAATAATGGGAGAGGAAAGGCAATCATATGTGTCAAAGGTGGTTGAGCTTTCTTCTGATGTTTAATTTAGTATGTTTTTGTCATATTTTCTGTTGAGATTGGCTTTACTGGTTATAGGATTATACCCAGGGGTCTCAAATGTGTTTGTTAAACTGATATCTTTGCTATACTGAAATTCATAACACCAAAATACAGTAGCAGACACTTGCATGAGAGAGAGGCTGGGAATTTGCATTTTGGTAATTTGAAACTGTCATTTTTTCTAATGGCGTTTGCTCTATCAACTTTTTACTGTACAAGGAAGACATTTAATGTATTCTTGAATGTTACTACTTCTGTTTAGCTGTGGCTGTAGCACAACTGAAGGGGCAGACTGGGACAATAGCCACAGGCACCAACTTTATTGTGGGTGGGCAGGGCACAGAGAGCTGCTGCTACAGCCTCAGCTGACCATGCCATGTCATTGGCACCATGGCAGGTGGTGCTGTCCCATATACCATGGCTGCCCAAGGCTCCAAGTTGTCCTGCTACTCCTGTGAATTGTAGCTTAGTAGTTTACATGTGTGCCTGGAGCCACAAAACATTGAGCCAGGTTGGAGCAGCCCCGGCTGGCAGGGGGTCAGCCTGCCAGCCCAGGGTTGCTCCAACCTGGTTCAATGTGCTGTGGAGGGACTGGCTAGGGCACAAGGGTGCTCCAGTGTGGGGCTAGCCAGAAGGCATCCCCCACACTGAAGCACTACATGAGCTGCTGCAGAGTAAAAAACTCCAGCGCAAAATAGTACTTCTGTTTACAGGTACTAACCTGCTGTGGAGTTTACTAGCTTACTCCATCCTAATAGCCCTGCACATGTAGAAGCCAGAACATTTACTGAAGAGCTAATGTCTACTCCACAGTAAATTTCTTGTGTAGCTGCACCCAGTAAGTTGTAAGCATTTTTTTGGTTTATTGGGCTCTGTAACAATCTATAATAATTAACCATTTATTAAAGCATTATTAAACTTTCATTTGGCATAATGTATGGCCAAAATATTAGCATACAGAAACTTAGACTATCGTACAATGATGGCAAATACTTTGAGCCTTGAAATGTGATCTTTTATCTCATGTCCCATTTATCTCTTCTGCTGGCATTTAGTTTTGTCAGTTGTACTACAGGAAACAAAATTAATAGAAAAAAAAATAAAGCCAATGTGAAAATGAGGCTTCTTGCTGCAAAGTGACTGTAAAAATGGCCTTTGCTTACTCAGCAGATGTTCCCCATGTCAGAGTTAGATCCAGTCTTAGTGACTGAAGTAAGCTTTTCCTTGTAGAAGAGCTGACACAGCTTGGAGAATGATTTAGATAATGTAGAAGAAGAAGCAGAATCTATTATGCTGATGATTTGATTAAGACCGTGGTATCAGCACTATGCAATAATTAAAAGTGAGCACTTAACGTGCTATGTATAGCATTATTATATAGGAATGTAATAACTGCCATGTTGGATGCACGTAATCCAGTATCTTATCTCCAACAGTGTCTAGTTCCAGAAGCCTCAGAGGAATCTGCAAGAACTGCAGAGAAGGCAAAGCTTTTCCATCATTTTATACTCCTGCATAAATAGGATTATAGTATGCAAGCCATATACAGTGATCCTTCTGCTGTGTTCAGTGCTGGTGAGGCCTCAGTCTGAGTAATGTGTCCAGTTTTGGGTGATACACTTCAAAATAAGAGGGGCCCCATTTGGCAGAAGCCCCCCCAAAAAGCTACAAAAATTATCAGAGGTCTAGAAAATATGACCTTTGAGGAAAGATTGAAAGAACTGATTTATTTAGTTTAGAGACTACTTGGGGGACATAACAGCAATCCTCAAATATGTTAAAAGATTACTGCGAAGAGGTAGTATAAGCAGGTTGGGGTGCCTGCTATCATGCAGGTAGGCTTTGCTCCCTTAGGAGTCCTTCAGACAGTCACAATAGTCTATAAGCAGGCCTGTGTGCCTGCAGCCTTACTGTATAGCTTTGCTCCCTTGGAAGCCTCTCAGCCAGGCCTCAAAACACTAATCATAATCCTTGGTCCAAACAAATAAACAAGTAAAGCTAACCTTTAGCCTTTCTCCAGACAGCAGGAGAGACCCCTTTGGCTCTGGCCCTTCCTAGATGACAGCTCCTCTGAGGGTTCAGTCTACTTCCTCCCCAGAAGCTGCTCTTTTTCCCAATTCAGGTTTTTTGCTCTCACCCTGCTTCCGCTTTTAACTGCCAGCTAATCACTCACAGTTGGGCTCCTGCCTTGTGGTTGGCTGCCTTACAGCTTTGAAGGGCCAGTTTGCCCTGATACAGGTGGGTTATAAATTCTTCTAATTTCCACTGGCAGTAGCAAAGGAAATATGTTGCAATAAGAAAGGTTGGGAAAAGCTTTCTATTTGGATATTATCTTTCTAACTATAAAGATAATTAAGCAGTGGAATAAATAACTAAGAGCGGCTGTGAGATTTCCATCACTGGAGTGTTTAAGGAGCAGGATGGACAAATATCTATCAGGAATGATCCTGCTTTAGGACAAAGTAATGGTCTAGATGATCTCTCTAGGTCCCTTCCAGATGTGTTTTTCTAAGATCTATGATATTGTATCTGCATGTAAATCTCATCCTAATCTCTAAAAGATAGAGATGCACATCCAAAGCTCCCTTCTTATATCAGAACCCTCTACCCTTCTGCCTGAACATTTATCCCATTCCTTCTCATTGGAACAAGGCTTTTGCTACTGGCCAGTGCCTGGCAGACGGTATGACATGACAGGTATGACAGAAGCTGTGCATGACATCACTTTCAGTCCACTGCTGTTTTAAAATTGTTAAACTGTAGCTGCCAAACAGGTACCTAATTATTGTGAGCTATTCAGCTCTGAAAATCTGACTGGTGCCTGTTAGTACTTCCGGTGGGATGAAGTGGAATTTTAGAGAGGTAGCGATACTGTATACCTGGATTGTCCAACTGGCATTTCCTGCCTTTACATCAGGGGGGAAGTGTAGTACAGCATGATATAGATCACAGCCTGGGGCCCCTGTGCAGTGCAGCGTGAGGCAGGGGCACTCCCACAGTGTTCAGCTGTGCACAATATGCATCCACCCTCTCATGAGGCCCAGCGAGCACGTGGCCCCTGGCTGCTTAGAAGTTGGACAACCCTATTATATATCTTATTTTCTCACATACAACACCTCCCCAAATGAAACACCTGGTTTTTGGACAGCTGACTGTGTGACAAAGTAAGCCCTCCTACAAATATAGAGCATCCAGGAAGTGTGGCATCCCAGGAAGCAGTCCGAGTGAGGCAGTAGGAACTTCCTGGCATGGCATCCCCCCAGGATACTTGTGTAGCGGGTGCGCCGAACACAGCACGGTTTGTGCGCAGCTTGCCAACTTGAGCAGGATGCCAAGGCACTGGTGGAATCTTGTCCACCAATCAGGAAAGAGTGTCTCCCCTTCTCCTGATTGGTGCATTTATGATCCAGGGGCAGAGCTCCCAGAAGGAAGGGTCCCAGTGAGGTTTTTGCTGCCCCTGACTCTGATTGGACCTTTTGTGATCCAGGGTGGAGTCCCGGATGGCTATAAAAGAACAGCATGCTTGACTGGGAGACAAGACAGGCAAGGGACAAGAAGAAGAGTGGAGTCAAGAAAAGCTATGGAGAGTTGCCCCAGCAGGTGATAGCCCTAGGCTCCTGAAGACACTGCTAGAGGAACCATGTCCAGAGCCTTGGCCTTGGGATCAGGAAGAGCCTGCTTGGGCCCCACACAGTGCACAGCCTGGTACACAAAGCCTTGGGCCTGGGAGCAGTGAGAGACTGCTCGGGCCTCATCAAGGGGCACCTGCCCTAAGACACACTTGGAGCACTGCCAGTCCCTTTCCTCCCTCAGGGACACTGGGCCTGGGGCCCAGAAAAGGCGAACTGAGCCCCACCCCTTGCCTTGACAGAAGGCAGGGTCTTGGAGGTGCCCAGGGCTGGACCCCAGCCTATGAAGAAAGAACCCCCTGCAGCACACTGGAGCAGCACCCAGGTCCACATGGGGGGAAAAAAGCCTACTGCATCCCCGCTCATGACAACCATTTCTTCAGGGAATAGGGGCTTCGTAGGGGAGGGGCTGGAGAAAAGGGACCCCTCCTCCTTTCAGAGAACTGGGTAACAGTGTGCCCTACAAAATGAGGAGATGTACCTAATGTTTTGTAAATTCATTGTACTGCATGAGTTGTGTTACATTTTAGCTGGCAAATAATTTTAAGGTTGTTATTTTCTATTGGAATATATTTTTCTTGTTGTTTAGTTTGTTGAGTATTATATGGGGAATCTGGTACTTCCTTGCTGGAGGCCCGCATGGGATTGCCCTGTGGGCCTAGTGGGCCTGTGTAGGTATAAGAGTGTACTGTACTGTATAAGGATCTTGGGATCCTGGGTAAGGGAGCCACGCTCAAAGCATACCTCATGCAAGCCCATTCCTGAATATAGTTATAAGTATGTGTATGTATAAGACTGTATAGTGGTTAATTTTCTCTAATATTATCAATTGCTTTGGGATGTATATGTATATGTATATATGTATATAGTTGTATATAATTCTTTATATGTTAAATAAAGTCTGTATATAGTTAAGAACCCTTTGTGTGGTATGGATCTATAAAGAATAGAGGGATCTGTACCCCAGTCACAACATCCCTCTCACAGCACTGTTGCCTACCCACCTATCCTATCCAATTGAGGATGGGGCACACCCTTTGGTATACCTGGGTTACACTTCCTAGACACTCTGTTTCCAGGAAGGCTTACTCTGTGTCATACAAGGTTAGGCCCGAGATCTACTACAAGGGCAGTAGGGAGACTGCTAGTTCTGTACTGTAAATAGATCTTTATATGGCAGATTTACCGATTTCAGCCCAGCATGTCCTGGGCTTGGAAAATTTTCATTTTGATTGGTGGAACCCGTCCGCCAATCAGGTAAGAACCCAGGGGGCGGGTGAGGAGCCTCCCAGATCTGATTGAAGCCTGCATTTTGCAGGTCCAGCAAGACTTCAGGGGCGGAGCCTCTGAAGTAAATAAAAGGAGCTGTGTGCCCAGCACATGGCAAACATGTCAGGGGACAACAAAGGAAGAAGGGGCTAAGAAGAGCTGCCTAGTAGGTGAAGCAGAATCCAGAAGAGCCCCGAAGCCCCCTCCTCCCCCCCTCACCGGGGCCAGTGCTTCAGCACCATCAGTGCATGGGGCTCAGACCTTAGGGCTGCTCGTGGCAGTCTGGGTCTGCATCCCCTGGCAGGTGGCCAGGGATCGGTGCATGGAGCCCAGACGCTGGGAGCCACTCAAGGTGGCTCAGGTCTGCAACCCCAGCCAGCAGCTAGGAAGGCAGTGCAGAGATCGCTACATGGAGGGTCCAAGAGCAGACCGGGGCTCTAGGAGCTGCTTCAGGGTGGCTCAGGTTCCCAAACCCTGCAATAAGGAGAGAGCCAAATGGTGGATGGGCTGGTGCACAGGGCCATGAGCAGGCCTCAGAACAGGAGAGAGCCCAGGTAGTAGCCAACCCAATTTAAGGGGGCAGTTTATTTTGGGGGTCAGGGTACATGGTATATAGTGTCAGTACCTAATCAGGCTGTGCAGGCAAGGGATCATTGGAGAGTAACCATAAAGAAGTGGAGGATTAGGAAGCAGAATTTTGGATATTGTGCTTCCAGTACTGCCTATTAGTGCAATGGAGAGGCTGTGGAGTGGTCATGACATTGACTAGCCATTCATGAAGTTTCTACACCCACTTGGTGCTCAAAAATCCTGTGAGTAGGACAGCACAAGTACAAAGTTTGGGCCTGTGAGGAAACAGAGAAGTCATAAGGACCTAATACACCTTAGACCAAGTAGACAGATAGGGATAAAAGTATAGAAACAGAGATGAGAGTCAACTGTATAGACAAGTCTGAAGATTAAAAATGGTGCCTTTTAAGACATGCAATTTACATGTCCAGGAGACAAACTAAGTAGGTAGGAGATTAAAATTAGTGAGGTCTCCTTGGCACTTGGTTTTTCGTTGCTGCGCCAAATTCTGCTCTCATTTACACTCATGCAGCATTGCTACATTTAAATGAGTATTAGTTCTTATTGAATAACATTGAATTGTTATGCTCTTGCAGTTGTTTTGCTTTATTTGGCTCCATCTCCCATCCGTTGTCAAGACATTATTTATGCTAAGCAGAATGTACTTCTTGCCCTGTTTCATTAATCATTTTATTTATTTTTTGATCCTTTCTACCGTGTGCAGAGATCTTTGGGGCTCTGTTAGCCAGAACATCAGCAACACTTACTAGCAAAGTTCACAATTCAGGAATCATTCCTATTTATTCCTATAATCTTCTGAAAAATATAGAATTGTTGCCCTAGGAGTGCATACTGGGAATCAAGGCCTATTGCATATGAAAATGGAATTGATTACTCCAGATGAACAGTAACTCATAGTTCTTAAGATCATTATACAGTAAATATGTTGGCATGTACTATGCATTCAGCATGCTAAGTAGTTTACTGCACTATTCCCTGCAGCATATTTAAATGAAATACTGACAGTTTGGCATCTTATTAGATAACTGCATTCTGGGGCACCGGTCATGAGTGACAGCTGCTTAGGAAAGCATACAAAATATTCCATGAGACAGCAACTTTTCTATGATTTCTTTATACATTGCCATACTCTTGAACTCACTAGCTGGTAATGAAAAATCAATATTGAACAGATGGCATTTTTTCAGATTTGGTGTCTAGCAGCTCCCATCCCTGAACACCCACTAAGTTATATAGAGACATGTGGAAAAACAAACGCCAAGTGAGCATTTTTCCTGAAGGGCTAAATTGGATAACATAGGCATCCAAGGGGGACGTGTGCAGCAGCTCCTTGAGAGATTGTGCTTCTCATTGTGCTTCCAGTTCTGCCTACTGGTGAAATGGAGAGGCTGTGCAATGGTCGTGGCCTTGACTAGCCATTCATGAAGTTTCTACAGCCACTCAGTGCTTAAAAATCCTGAGACTGGGACAGCACGAGTACAAAGTCTGGGGCTGACACCAATTCAGGACAAAAACCCCAAACTCTTTTTCTGCCTTGTTTCTTTTTACTGACAATGAAGGAGAGGTCTGTTACCTACAGAAAGACTTTTTTCTTCCCTATGGTAAGTCAAGAAAACTGGCTTCTAGTCGATATTGCAGTGTGATTCTAATTTTGGGGACACACTTGATTCTTCATATCATTGGTGCCCCCAAGTGTTGAGATCATGGAACTCACACTTCAAAAGCTTCCAGGTTTTGAATTTACAGGAAGACAATCAATAGAGTGGGGATGTCCACATTTTTCTCTCTTGTTTTCACACATTACTGTGCTATGTAAATACAGCTGAACATACACAGATGAAGGCCACTGCCCAAAGGAAAATCCAGGATGTGGATTTGTGTTTGATCATCAGAGTGATTATGTGGACTGATTTAAGTATTTGTTTTTTTCTCAGCAAAATCCATTGAAGTAAATGGACGGAAGATACACATTTTGGTTCTCTCTCAGTAAGAAAAGGAAAGGACTTCATGTATTTTTTTCTTATTTGGAAGGCCACTTTTCTCTGTGGTATTCTATCACAATTATTCAGTGGAGGAGCCTCCTTGTCATAAAAGTGAGCTGTTAGCAGGTGTTCTCAGTTTTGGAATCCACTGCCAGTGGCACAGAATATATCAGCTTCATGGGTCCATCCTTCACCTCCAATTTTGGGGGAGGAAAGAAGATGGTGTGTGGCACCAGCTGGTATGTGTGTATCTGTGGGGGTGCTGTTTCCTTGGATGTCACTGCTGGAATGCTTGTTTTGAGAGAAGCTGCTGATCTGGTTTTTTTAAAATTTGATATTGAAGCATTGTTTAAAATTGTATTATGGGTGTCCTCCTCCCTCCTTTTAAGCCCCTTGGGATTATAACATGAACACAAAGCAAAAGGAGGAAATGGCCTACAGAGAGAAAAGGATGCAGGTTTTAAAGTCCATAGAAAGTTAGGATTTCAAACAAATCAGGCCATGTTCATTTTCATTAGTAAGGCCTGAATACAGCAAAGTGTTAAAGCACATGAGTATTTCTTATAGCAGTGCACTCCCTGAGATAGATCTAGATTGATCACAGACAACATTAATGTGGTAGCCTGAGGGATAGATCTAGGCAATTCTTATTTTGTGCCGTTTAAGAAAAGGTGACAACATAACAGGTTGATCCAGTTATTTGTTCTGGTGTATAACATCATGTCAATGGAATGGAGCTGGCTGCAGCTATGAAGCAAACATTTCACACTTGGGTGCCTAAAGTTTGTTACCTGTATCTACATTTAAGCTGTGATACTGAATTAGATCTGCTCAGCCAGAGACCCACTGGGGTTTAGAAAGAACCTGTGGAGAAAGAAATGAAGATGGCATTATGTCATTGAATCAGAAGTAGATACTATTTACAACAGGGTGCCTTGGACAAAACCACCAGCCTAATGTGTATTTCTCTCCTGGATGGACCGTATCTGTCTCTAACAGATACCTGAGGGGGCTCATTTTTTTCCCCTCACTTCCTAGCATTGCATAGATTACCATGCCAATACAAGTCTGAATGAACTAAACTGAATGCTCACTTGAAATATGCCAGTCAAGACTGGGGTGAGTCCAGGAAGTTCTCTGTGCTTAGACACAATCAGAATATAATGTATTCCAGTGTACATGTCTGTGCGTCTAAAAGAGAGTTGTAAAGCCACTCTTACTGAGACAATAGCACAGACTTCCAAAGGCGAAACCATCAAAATGGCACTCACTAGTGCCATTCATGCAATCAAAGTGTGACTACTTATAGCAATGCACTGATCAGGGGGAAGGAGGCATCTCCTATCAGTGCTGGGAGGCATCAGCGGAACTCCAAACTGTTAAAACAGGGCCATGAGGCAAAGACAATATGCACCTACACTATGCATCTACTCATGACAATGTAAATGTAAGTGCACCAAAATTACTTAACAATATCAAGGCAAAGGTCATGTACAGATATTCAGAGTCAACTGGGAGAATGGCTGTTCTCCTAGTAAAAACCATAAGTATGTTTAGGATTTTTCTCCCAGAGCAAAAATGGCCACTCAGAGAAAAATAATCCAGGAACAACCAGGGTTCAATTGCTCCCAGAAGAATTTCTCTTGAGAGTGACTATCTGTACACTTCCTTTTCTAAGATAAACTGTAGCACAAGCTTCCAGCATCCTAGTATGCTTTGCACCCTTTCTGTCCCTGGGAGACAGTGTGTCACTCAGGCTGGATTCTACAGCCAAGAAGGGAACAGAATATATCCCCTTCACAACACCCATATTGTGCTGCAGGGAGACGCAGGCTGACCCTGATCAGTCTGGGTCAGCCAATCAGAGCTTGCCTGTGCATTACTGCCATTTGTCTCCAGATAAACTAAGGAAGCCTGAAGAGCATGCTGGGATGTATGTATAGAGGCTTCCTGGCTGTGCAGTATTAACACTACAAGCTCTCTGCTTCTCAGTATTTGAATATCTGCTTGGGCATCTCTGGGTATGTTTTTCTACCAGGAACCACCCCCCAGAAGAATTCTCCCAGATCATTTACACATGTGTACCCAGCCAGAGATTAATCAAAACTAAAATGGATGCTGGGTCCAAAGACATCAATCCTGCCTTCTTCCTCAGATATTTCCATAGGCCTTTGCTCCACTCTTATTCTTCTTCCCAGTCCCTGTAAACAGAGCCTTCCACAAAGTTTACCTGTCCAGAAAGAAGCACCCTCTCCACCATGGATTGTATCTATGTATAACCAAAGCCCCTTTCTCCATTACATCATACAACATGGCACACAAGGACTGAAGTCATTTCATGGCAACCCCACCCCCCTGGCATCCCATGGTCTGAGGTTGGTTTGTAGGCAATCCTACCCTTAATTTCCTCTTAGATCATTTCCCAGATATAAACCTTTTTTAACCTCAAGCATAATCTTTCTCCTCCTCATTTCAGAAGGCACATATTGCTCTTATGGGGGGTTGCATAATAGTTTGGGCAGATTCATCCTCCTTAATGCAGGATGTTTACATGCTCTTTACAGTTCAGCTACATCGCACCACAGGGGCCGGGAAAGAACCCCAGCTGGGCTGCCTCCCACCCCCGGTTTGTTGTAGCACTGGGGATGGGAAGTCATCTCAGCTGGGATGACTTCCCATCCCCAGCGGAACTCAAAACAGCCTTTCTGTTTCGATGGAATGGAACAGCTGTTTTGACTGGAAATGAAATTTGATACGAAATACTGCTCCATCAAACCTCAAGGCAAAACAGTACAGTGCCATTTCACACAGCCCTAGTGGCCAGCATCCTGGTCAGCTGCTTTTGACTAGGTATCCATTTGGATTTGCAGGAGCCTGGGAAAGGGGGACAGTCTTTGGTATGAGTCCAAGCAAGACTTAAACGCATATCTCTGGAGATGTGGTGAGATGTCTTAACAGTACTGTCACTGCATTGTCTTTTTCTCCTTCTGGTGTCTCTCCTTTTATGAGAGAATAGGAGGAAGCTAGACTGTCCTCTTTCCCAGAGCTTCTCCTGGTGCCTGGGAAGGAAGGGAGCTATGTCCCACCTTTTAATATAAAGCTCCTGATCCCGGGTCTTAAAGAGACAATAGCCTTTTTCACCATGGGCTTAAACAGCCTTTTTGTAAAAGTGGGGCAAAATCTAGAAGTATTATCCTCTAGGGTGGGAGGGAAGACATGTCCTGGGAGGTACTGGCAGCCCTCAATGCAATCAATGGTTCAGCACAATAGCCACTCCTGTTCCCTTTCATATTTATGTCCCCATTTTTCACCCCAACACTAATTCTGGGAAGATTTCTTTTTTCCCAGCCCTTGCCTCTGCTCTATTCTACGTCTTTGTATACTCGAGGAACCTTGGAGGGTTACTTTATGAATCAAGGATTGTCTGGTTCCTATACCCTACTACTCTGTCTTTAGTTAATCTCTAGTTGAGCTAATAATGCTTTTTGCCAGATAATTATCCTAGGGGTAGGCTTCCAGAGCTGGACACTGAGATAAGACTGACTGCATGGAAACTTCTGGACTATCCTGGACTGCAGAGTGCAACAGGGTGGATCATATTTATTCTTCTTGCAGTTGAAGTGTTCTTGTATTCCAAATCTCCCTTCCATCTTATTACCTCAAAGTTTCTTCACAGATTAATCCTGGAGACAGATGTGCATAAAGGGAGGAATCAAACTTCCTTTTCAGTGAAGTGGGATCTCATTTGTCCTGCCACCATCCCCTTTCCTTTTTGATTATTACATATATGATAAACCTTATCATGATTGTCACATACAACACCTTGATTGTGATACAACCTGTCTCAGTGATAACTCAGTGTTCTACCAACTAGCAGTATGTGTGATCCTAGATCTGCAATGACAAAACTTGGGCATCTGAACAAATGCAGCTTCCCAGAGTATGGTGTTGGCTAGATTAATTAAATTCACAGATAGTAACATAGAGCTTTCCACAGTGGACAGCTTTTCCTGCCTAGAAGGATACAGGCAGTAGCAAAAATCATCAATAAAAATCAACCAACCAGTCAGTAAATGCATTATATAACCAGGTAAATAAATACTGGAACTAGAAATTGTGAAATACTGTAGCTATTTTCACCTCATCAAGCTGAGACTTTCCAGACAATCAATAAGAAATGGTACCACCCTTCAAAAAAAGAAAAATCTGTCCATTAATGGGATAAAACCAGAATAGGTATCAAAGTGTAGAAAGCAACCTGCAAAAATAAAACATGTCTGTTCTTACAATAAGCATATTTTTTCCTTGATTTCATGTCAATATGAGGATATTAACCAGTAATGTAACAGGGGAGAGGGACAGTGTTAAGATGAGATGTAGGATGAAACACCTCATGGCTGAGGCCAGGGCAAGGTTGTTTTGGGGATTTTTGCCATTCATTTATATTTAACTGTGTGTAACTAGATTTGGACTCTGGGTGGCTGTGGCACCCCTGGTGACCATGCAATCCTTACCCAGCTTCAGCTTTAGGGTACCCTCCCCTGCTGACTCACCTGTCACACGATGATGTCATTGTTTGATCGGAAGGGAAGCTAATGGGTCCTAGAGTGAACTTCCATTCCTCTAGATGCCAGCTAGATCTTCTGAGCTCCTTCTGGTCTTCATCCTGCCCTCACTATGTGGACCTGATGGCCCATCAGTGCCCTTCCCCAGGGGACCTGTTAGCCTTAAGAGCCAATTATGGCCTCTGCCTTCCCTTGCAGCTGTGTCCATGCCTCACAGGTGTTCCCAATTAACTTAGGCAGAGGGAGAAAAAATTAATTGGGGGGAGGGGCAGGGGGCTGAGCACATGCACACATGAACATGCACCCCCCCAGCAGGTAAGTCCTCTGCCCCAACACCACTCCCTCCTGCACTGCAGGGATTGTCACACAACCCAGCCTGGCTGAGGCCCCATTCTCATGACCTCCCAGGGTGTTTGCAGCAGTGGGAGGTGCCACCCATCCCCACACCAGGTGCCCCTGGACAAGCCTCCCCCTGCCCCTGCCCCAGCCCCACTCCCTCCCTCACTGCTGTGAGGTGTGGGGGAGCAAACTGAGGTCCCCACAGAGAAGGAGGGATTGAGGTACAGGCAAGAAGAAGAAGAAGAAGAAGAAGGGTCCTTCTTCAAATACATAGGGGGTAAAAAGAGGGTCCCGGGTAATGTGGGGCCCCTGCAGGACACGATGGGCAACTTAGTCATCACGCCAGATGACAAAGCTAACATATTTAACGATTTCTTTGCCTCTGTCTTCCTAAGTAGGGACCAGTTCAGCCACCTCCCTGCTGGGCCCCCCTCGGGCCCCGAGAGAGACACGCCTGGGCCAAGGGTTAGTGAGGAGTTAGTTAGGGTACTTCTGGAGAGGCTGGACGTGTTCAAGTCCGCTGGTCCGGACGATCTTCACCCTAGGGTTCTACAGGAACTGGCTGAGGTCATTGTGGGACCCCTGGCACGGCTCTATGAGCACTCGTGGTGCTCTGGCGAGGTGCCGGAGGACTGGAAGAGGGCCAATGTGGTCCCTATCTTCAAAAAGGGAAAAAAAGAGGACCCGGGAAATTACAGGCCAGTTAGTCTGACCTCAATCCCGGGTAAGCTCTTTGAAAAAATTATCCTGGCACACATCCAGGAGGGCCCTGCGGGGGAATGCATGCTCAGGGGCAACCAACATGGGTTTATCAGTGGCAGGTCTTGTCAGACCAACCTGGTGGCCTTTTACGATCAGGTCACCAAATCATTAGACGCAGGGGTTGCTGTGGATGTAGTCTTTTTGGACTTCCGGAAGGCTTTCGACACTGTCTCTCACCCTGTCCTCATCAAAAAGCTGGGAGACTGTGGTGTCGATGCCCACACGATCAAATGGGTCGCCAACTGGTTGGAGGGCCGCACCCAGAGGGTGGTAGTGGATGGGTTCTTCTCGACATGGAAGGATGTGGGCAGTGGGGTTCCGCAGGGCTCGGTCCTCGGGCCTGCACTGTTCAACATCTTCATCAGTGACTTGGATGAGGGGGTAGAAAGCACCCTGTTCAAGTTTGCTGATGACACTAAGATGTGGGGGGATGTGGGTGCACTAGAAGGGTGCAATAGGCTACAAGCTGACCTTGACAGGTTGCAACGGTGGGCGGATGAGAATAGGATGGGGTTTAACACTGATAAGTGCAAGGTGTTGCACATGGGGAGGAAGAACCGGCATCACACTTACAGGTTGGGGAACTCCCCTCTTGCCAGCACGGAGACGGAAAAGGATCTTGGAGTCGTCATTGACTCCACGATGAACATGGGCCGGCAGTGTGGGGAGGCAGTCAAGAAGGCCAATCGTACCCTGTCATGCATCCACAGATGCATCTCGAGCAGGTCCAGGGAGGTGATCCTCCCCCTCTATGCGGCACTGGTCAGGCCGCAGCTGGAGTACTGCGTCCAGTTCTGGGCGCCACACTTCAAGAGGGACGTGGACAATATGGAAAGAGTTCAGAGGAGGGCCACTCGTATGATCAGGGGTCAGCAGGGCAGGCCTTATGAGGAGAGGCTACGGGACCTGAACCTGTTTAGCCTCCACAAGAGAAGGCTAAGGGGGGACCTTGTGGCCTGCTACAAACTGGTCAGGGGGGATCAGCAGGTATTGGGGGAGTCCCTGTTCCCCCGTGCGCTGCCAGGAGTGACCAGGAATAACGGTCACAAACTGGCGGAGGGTAAGTTTAGATTAGATATTAGGAGGCGCTACTTCACAGTCAGGGTGGCTAGGGCCTGGAACCAGCTTCCAGGGGAAGTGGTGCAGGCTCCTAGCCTGGGGATTTTTAAAAGGAAGTTAGATGAGCACCTTGCCGGGGTCATCTGACCCCGGTGCTCTTTTCTGCTAAGGCAGGGGGTCGGACTAGATGATCTACCTAGGTCCCTTCCGACTCTAGCCACTATGAAACTATGAAACTATGAAAGAGAAAGGGCTGGGGTGAGTGGGGTCTTGGCTGCACCAACTGGTAGGACAAGTGGAGGCCTGGGAAGTATGTGCCCCCTGATCTGTGTATGGGGTGGAAGTGGCTGCGACTGCACCCTGGGCTTTGAGACCCTCTGCCCCCAAGAGCTGCAGGATGCCACATGCGGTGTAGCCCCACAATGTGATGCTGCAGCTAGTAAAGTGAGCAAAATTCTGGCTTGTATCTATAGATGCTTCTCAAGCAAATCCCAGGATGTCATTCTCCCACGGTACTTGACCAAGGCTGCAGCTGGAGTACTGCATCCAGTTTTGGGCTCCACAATTCAAAAAGGATGTGGAGAAGCTTGAGAGAGTCCAGTGAAGAGCCTGATCAGAGGAACATGATCAGAGGTCAGGAACATGATTAGAGGTCAAGAAAACAAACCTTACAATGACAGGCTGAGAGCTATGGGACTCTTCAGCCTGGAAAAGTGCAGGCTCAGGGATGATCTGATGGCTGCCTATAAGTTTATAAGGGGTGCTCACCAGGATCTGGGGGAACATTTGTTCACCAGAGCACCCCAAGGGATGACAAGGTTGAAGGGTCATAAACTCCTCCAAGACCGTTTCAGGCTGGATATAAGGAACAACTTCTTTACTGTCAGAGCTCCCAAGGTCTGGAATAGACTGCCATCGGAGGTGGTTCAAGCACCTACTTTGAACACCTTCAAGAGAAAGTTGGATGTTTATCTTGCTGGGATCCTATGACCCCTGTTGACTTCCTCCCCCTGGGGCAGGGGGCTGGACTCGATGATCTTCTGAGGTCCCTTCCAGTGCTATTGTCTATGAACATATCTATGAGATGCATGTGGTGTCAGCCACTCTTAGGGCAGCTGCAGCAGGGAGCAAAGTGCATTATGCAGTGCAGTGACATCAGCACGCACACATATTGGGGGAGGGGGGGACATGGCCCCCAGGCCTCTGCTTGTCCTAAGCCTGGCCAGGGCTCCACTCACCCCAGCCCCTGCTCCTGCCTGCTCTGTCAGGGGCCCCAACCCCTGCTCCCTCCCTCACCACTGAGATGTTGATCCACCCCCCGCCACAACAGTGATGGAGATAGTGGGGCTGGGGCAGGGGCAGGCCCTGCACAGCTAGGGCAGGGTGCGGGATGGAGCTGTGGCCACCTTGTTCAGTGGTGCCTGGCGCAGGAAGGGGTGGCAGCTCCCACTGCTGCACACACCCCAGGAGGTCACAGATACCAGGCTCTGAATGTCCCATGAGCCAGCCTGACTGGGGCCTCATTCATGGTGAGGGTTGACCGGGGGCCCCAACCAGGCTGGGTTGTGCAGGTCCAAAGAGGTGATCTTCCCCCTCTATGCGGCACTGGTCAGGGCACAGTTGGAGTACTGCGTCCAATTCTGGGTGCCGCACTTCAAGAGGGATGTGGACAGCATCAAGAGGGTCCAGAGGAGGGCCACTCACATGATCAGGGGACAGCAGGGCAGGCCATATGAGGAGAGGCTATGGGACCTGAACCTGTTCAGCCTCCACAAGAGAAGGCTGAGGGGGGATCTAGTGGCCTGTTATAAACTAGTCAGGGGGGATCAGCAGGCATTGGGGGAGTCACTATTCCCCTGTGCACTGCCAGGAGTGACCAAGATTAACAGTCACAAGCTGGAAAAGGGCAGGTTTAGGCTAGATATCAGGAAGCACTACTTCACTATGAAAATCCCCACAGTGCAGGAGGAAGTGGGCAGGGGTAGGGGTGAATGATTTGTCCCTGTCCCTGCCCCACTCCCACCTGCACCGTGGGGGTTTTGATCTAGCCTCACCCAAGCCCAGTCACAAAGAAAGCAGATTGAAACTTACCCTGCACAGCCAGGATCACAGCCCTGGTGTGTGGCTGCCCAGCATGGAAGGTATCTCCCCCCTGCCGCAACAGCCTGCAGCTGGGCTGCCCTGTGGCTATACTTGCTGCCCTAGATTTGGTGGGCTGAGCTCCGGTAGCCCCTCACTTCCACCACCTACGCCAATTAATGACTTTGGTGGACACTTGGCCCCAACTTGATACCAGGACACCTCAGGCTTCTATACCCTTGTCATGGCCTCAGCCTTCCCAGCCTCAGCCCCTTTTCCTTCACTGGTTCCCTTAGTACAGGCCTAAATGTACCTGGCCTGGCTTCTGGGTTCCAGTCCTTGACTGCCTAATTTGGCAGTGTCTTCACCCTGTCCTGGACAATACATTTGCTGAGCCTGCTTAGGTTCCTTGGCTCCCTGGCTCCTGTCTCCATCCTTTCCATGCATAGGACCCCATCCATGGGCCCCATGGTCCTTCCACAGCTCTTGCCCTAGCTAGGCTTCAGTCTTTCTGTCCACCTCTTTAGGCTTTAGTCTCCCCCTTGGACTTAAGCATATGGCAAGCCCCAAATCAAGGCCCCTAGCTGGACTGTAAACACTGGCATGCCCCTGGCACCTCACTGTGGGTTAAACTACTATGTGCCCCTCAGGCACTTCACTGTGGCCTCTGTACATTCCCCTTTCAGCCACTCCCAAACCACTGGTTGAAACTGGGTTAATCTAATTCTACTATGCATTAGCACAACAGGCAAAAACTGTGCTAATGTACAGTAAAGTTAATCTACTGCACATTAGTGTCACAAAAAACTTACACCAACACTACTGTGCAGTAGCACTGATTACAGGTATTAAGTTTAATGTGCTGTAATTACACCACATTAATGCACATATAGACGTACCCACTGTAACCCAGGAGTAAGCCTTCTGGCAAACACAAATTAAACCCTCTCCAGATCCAAACCCAAAACAATAGTTACCTGCCTGCATAACAACCCCTGTGGGGCCTCAGCACTCTGTTCACTTTCCTCAAGATAGCCCCTGTGCTAGCTAGGAGAGCTCCTGCATCCCTCTTGCTCTGAAACTCTTGCCTCAACATCCTCCAGGTCCAGACTGATCCTCCTGACCCAAGGTCTATGTTTATATACCTCTCTGGCCCTGCCCCCTGCTGGTCACATGCCTTCCTGAGCTGCTGCAGGTGTTTCCTGATTCAGTTCACTTGCTCAGCCTCAGGGTGACTGACTGCTTCTAGTTTCTTCCGTTTTCCTATCTTGTCTCCCATGGAAGGCTCTAGCCCATAGTGTGACTGCAGTGCAGCTAGTTCTGCAGTAAGTACTTGCATCAGGTAACTCCTCAACAAGTACAAGCTCCCTGGCAACTCATGAGCAGCTTTCCCTGCCTGAGGCTCTCTCTGCTGCTTTTCCATCTTGAAGTAACAGGGGCCTTTGGCTCTCTTTTACACTGTGGTATTAAATCAATACTTAGAGCTATGGAAATGTTTCTCTTCACAGTGAGGTAACTTTTTGATGGGTCACAGGGTGGGTTCGAAGCCACTTGTGGATAGATTGTCCAAAGTTATGACAGCAAATCCTATGTAGATTTGTCTCTACTTAGCTTTGTAGGATGGTGTGCCTGAATGTTCAGTCTCTGTTCATTGTTGGTAAGTTTATTCTACCAAAACCTTTGACTACCATCTAATTACTAGTCATAAAATAGCATTCCTTGGTAAACCCATTTTTAATTTGATAGTCTTCCAGCCTAATAATAATGATACCAAGAAAATCACCAGATCCTTACCAAGGCTGAAGAAGATGGTATTAGCTTCTGCTATGGCTACACTTATTGTTAATAAAATCTTGTTTCTTAGTGGAGAGAAGCTGACAAAGAGGGTGAGCTGAAAAGGGGGTCTGCTTCTCTCCAGCCTTCACCAGCACCTACCTTTTCCTGCTGTGCAGAGAAGTTGATATAACTGTGGTTAGGCATATATGAAGCTTCTGTTCAGGTGTTTGACAAATGCCACCTCTCAATATCCCTTCCTCACACATTAATGAAAACATGGCTTCCATTCCAAATCTAGAGTTGGAGAGTGGTTGGTAGTTAATGATCAGAGACTTAGTTTTGTCTGATTAAAACCAGACCTATGCAGACTACTTCATACTCAACCAGATTGAATATCAGCTGCGGTGACTCATCAAACTAAGCCAGCAAGGCAGTATGACGGATGTATATAAGGTCTCGAAGTAGAATGGCACTCCAAAGAAGGATACCATCTCTTCCAGCTTTTCATCATACTTTAAGCCCCCAAAATATCAGTCCAAATAAAGTCTCTTTCCTACTTTTAAATATTACCTAGAATAGTTATTGAACAAGGCAATCTGTCAGGTTTGTAGCTATTTTATTAAGCTATTTAAGGATGTTTGTTAATCCAGTTTACTCCATAGATCATGCCTTGCTCCATAGATGATGTTATCTTTAAATGCTAGAAAAACGGTCACTATGTCAAATCCAATTGTATACATATAATACCATAGAGATTTAATTCTGGTTTTAGTATTACTCTTAGAAGTTGGTTTAAAAGCTTTGCTCATTCTCCCCCAAAATAGTCATTCCTTTTTTCTTAACATCTAAACATGAGATGAGATCCTTTCTCAATCACATTCTGTGCCTTGTTTATTGAAATTCTCAAGTTATCAATTTAAGACTTGTAACTGCTTGTAGACTAGATACTAGGTGAGGTGGTTTCCAAAGATCATTGTATGTATCAGTAGGAGGAGCTTACTGATGATGAATTTGCCTGACTTCTTTTGTCCTTGACCAGAAGAGAAACTTAGTTCAATAAGTGACTCCCTTAGCCCTGCTAATGGGAGTAATTTATTGGTAGTAGTGTATTGGCATTTAATAAATACAACAGAATTGATGTTACCTTGATAAGACTGTAGAATAGAGTAGAGAAAACCTGGAAGCTATGATCGCTCCTCAGCTTTCTAGCATGCTTGTGCTTCAGAGGTGGCAAATTCTTTAGGAAGAAACACCAACAATAACATCTGAGAGAAAGGTATGGGTGAATCTTTTGAGTACTCAGGCTGATGGTGTTTCAAGGCTGATGGTGTTTCCAGATGGTTCCCAGCTGGGGAGAAATTTTAAAGTGGAAAGCTGCAAGTGTGACGTACACAAGCTTTCTGAGACGCATCAGCCTAATGGGAAGTGCTTTAAAAACTACTGTTCCTGGAGATGAGCCTGATTAGATGTGAAAAGATTGTGTGCGAGTTACAGCTCTGAAGACCAACATCTAACAACCTTGATAATAAAGACTGTAGAATTACCCAGAGTAATTCCTGCATCAAGTCCATGTTTTGTACATAAGAATGTAATGGAATTGGAGAGAAATCTCTGTCACCAGAGTTCAATCCCTCACTTATTACCAGACAACCAGGTAAAAGATATTTAGTTCACCAGAACATATACTTCATTACTTCTTGCATGTCACAGACATAAAAGTAAGAGTTTCAAAAAATACTTTGTGCCAAAGGAACAGAGATAGAGAGCCAAGGAGGCTGTAAATGCATTAGCTCCCTGCAGTGGCAGGAAACTTGTTAAATAAACCACCCCTAGCTTATCTGTGCTACTGATGAGGGCAAGGTAAACCAAATCATCCTTGTGAATCTGATTGTGGGGGAACAAGGAAAATTCCTCCCTGGCCTCAAATCTGTCAGTCAATCTGACATTGAACACCTTAGTTGGTTTTATATCGCTAGCTATAGCCAATGATCTGTGCTTGAGAAGAAAGTGAAAAAGCATAGAAAAGAAGTAATGCAGTCAGTGGAGAAATACTCCATCCCACAGGAGACTGGGAGAAGCATGATACTTATACAGTGTTATACAGTCCCATAAATAATGTAAGCATTTTGGGATCCATGCTTCATGTGAAAAGAGTGGGGAAAATGGTTAGAGGCTTTGGAGATATGACTTATGAGGAAAGGCTAACAGAGCTGAGGCTTTTAGTCTGGAGAAGAGAAGATTGAGGGGAGAATATGAATACTGTCATCAAATACCTAAAGGGTGATTATAAAGAGGAGGGAGATAGCCTTTCCTTTGTGGCATTAGGAGACAAGACTAGAACAGGGGTTTTCAACATTTTTGAATCATTGTACACCCCGGCAGCTGGATGTAGAGCAATGTACCCCTGGCAGCCAGTGGTGAGTAGGTGGCACACAGCAGACACTGCGGTGGGGGGGGGGAAGAGAAGGACAGTGGCGTGTGGCCAGATGCGGAGCAGTGTCAGCCACCACGTGGAAGCTTCCCCTGACCCCCATGTGCAACTGGGTGGGTGGCGCCTGAGTGGCAGCACAGGATACTGCATGGCAATGCTGTATCCCTGCCTGCCCACACATACTCCCTTGGGCATTCTCGAGTACCCCCAGGGGTACACATACCCCTGGTTGACAACCCCTGGACTAGAAGCATGGCCTTAAATTTAGGTGGGAGATTAAGAAGAACTTTCTGACTATGAGGGTGGTCAAGCACTTGAGAGGCCACTTAGAGAAGTTGTGGAACCTCCAGCTCTGGAAGTTTTCGAGGGCAGTTTAGACAGGCACTTGACTAAGTGGTTTTAGCGAGGGATGCTCTTGCCTTGAGCAGTTGGCTGTACTAAATGACCTCATGGGTTCCCTTCCAGGCCTACTTTCCTACTAAACAATGACTGGATGCAACAGGAAAGATACCATGTATCTACGCTGCCTGGCACCCAGTTTTCATATGCACAGATTTTAATCAGATCTTAGCTCATTGGTTGCTGAGATCTTTTGAAAATCTGGCCACAAATCTTAGAATGGGAGTTGGTGGTACTTTTGAAAATCTAGCTTTCTACTTAAAAAATCCAGCCCCAGTTGCCTCTTTATAAGCAGCACTACATAATTATTAGACAATTAACAATAAACAACAAGGGCTATCATTGCCTACAGCATTTAGTAGACATGCAGGCAATTTACAGTGGGTACATCTATGCATGCAATCAATGTGAAGCAATAAATTCCAAAACTGTGGTTCAGAGATGATACCTTTTATTAGACCACCTAGGAAATGACAACAACAAAAAAATCTTTATTAGCAAGCTTTCAGGCTAACATGCCCTTCCTCAGGCTTAGGGAAAATTAAATATGGTACAAGCCATTATAGGTAGAGAAATAAACTTCATGTATTTTTCTACTAAATACATCCCTGAAGCAATAAATTCCGGCACGTGTTGTGCCAGAGTTTATTGCTCCCAGCTAATTAGTGCTGTTTGAACACGCACCTGAGACTGCAGCATGTTGAGCCAGGTCAGAGCAGCACTGGCTGGCATGGGATCCCACGGGTTAGCCTGCCAGCTTGGGTCTGCTCCTCCCTCTCCAGTTCAATGTGCTGCCATGTGGCTGCACCGTGGAGCTAGCCAGCAGGCTGCCCCTATACTGAAGCACCCTTATGTCCCAGCCAGCCCATCAGCGTGCACTAATGAGCACTGCTGTAAGATAGTACTTGTGCTTACAAGTACTTAACTATGGCAGAGTTAATTGCTTTACTCCACCCTAATAAGGCAGCTTGTGTAGACACTGAGATGTTCACTGTGGAGCTAATTAGTCAACTCTGCAGTAAAGGTCTTGTGTAAATGCACCTAATATCTCTCACAAAAGAGAGTGAAATGAATTGAGCTGGTTAAACATCAGTGCTTGCAGGTAAGTATAAAAAACAGTTTACATGGTAACAACATGGGTGAGATGCAGTTACTAATGATGGTAGGTAAAAAGATCTCAAGGTTATTGTATCAAGCAGTATATCATGGGATTATGAGGCCTGATGTGTAGACAAGGCCAGAATTTTTTCCACCTGCTAGACACATAAGTAGATTTAGGAACCTAAGTATGATTTTATTTCAACATACTGGAGTGTCTTTTAAACTGTTAATAGAAAAGATGGATGAGTTCTCCTTCCCTCGCTGCTTTTTTGTGCTCAGTTGAAAGGGTCAGATGATGGTGTGTAACAACACAGTCTAATCCCAGCTTTGGGCATTTAGATTATGAGGGATTGTCCCTACTACAGGCTTAAAATCATAAAGGAGAGAGTATAGAGGCAAACTGGCTGAAGGAACAGTTAGCAGGCAGGAGGTAAACCATGACCCAAACAAGTTTGCTACCCGAAAGGGTCCATGCAAGTGCTAGAGCCAGAAGCAAAAAGAGCCCTCCTGCTACCAGGAACTGGGACAGAGGGCTTTGGTTGTTAGTTTATTTGTTGTTTCATGTGAATAGATGGTGTTTCTTCATTTGAAAGGCTAGCTGAGAAGCTCTTTAGGGAACAAAGTCAGCTTACCAGAGCCAGCAGACTAAGCCACCTGCAATACAGTGCTTTCAGAGTAGCCAGAGCTCCTGGCAGAGGTGATATCTTTTATTAGACCACATAGATATTTGCACAAAAAAAAAGTTTCCTTTTGATCCTGTGATAACTCCAGGGGCAGATCCAGCCCTCAGCCCCCTTCTCTCTGCTCCTGAATTCAGCAGTGAACAAGGAGGTGGGCAGGTGAGTGGCAGTGGAGTTTACCCCCTGAGTTCTGGAGCTATGTCAGCTTAGGCTTCAGCAGCAGCCATGCTAATGAGCTAATGAGTTAGGAATCTCACTGCACATGCACTGCAGGCAAAAGGGGTATGGCTGAACCCCAAATGCACTTCCTCTGATCTGCCTATGGGTAAGTCTGATGTGGCATGAGTGTGGGTACTTGGGGAGGTTGCCAGAGGGACTGAGGAATAATTTGTATTCTGATTTCAATCCAAATCTGCTTCTGCGCAATAACTATAAAGGAGGGAGGCAGCATTATTTGACTGACAAGCTGATATTATCAACAGTTCTTTGGAAAAACCTATGTGTTTCTGCCAAAAAATGTGTGGAGTCTTTTATGCAGCAAAACACAATCCTTGCATAGTGCAGAACTGGCAAGGCAAGATCTCTTAGGAGGATACAATGGATTCTACTCCTGGGACAGTTTGTTTTTAAAATGATGACACCCAAAGGCAAAAATTTGAATCTTCAGAAGCATTTAATGAAATCCAGGGGAATGTTATCAAGGGCCAGGATGATTAAATAGCATAGAGAATGAATTCCATTAAAGGTAGGGAAATCATCCCAACCCTCCCATCAGTCTAATGGTGCTATATTAAAAGAGGGCTTCTAAGATCCACATCTAGCTTATTACTGCTTTATAACCTAATGGGTAAAATGTATAGCACTAGGCAACCAGGAGCAGTCACACAAGAGAGGAGGGGACCTTGGCTAGGGACAGACATTCAAAAAGCCTGAGCCTGAACTGATTCACTCTTTGCAGGTTAGTCTAGTCTGGCTAGGCTAAATCAGTTTTGTAACTGGACAGACATCCCAGAAATGCAGACACACGCCTGCAGTGGCTCAGGTTAGAAGCTGGGAGGTGCTAGAACAGCCCTCCCTTCACTTACATAGGGCTGAGCTGAGGCAGGCATGGCCAAGCCTGGCAGGATGCTCTGATTATTCCCCGCTCTCCAAAGCAGCCTAGCAGGGAATGTTTATCACCCTTAACTCAGTGTTTATCAACCCATTAAGAAAACAAAGCCTCTCTCCATTAACTAATGGAGCTCTTCTTAAACAGCTCTTCCAAGGAAGGATATTAAGCTACCTATTGATTAGCTCCAAAAAACCTGTCTGCCTGTCATCTCCCACAGCACTGACCGTAGCCAGCATGTGGTCTGCTAGCTTATGCTGAGGTGTCTGCATATGGCAGAGGGGAGGGCAGAATAATCCCTGCTTACTAGGGAGAGTCCAGGCAGATTCTCTGTGCCTGCAGGTCTCTGCCAGAGCTCTGGCCAGGGAGCAGAGGGAAGGGGCCAGTGCTGCTGTGGAGCAAAGAACCCCACCCAGCCCAGAGAGCATGCCGGGATGCTGGGGGTATCTGGTTTATCTTAAACTGGCAAGGGCTCTGGGACAGACATTGCATAAACTGGTTTGAGCCAAATCAGTTAAGTCTGATACTAGATTTAACCAGATTTATCTCAAACCAGTTTCAGCCACTTTCAAACTGGTTTATGTGCACTGAACATCTGTTCTGTTACAGGTTTAAACCAGTTTCTGATCACTTAAACCAGCTTATGTGTAATGTCTGTCCCTCACCCATATCTTGAGCTGATGTAAATCTGATGGCTCTTACTTACACCAGATTGCAGATCCTTCCTAGTGAGCCTTCGGCCACATACCTCTGGCTCCTTCCATCATTGTAGGCTGTGGTTAAGGTTATTGTTTGGGAAGTCGCTTAACATTTAAAAGTAAGAAACACTGATTACCCTTTGAATTCC
Source organism: Crocodylus siamensis (assembly GCF_052110815.1). NCBI lineage: Eukaryota > Metazoa > Chordata > Crocodylia > Crocodylidae > Crocodylus > Crocodylus siamensis. The sequence goes on along the minus strand of NC_143395.1, from coordinate 388,105,190 downwards.
ACTGATGGAAGAACTGTGCCGAGGCCTAATCACACAAGAATAGTTGATTTGCCCTCCAAGTGACCTGCTCTGTGAAGAACTATTGATTTTTACCATCAGAAAAAAAAATCATAACACAGAGGCAAGGAAGAAAATACCTTAAGGTAAAGGTGAAGCACACTGCTCAAAATGAATACAGTCTGATATAAAATCTCAAAGTACAATATGGAACTAGGGAAAAGCATCTCATTTTTTCCTTTAAAATTTAGGTGGGTAATAATAACTGACACACATACTAGGATGAATTAATATGGACTTCAGCTACAGGAAAAGGTTAAGAGATTCTTATATCTGTCAAAATAAGAAAAAATGGTGGTGAGCTAGAGCCACTACATCACCCAATTTCAAGAAGAAAGACTTTTCTAAAATGTGTGAGAGAACAGAATAATAGCTTGAACTTTGCCCACTGAAAACAGCACAAAAAGGTTGTAATTAATTGTAACAGCAAGATAAAAAAAGAGTAAAACAGGGACACTTTTTCCCAAAGTAGTTTCCAGGACTAGTCAAGCATAATTGTGTGTGTGTGTGCGCCAATAAACATAGGAAAAATCTGCTGTTACTTATGCAAAAAGCTGTAAACCAGCTAGCTAAATGTTCCTAATCTGTTTCTTCAACTCCCCCCATAAACAAGTGCACACACAGCAAGTTATTCAACCCACAAATATGGCATAGAGGTTTGAAAGTATTATTGGTTTAAAACTGGACTTTAAGGCTGGCCTGTTCTCTTTGAACACTCCAGCTGGCTGAAATGTATTCTGATTTTCTCTGGGGTATGTGGTATTGAACACATTGACACACAGGGTATGTCTTAACTGGAAGCGTTCAGAACAGTAATTTTCCACCAGTAGAACACCCAGAGGAATGGTGCAGCATAGCCAGAGTGCAAGAATTTTTTAACCACCATGTCAGCCAAACTTGTTCTGGAAAGGACTAAGTTACCTAGTAGTTAAAATGCCTGACCCTTGAGTACCATGTCCACCCCTTCTACCTCCAGTGGAGCTGCACTGATGTGCAATTACAAATCTGCATTTTCCTTCTGCAGACAAGGCCTATGGGATGATTTATGGACCAAATGGCTGCCTCAGCTCTGAGTTGCTTTTGGCACTTTAAATCAGACGTCTGTCATTATTTTAACAGACAGCTTTTTTGTTCAGCAGTCTGAGTGCAGTGTAAAATAGCCTGAGGTAGATACTGTAATTTGTTCAAATCACATTCAGCATAATCTCCATATGATAATTAATCAGTAAGTGCTAAAGCAAGAGATACCTATGTTTATTAAAGCCTTTCATGTTATTTTAATCACAATGTTGCAATTACAGACACCTCTTTTTATGTAAAATAAATGTTGTGCTTTAGAGAAGTTTTTGAGAAGCCTGTGAATGTGATTATTCATTTCTAATGATATTTTAGCTCTCTAATGGCTTAGTAAAATGGTTGTGAAAGCAGCAAGCACCATAATTAAAATAGTCTCTTGAATGCAAGCATCTAATGCACATCTTTTGATGTGCTACCTCTATAGCAAATGCAACAAGGCTCAGACCCTCTTAAATAAGAGGAGATAAAAGCAAAACAGAGAGAACTGACACTTATCCCAAATAGCATAAATCAGTCTTGTCAGCAGCAAAATAGAATACCATCAGATTTAAGTACTTTATTAGGAGCAGTTCAAATTCCCATTGCTAAGGATAGGGATGGTGCACCAACCCCTTTTGCTCAGTAGCCTAATGGTTAGAGCACTCACTCTGCTCTCTAGGCCCTCCACACCCTGAGGGTATTTGAATTCACGCCTCCTACTTCTCGGCAGAAAGTCCTAACACCCAGGCAGTACACTAAGTGTTAAGGTGCACCTTCCATCCCTCTTGTTGAATCTGGAAAGCTAAGAATGCAAGAATCATGGAGCCAGAAGGCACACAAGCAAGAGGGTCCCTACCTCTATATCCTAGTGGTTTGGGCACTCAACTAGAAGGAATCCTGAATCCCAGTCTCTCTTCCTTCTGACCTCATGAATCTTGCACCCTTAACTGCCCCATTGCCCTGTTTCTAGAGAAGAAGTGAAGGCTGCTCCAGATACCTATTCTGTGGCTTTGTGGTTCAAGTGTTTTCCTGAGAAGTGGTGAGTGTGGAGTGTGGATATCCCGCCTGAATCCAAGTCTCCTCATTAGGCTAATGGGCAAAAACTAATGATCATCATTATTATTTTTAGCTAATTTCAGTGTGCCAAATGTATGTTGATCCTGCTGTCTCTTAGCCAATTTGCTTTATGGAACAAACTGCCCCCAAAACAGTTAGAATCTGGCAGCAGATCTTTCAAAGCACCTAACATTCACTGAAATTAAAGTGAGCTGTCTCACAGAGGAGAACCAAAGCTTCTGGCTCCAATTAACCATTAACCAGAGGCTTCTGGGAGGAGAGAGAGAGAGGCCTAGAGTCTATATTATCTAGACACAGCTCTCCTACATGGGGGAAGGAAACGTGAGGTAGTGTCCATGATTATTAGTATGTTGTTGGAGAGACGAAAGGACTGCTTCAGATGGGTAGAAGAAACAAACACCTTAGAATAAGAGATGTTGAGTTGGAGCAAGAATTTGAGTTTAGCTTCCTGGATCAAGGACAACAAGAAGTCCTTTTTTAAATACACAGGGGGCAAAAAGAAGGTTCCGGGTAATGTGGGGCCCCTGCAGGACATGCTAGGAAATTTGGTCGTCACACCAGACGACAAAGCCAACATATTTAATGATTTCTTTGCCTCCTTTTTCCTAAGCAGGGACCAGAACAGTCTGGGCCCCCCTTAGATCCCAAATATTCAAATCAGCTGGTCCAGATGATCTCCACCCTAGACTACTGAGGGAATTGGCTGAGGTCATTGCAGGACCCCTGGCACAGCTTTATGAGCACTCGTGGTGCTCTGGTGTGGTGCCAGAGGACTGGAAGATGGCCAACGTGGCTCCCATCTTCAAAAAGGGGAGGAAGGAGGACCCGGGAAACTATAAGCCAGTTAGTCTTACCTCGATCCTGGGCAAGCTTTTTGAGAAAATTATTCTGGCATATATCCACGAGGGGCCAGCAGGGGAGATTATGCTTAGGGGCAATCAACATGGGTTCATTAGCGGCAGGTCCTGTCAGACCAACCTGGTGGCCTTCTACGACCAGATCACCAAATCCTTAGATCGGGGTAGCAGTGCACGTAGCCTTTCTGGACTTTTGGAAGGCCTTCAACACTGTCTATCACCCCATTCTCATTAAAAAACTGGGGGAATGTGGTGTCGACACTCACAGTCAAATGGGTCGCTAACTGGCTGGAGGGCTGCACCCAGAGAGTGGTGGTGGATGGGTCATTTTCGACCTGGAAGGATGTGGGCAGTGGGGTTCTGCAGGGCTCGGTCCTCGAGCCCGCACTGTTCAACATCTTCATCAGTGACTTGGACAAGGGGGTAACTAGCACCCTGTTCAAATTTGCTGATGACACTAAGATGTGGGGGGATGTGGGCACACTAGAAGGGAGGATTTTCCTTGTTCCCCCACAATCAGACTCACAAGGATTATTCGGTTTACCTTGCCCTCATCAGTAGCACAGATCAGCTAGGGATGGTTTATTTAACAAGTTTCCTGCCACTGCAGGGAGCCAATGCATTGACAGCCTCCTTGGCTCTCTATCTCTGTTCCTTTGACACAAAATACTTTTTGAAACTCTTATTTTTATGTCTGTGACATGCAAGAAGTAATGAAGTATATGTTCTGGTGAACTAAATATCTATTACCTGGTTGTCTGGTAATAAGTGAGGGATTGGACTCTGGTGACAGAGATTTCACTCCAATTCCATTACATTCTTATGTACAAAACGTGGACTTGATACAGGAATTATTCTAGGTAATTCTAGGCTGCAGTCGGATCTAGACAGGTTACAGGGGTGGGCGGATGAGAATAGGATGAGATTCAACACTGACATGTGCAAAGTGATGCACCTGGGGACGAACAACCAGCACCATACCTACAGGCTGGGGAACTCCCTTCTTGTCAGTACAGAGGCAGAAAAGGATCTTGGAGTCATCATTGATGCCAAGATGAACATGGGCCAGCAGTGTGGGGATGCCATCAGGAAGGCCAACCGTACCTTGTCATGCATCCACAGATGCATCTCAAGCAGGTCCAAGGAGGTGATCCTCCCCCTCTATGAGGCACTGATCAGGCTGCAGCTGGAGTACTGCATCCACTTCTGGGTGCCGCACTTCAAGAGGAATGTGGACAACGTGGAGAGGGTCCAGAGGAGGCCACTCGCATGATTGGGGGCAGCAGAACAGGCCCTATGCGGAGAGGCTATGGGACCTGAACCTGTTCAGCCTCCACAAGAGAAGGCTGAGGGGGGATCTAGTGGCCTGTTACAAACTAGTCGGGGTGGATCAGGAGGCATCGGGGGAGTCCCTGTTCCCCCAAGTACTTCCAGGAGTGACCAGGAATAACGGTCACAATCTGGCAGCGGGTAGATTTAGGCTAGATATCAGGAGGCGCTACTTCATGGTCAGGGCAGCTAGGATCTGGAACCAATTTCCAAGAGAAGTGGTGCTGGCTCCTACCCTGGGGGTCTTTAAGAGGAGGCTAGATGTACACCTTGCTGGGGTCGTTTGACCCCAGTACTCTTTCCTGCCATGGCAGGGGGTTGGACTCAATGATCTGCTCAGGTCCCTTTCCGACCCTAGAAACTATGAAACTATGAAGACAGGAACAGCCTTCCTAGGAGATGTTTTTGGGCTTGCTGCAGAGGTAGAAGAGGAGAAATGGGCCTGAAAGATCCTGAGTAGAGATGATGCTAACTTAACAGCATGCCTATCTTAAAGATTTATTTCAATCTCTCTGCTTTCTTTCTTCTTCTCTTTCTGTAATGGTAAGTCATCTAGGTTCATCATACAGTAAGTGGGTGAATTGCAGAAATACCTTGGCAGGTATCGGTTTTAGGAATATAAATCCTGTTGAGTCTCAGTGAACCTTAAGCTTCTAAGTTTATTAGATGTAATGCTGAATGGTACAGTGCCTGAACACCTTTAGGAACCTGGGTTTAACAGTCAAAGAGTAGTTCAGTGTATTTAGCTTCTAACTATATGAGTTACTTAAGACCCTCCAGTCATGGTAAGCCATTAAGTGCTTATTCTTTAACTTTTACTCATACAAATGATCCTTCCTTATCCAATGGAGCTGTTCAAATGGTTAAGGGCTCAAAACATGTCCTGAATATAACCTGCCTCCTTTCCAGGCCTTTTAATTGTCATCATTAAAGAACTTACGGTTGGTTGTGTTCTTGGTATTACGCAGTCCTTTAAGGCTCTCTATCCAGGAATTATGGTATTCTTATAAGGCAACCTCTATCTTAGAGTCTTACTAAAATGATTCCCAAGGATATTGTTTTTAATAGTAATATAAAAAAGTGACAAGTTCTAATGAGATATGAAGGAGTTAGGATGTCAGCCCACCTAACCTATTTAGTTCCCAAATGCCTAATTTTTCACTCCACAACTTCAACCCATCGCAAGTATTTGCCAACTGAATTATTTGCTACAGAAAACTTTCAAGTGTCTTCTGAGTACCCCCTCCTCATCCAGTTTTCTTCCCAAAATATTGAAAGATAAGGAAGGACTGACATGGGCAAAGAAGAATGATAGGTAAATCAGCTACCATAGTCGTCTACTACTATATTTCCCATTTTATCTGATTGTGATACTGGACTTTACATGATAACTTCAATATTTTTCTATTCCTATAGTTTAGAATTGTGATATGATAAATCAACTTGAGAAGGCAAATGTCAACTTAAAGCAAGTGTCATTAAAAAGATGCCAAAACCAAGATCCTTCTCTGCATGGCTAGACAACATAGCTCATGTTACAGAACCTGAGGGAGGGCATAGAAACTGGTTTTCTCGTCCGTCCCCAATGTCCTTTGATTTCAAGGAACTGATTTGACATAATAATGCAGACTTCTCTAATTCCATGTAGAATTTCAGACTTGGAGCACTGCAAATATTTTAGGGAATTTTACATTTCCAGTGGTTTCCTGATTTTTTTTAAAGCTGAAATTTAGAATGCAATATCTTACAATGTCAGATAAGCAACAGCTTCAATTAAAGCAACGAGACAGCTCTAAAAAAAAGTTAGGGGGCAGAAAAGTTGCAGGGGGGAAGAAGTGGGTGGAGCAGAGGGCAAAGAGGCCACCTGGCCCTTCCTCCCAGCCACTGCTTTCCCTGCTGTAGCAGTAGAGGAGGGGAATCAAAACAACCCTGCAATACTTAAACCCTATACCTGGAAAATTTATAAGAAATTTATAAATTTTCCATATATAAAATCTAAATACTGCAGGTTGTTTTATATTTGAGTAAATATGGTAAATCCGGCAAGGGATTTTGTGTACTGCAGGGGTAAAATTAAAAGCAGAGGTAGTTAGGCATAAGTTCCAGAAGCCCACTGTTTCTGTTTTTGGTAATAAAATATCGAGCCTAGTTTGCTGTATTTATATAGGTCTGAGCTAGTGTCCAGGCCCAAATGCTAGATTAGATTGGTAACAATCTAATATCAACCATTTCAGTCTTTGGAGCTGTTATAATAATCTGCTAGATCTGATCAAAAATGCCTGTTTAATTTCATGAGACATTTAAAACAAGACATTCTTTCAAACTCTCTTGCTTCCTTCCCCTTTCATCTTCCTAGCCAGTAAAATGGGCATGATCTAACATAAATATTGAGTTGTTTGTTCTCCCACATTCTAATATTGGGAAACACTTATTAGTACTGTCTGTCAGTTCATCCAAAAGGAAACGGTCTTTCCAAACCTCACCTGGGCAGGCAGGCTTGATTTAGAATAGATTAAAATTTCTGCTCTTCACTTTGTGAAACATTCCCAGCCAAACATAAAGACATATGGCAGTGCAATGACTGATTCAGCTTTTTAAAGAAGGATGGTGGGGAAAGGAAGTAAATAATGTTAATGGGCTTGATTTGTGAGTAGTGAAGGCAGTGTGCTGACTTGTGTACACACAAAGAACATATAAGTCATAGCCTCCTCAGCATAGCTGCTGCTTAACCCATATATTTATAATACTCCTATCACCTCTCCCAGCCAAGCATTCTGTTGATGTACTCCAAATTACTGCTACTCCTCTTGCTCTTGAACAACCTTTTGGCTTTTTGTTCGTGAGTGAAATTCCTCAGGCTTAGAGATACATCCTAACTAAACCCAGTGCTGCCAGCCAAACACTTCTTTAAAACTGTATAGCCCAGGGAGGGCAATTATTTTGGCCAGAGGGCAACTTAATGAGTCTTGGTGAGCTGTTGAGGGCCTCAATGGTGGCTCCACCCCTTGACAAGCACCCCACCCCCTGGTTGTCATTTTGGGACCAGAAGTCCTGCCCCTAAACTCTAACCTTTGCCACTGAAAGTCCCTCCCCTACCCCCTGGAAGAATTCCTTTTGGGAAGGGGGCTTGCCATCTTGGAACCAGAAAAAAAATTAATTATATACTAAAAATCAAACATCCATAATAATATATTTTTATTTCACTTTTTAAAAATATTTTTGTCCTGATTTGTGTGTGTTTGTGCTGTATATATAGAAGTTATTGCATAATAGCTTAGAATGAAGTCTTACTCTTGTATATTGTGGAGGGTATGGGGGTGTGAGCATGTGTGGGAGAAAGTGTGTGGGGGAGGGTGTAGGGGTATGTGTGGATGTGGGTGGATGGATATGGGGTTTGTGGGGATGTGTGGGTGGGTATGGGGTTTGTGGAGGGGAAGGGTGGCTGGGGAGTGTGTGGGTGCCTGTGCGGCGTGTGCGTATAGGAGTGAGTGGGGCTCCCCCCAGAGGCATGGGTGGGTGCCATGTTTGTGGGGTATGATTGTGTGTGGGGGAGGGTGTGGTTGTGGTGTTTGGGGTGGATGGTATGTGGGGTGTGCATGGCCTCCCAGAGCTGGTAAGCCCCCGTCCAGCAACAGCCCAGAGCCTGTGCACCCTGTGGCACCTCCCCCACCACTGCCAACAATGCGCAGCCCATGCCTACTCTGCATCGCCTGGCTTGACACATCCTGCCACCTCTGGGCATGCAGCGGGACTGGGACAGCTCCTTCTGGCTGCTGCCACCAATGGCCCCAGCTCCACAGTTGCAAGTGCATGCAGCCCCAATCTCGTGCACCCTGCGCCAGCTCCAGGCTTACACATTTGGACTGAGCAGTGGCAGCAGCTGCCAGGCAGAAACTGTTGCTTGACACAGGGGAAAGCAGCCCCTCCCCCTTGCCACTGCCAGACAGTTTTTGGTGGTGCTACCCAGAGCATGTGCCATGGCAGGCAGCTCCATCACCACCACCTCTAGGCTGCCTTCCAGCTTTTCCACACTGTCACCACTACTGTGCAGGGCAGTCCAGAGGCGGCGGTGACAGAGCGGCATGGCAGTCTGGTGCAGCCCCGTTCTGGGCAGCTGCACCAAAAACAGCCTGGCAATGAGGAGCAGAGACCACTTTTCTCCAAACCAAGCAACAGTTTTCTGCTGCCACCTCTGCTGCTGCTCAGCCCAGAGGGGTGAGACCTGAGCCAGTGCTGGGGCCCAAGTATGGGAGAGAAACTGTCACTCAGTGCAGGGCAAAAGCAGCCTCTCCCCCTCCCACTGCTGGCACTTCCTGGTGCAGCCCCCCGAAGCCCAGGCAGGGCTGTCCTGCATCTGCTCTGCACACCCACTGCTGCCCTGCTAGGCAGCGTGGAGGTGGCAGTGGTGCGGCAGAGATGCAGAGCAGCCCCGCATGGGCTCCGTGCAGCGGCACCAGGAAGCACTGGCAGTAAGAGGGGGAGGGGTTTCTTTTGAGAGTTTGTGAGTGCAGTAATTTGTGAGTACAGCAATCTACCCAGACCAATTTCTGCCCCTAGATACAATGTTTAAGCATTTAAACATCTTTTGGTTTATTTTACAGATGTGACCTGTCAGTGGTGTGGATGATCCAATCTTCTCTACCATGTAGTTTAGGCTTCCTATTAGACCATCTAGAGAAAGCATCAATGTACATGATCCTCATACTGTTATGTACCACCCCCGATTGCTATATTATTTAAGCAGTTTCCAGTAGCAAATTAAGGAGTGTAATAAGTATCTGACTTGTCCTCTCTCATCCTCTTCCCCAGGGGTGAGTTGTGTATGTGCATTTTAACACATGTTTTGATAATATTTACAAATAAGCCCATCCCTGTTCTGTTTATTTGGCAGGTTGAAGAAAGCCACCTTACCTTGAAGCAGGAGGTAGTAAGATTTGTTATGGCCCTATATTCCTGGGGAGATCCTTCACTATTTTCTCAGACCTGGTGCTAAGAAATCTCTGGCTCCTGCACAGATGACTTCACTGTTGTGGTAGCCCATTCCATTGTGCTCGTAGAGTGGCATTATTAACCATGGTGCTCATCCTGGGCCTTTAGCCAATCTTTTAGCCATGCTCAGCATCAAGTACCAAATAATACCGGAGACCTGAACTTCATTTTAGAGCCTATAGGAAACTCTGAAATAAAGAGCAGAGGGCAGGTCTGATATGCTTGCGGTATCCTGTGTTACTGTAATGTGCTGCTGTTGGCAATGGTAATGGTTTGCCTAAATTGTTATTGCTTCCTGATTGGAGATGTGCAGGAACAGGTTAATAAAAGCAATTCCAAGACAGCAGTGTGAATATGTGAAGGAGCCTTCACAATATCTTCCCTTGCTCTACATTTCTATGGCAAGTAACATCTAGAGGTCCGAGCCAAGATAAAGGCCACATTGCACTATGAACCATAAAAACACATGGTAAGAGACAGCCCCTTCCAAAAAGTGTTTACAAACTAAAGATACATAGGGGACATGTAAGGAGGGCATGGCAGGGAGGCATGTGCCTCCCTTGACAGGGCCATCACCATTGCCACCTGCGGGAGCTCACCAGATCCAGCCCCACCACCAACAGCACCAGTGGCGTCAGCAGGAGCTCGCTAGCTCCAGTCCCACCACCTGCAGGTGCACCCCCCCAGACTCAGGAGGCACCAGTCCCCCACATAAAGATACAAAACAAATTAGGGCTTTAGGAAGGAAACCTCCCAATTTTGCAAAGGGAAAGTGAGAGATGAGGAGGAAGATTTTTCAAAAGGCACAAATGAGTTCAATGCCGAATATTACCTGTAAGTCAGATGCTTAGTTCTATTCATGCCTTTGACAATTATTTGCTCAAGATCATATAGTCTGTTAACAGAGCTAAGAGTTCAAGTCACAGTCCAGCTCCTTGCCACAAAGCTACGTTAATTTGTTTAATTCCTGTGAACTATCCTGCAACTGAATGTAAATATTTCCCAGTGTTCTCAGAAAACAGTTAATGAAAGCGATGACAGAGCAAATGTGCAGTTTTAATTTCTGTTAACATTGAATACCTTTTAGCTGCATCAATCAAGCTGTGCTGTTGATTATACCATAAACTATAATATTCTGTATCTAATTTTGTTCAGATGAAGGTCAGTGGAGTGTTTAAGTGGACAGAAACTTCTCAGGGATCATGTAATTCTTTCTGATACTGCTGTAGGCTGCTGAAGCATATAAATATGCAAAGACTGCTCCAGTTCACAGTTGCATGGATACCAAGCAGATGGGTAGATGAACATGCAACTTTTTGAGAAAGAGAGAATGCCCTTGTCAATGCAAACTGCATCCATCTGGTTGGCTACAGAATTTCGCTTGATAACAATGAAGAGGAACATACAATTTTCTCTCTATTTTACTTTGTTCAACATGGTGATAATATTGACAGCTTACTATACTATTTCTGCTTCGGGCTTTGTGTGAGCTGTCTTCCACTGGAAGTATCCTGGCCTGCTTTCAGAAAAAGCATCGTCCCCTCAACCACCTGTCTATCAGTACAGTTCTTACTAGAATTGATAGCATTTCTAGCTTTCTTGCAGTGATGAACCTACTCCACATGATGCTAAAACTACCTATATCTTTGTGAATCAGTCGTAACTTTCACACTTTATCCATCCCAATATGTTATTAAACATCTATGGCCAAAAGCCACTACATCAGACACAGACTGAGACCCCCAAAGACCATACCTGTAACCTGCTTCAAAAGTTTGGAGGTGAGGTTTGGGATTAGGTCCTTTCCTGTACTAAATAAACCCAAACAATTCATTGTCTCACTGTCACTGTAGTCAGCTTCCCATTCTCCAGTACCAATCCTGTTCCCAGCATCCCATTAAAAACAAAACAAAAAAAGTTGAAAACAAACTGACCTCAGGATGAATTTGTCCTGAAAATGAAAGAATTCTAATGGGCCTCATCAAGTCTTGTGCTGCTGATTTAAAATTTGAGAAAAGGTGAGTGTGGCAGGCCTACACCCTGCCACCTAGGGAGTGGACTGCCCCTGAGCCTACTTGTCCACCACAACTTTGGGATGATATCTGTACCTCTGCAGTGTTATTTAATGGTTCCTACTGGCTCTGGGACACCCCTTTGGTGGGGTGGCATCTGACCCCATTTCTGATGCCTGGAGTGTCCTGCTGCCTTCCTGGGCCCTGGGCTGCCTTTTAGCTCAGCCACTGCCCCACGCCCCATCGGGGTCCGGCTCATCCAGCTGCAGAGCAGCAACTTTGGTGGATGTGGCCTTGCCACCTGTGCTGCAGAGAGCAGGGCCTGCCACATAACCCCCCCTTGTGCTTGGTGGTCAGGCTGCATGTTAGCACAGACTTGGTGCTCAGTCCAGGACTAGGCATTGGCTTGATCTCATGCCAGTGATAGAGAAAGTCTACCATCATGTTCTGCTTGCTGGCTGATGTTGGACTGTAAAACAAAACTGCTCTAGTGCTAGTGTCTACCACGTGATTCAGGCATTATCGATCTTGGCAGACTGTAGCCATCTAAGTGGGGTGTGATTGTTTATGAGGGTAAAAGGTCAGTCTAGTAAATAATATTGGAATAATTCCACTGCCCACTGGATGACCCAATATTCCCATTCCATTGTCAAGTGCTGATGTTCGTGGGGGAGCAACTTACAGTTTGCATACACCACAGGTCATTTCCCAGGTACTTCCCTTTGTGTTAGGATGACCCCTATGGTGATTCTGGAGGCACTGGTCTGTAAAACAAATCACTTATTAAAGTCTGGGGTACATATCATTGAGTCCTGATATAATGGCCACTTGATTTATTCAAATACTTCCTGGACTACTGCCATCTATTGGACTTTGCTTGATCACTGGCCTTGCATCAAATCCATCATCTGTCATTTCAGAAAACTATGGGATGAACTTGTGGTAATAACTGGCCAGTCCCAAAAAAGCTCAGACTTGTCTCTTTGTCTGTGGTCTTTTGTATCAGATCAAGGCCCTGCCCTTATCCTCTAAAGGGTGTATCTGGTCTTGCCCTACCTAGAATCCCAGGTATTGGGTCTCCTGCTGGGTCAATCTAGACTTAGCAGGGTTGGTGGTTAGCCCGCCCTACATAGCTTTTGGAGGACACTCCACGAGGCCTCCAAGCGTTGGCCCCAGGTCTCTGAAAAAACAATCAATCACCTCATCAATGTACACTGAGGCATATGCCTGGCAGGGTGCTAGGAGGCAATCCATGAGCCTCTGGAATGTGACCACCATGCCATGGAAGTCAAATGGCATTCATCAGAATTTGAATAACTCCCAGGGTGCACCAAAGGCCATTTTTTCCTGATTGGTGGTTGATTGCTCCTGGCAATCCTTTGCCTGGGGCCCTTGTGTTTGGTCCCCTCTTGAAGAGTCAGAGTAATGCCCCTGGCTTACTGGCCAGCAGCTACATTGGAAGCAATTAGTGGCGGCGGCGGCGGCAGCAGCAGCAGGGTGGTCTTGGCAGTGGAGATAGCCTCTGGCCCTGTTTCTGGTGCCTAGAGCATCCTGCCACCATCCCAGGCCGTGGGTTTCCTTTCAGTATGCAGCAACTGTACCATGACCCAATCAGGGCCCAGCACATCTGGCCACAGAGTGGCAGCTGTGGTGGAGACTGCCTAGCCACCTGTGCTGCAGGTAAGCTGGGTGGGGGTCTGCCACAACAAGGAAGGACAACACTTTCAGCTGGGTCCTTCCTGTTAGCAAGTAATTCATAACCTGAAACATAAAAGAACATCAGCATTTTCAGTCTGATGTGTTGTATGCATCTACAAAGTGGGGAATTCCCTAGCAAAGTGGCAGTTAAAATGAGTGGAGAGAGGATACTAAGTTATTGCAATGCTGATTGCTCTTTCTGTTGATGACAAGGGGAAATAGATATTTTATTTCAATAAGTGTTGGCCTCAGTGTAAACTAAGGCATGTCCAGACCAGTGGAACTGCAGATGTTTATCAGAGGATGGAAACTTGTAAGTGCAAATATACATGTAATACTTCTCCAGGTGGTTATAGGAGGTGGACGGCATGTTAAGAGGCAGATGGGAGCATTAATTTGTATGCTAGTTTTCCATTTCCCTGTTTCTCTCTAACTCTTACTGAGCTGTGACAAGCTGTTGGGTTTTTTTCAATTTAAACTCTGATGGGGCTTTAGTGCTTTTGCTTAAAATATACCTAAAACAACCATGACCCTAAATTCAATAACTGCAAAGAGATATATATGGATCCACTAAGGAGGAGAGCCTGACTCAGGAAGTTGTCTCAGCCCAAAAATTTCTGTGGGCAGGCTTAGATGGGAACTAACATTTTACCTGTCTCATACAGAGCCCTGCTGTCACTGAGGGTGTGTGATGTGATGCTGGAGTTACCATGCTGCCACCTGGTGTATCTTCCAGTAAGAGCTTTCTTTCCTTTCCTATAGGGTTGCTTGTATTCTGTAATTCAGGGGCAAATGAGCCTATCTGTGTATGTGAAAGTGTCTTCTGAGAGGGATCTGGCTATTGTATTTCCATATCCATCTTTGTCTGATATGCCTCAAATATCATGACAGGTCCACCTGCAGAGTGCATGTTTTTCCCAGGCATTGAAAACTGAGGGAATGTGGTCACAAACTCCTGCAAGACCGTTTCAGGCTGGACATAAGGAAGAATTTTTTTTACTGTCCAAGCCCCCAAGGTCTGGAACAGTCTGCCAGCAGAGGTGGTTCAAGCACCTACATTGAACACCTTCAAGAGTAAATTGGATGCTTATCTTGCTGGGATCCTATGACCCCAGCTGATTTCCTGCCCTTTGGGTAGGGGGCTGGACTCGATGATCTCTCAAGGTCCCTTCCAGCCTTGATGTCTATAAAATCTATGAAAATCCCCCTCCACCAGCAAGAAGCAAGATCCTGCAGCTGGGTGCCCCCTCAGCTGATGCAATCTCCTAGCCATGGAGGCCACCATGTACCCCCCTGGCTGGAAGACTGCAATTGCTGTGACCTCACAGCCATGGGAGCACTCCATCCACTTCCCAGGGCTGGGAGATTGCAGCTGTACTCTGCATCTTGCGGCTGTGGTATGCTGCAGGGACCCAGAGTCCACGGGAGCCAGGTGCTCATGGGGCTGAGTGTCACCTCAGCTTCAGGATACTCAACCTGGCTGGAAGCCCAGTCAGATGGTGGAGCTCTCAGCCACAGTGGAGATGCTGCTACACATGCAAATTAAAGCTGGATAGCATCTGTCTTAGCTGCCAGCAGGAGGGTTTGGGATGGAGAGAGTGGTCAGGTGTAAAAAGGTAAGAAAGGTTTATTGACTTAACAAACACACAACTACGTATAATATAACAAGACAACAATGACAGACAATAACAATTCACGTTGGCAACTTATTGTCAGCCCCCTCTGATGCCTGATGTATGACAAGTTCCTCTTCTATAAAGCTCAGCAAAGTCAGACGTCCCCGATCTGCGCTATCCGAGGGGTACCGGGAATGACTCTGGTATTTAGTCCTCGGGCTTCTCGAAATCCACTGGCCCACCGAATCCAGGTCAGCAGCTAATCTTTAAATCAGTAGCTTCTCTCACAATGCTGCGTCTCCCTTCTGCTAATTTCCAAATGTGCTAGCCAATTTATAAACTTCTGAGCTACACTGTTGACTCACAGCCACTCACTATGAACTTCTCTTATGACCGACCAATAGCAGCAGTACAAGCCTTTGCATTTTTCTGATACAGTTAATTTTAACTACGCCACTACGTACAGGGCCTTACTACTTTCAAGACCTCACTAATCTTGCAAGGCCTCACTACATACAAGGCCTCACTAATCTTTTACTTTAATTAAATACTTAGCGGCAACATGCAGCTCCATACATAAACAAACAACAAGAAACACCTGGTCTAATCCTCACAGAGCATTCAGAAAGCACCTTTACCATACAGACATAATTTTCAGCTGTCACACTCCACCCCTTGCTTGCTGAAGCACTGTGATAGTACAGTTGAGATGCTAAAGCTACATGTGCTTCATCCAGGAATGGGGAGGGATCTTTAAATTTAACTTGCATAGCATGGACAGATTTACGACAACAACAGTTAAAACACTATTTAGCTGTTGCCACTAGGGCAATACAGAGCACTATGACATTTAAGATGGTTAGCTACATAGCTGAGGTGATACCTGGTGACATGCGAACAGTGCAAACTATATTGTACCATTTATATGGCTCAGGCATGTTGGCAGTTAATGATCTGCCCACCCTCCTGAGCAAGGAGGGCTAACTGAATTCCTTACCAAGCTTTTGGCTCAAGGCTTCACAACTTATCTTTTACTTTATTTTAATCTTCTAACCATGGCATGTCTACATCTGATACCCACCATGAAATGGGTATCATAAAGTTGAGAGTTATGGTCTCAGAAGAAATTTTTGGCTATTTTAGGGCAATAGTATGGTTACTTAATTGCAGCAGAGCAATGGCTCCACTCTTAGCTTCTAAGCAACATAAATTACACAGAGCCTAGGTGGTACCATTTTCATACAGTAAGTGACCTGGTTTTTCCTAACAAACACATT
This sequence comes from Crocodylus siamensis, assembly GCF_052110815.1. Taxonomy (NCBI): domain Eukaryota; kingdom Metazoa; phylum Chordata; order Crocodylia; family Crocodylidae; genus Crocodylus; species Crocodylus siamensis. The sequence continues at coordinate 388,089,222 of NC_143395.1, read as the reverse complement.
GCCCTATTGTCACATGAGACACATTAGGTAGCTCATGTACACAGGTCATGTTGGGTAAGCTGAGAGGCCATCTTCTCTATAGGGTCCTTAATCTAATTAAGGTGTTACTGATTTGAACTAAGGGGGATTGTGCTACATACTGAGGGCCATCTAGAGTAACTATCTTCCATATGGGGTGATGCAGATTCTAATCTTAAAGGCATCCTGCTCCTAGCCCCGTGCTAAGTAAATAAGCAGTGGTCTAGTTTTTATCTTTTACCCCATGCACTAGGAATGAACACTTTCTTTTATTACAGCTTTTCTAAGTACTTTGATGGGAGTATCTTTCTTTAAATGTTGCAGGCATTCTATGATGCTCTAAGCCAGGGGGCCATTCCCTATTTTTAATGTTGCTTATTACTTGAGAAAAAAGTATGTTAAATGATAACTGAGCTTGTGCCTTTGAGCATGCCTCCCCTAGCGAGCAGCCCTACTGCCTGTAGGAGATTAACTACTCTTTTAGTATTTTGGGGGGATTTATCTAAGTTCCATACATTCATAGCTGAGTTAAGTCTGTCTCAAAGATAACGTGGAGCATCTCTTCGATTGTGGGACTTAACTGTATTCGTGGAACAGAAAATGGTTGGTCATTCCCACCTAAGTAACTCTCCAGCTATACAGGCTCCTGGTGAACAGCTTGGAAAGGTAGCTCAGACATACCATTGTTCCGGTCTGAACCATACCTAGGCAGTGAACAATGAAGGGTTTAGGAGGGTTGGGATTTTAACCTGTGACCTCCACCAGGGTGTGAAGTATACACGGGTGGTGTTGGGGCCTCTCAGGGGGGAACGGCCAGAGATAATAGTGAATACCCCATTCTCTCACAGATCACATTTATCCTTCCCTCCTTGGGAGCCCGTAACAATGCTTCACCTCCCAGAGAGCAGAAGAGTTCCTACTGTCACTTATGGGGACAACGTTGTACCAGGTTGGTGAAATGGCACTACCTTGGCAGAATCATAGCACTAACTTGCTTTAGGAATCCCACTGGTATAAAAGGATGGGGATAAATGGGAGACTTGCAGATACAGCCTCCTTCTAGTTTTATTAAAGTGGGTACTATTCTACCACACTTCTGTGTAGGTATGATTTACAAACCACGTAATAACTTTGTTTCAACCTGTAGCATGCCCTCCCAGATGGTGGGCTTTACACCATTGCTGGAGAGTGTTGTTAGCCATAGGAATAGGAGGGGGTAGATTTTCCCATAAACGCAGTGGCTCGAGAGGCTGAATAGATAAAGAATGTACAACTGGGGGCACAGACTCAGGGGCATTAAGCTCAATGTGGTTTCCCTCAGGAAGTATGTAACAATAAACCCATAAATTAGCAGAGCTACAACAATTACTTCTGCTCCCACGGTTAGCCATTTTAGCCTTTAGGTAGGGAATGTACCCAAGATAGTAACTGGTGCCACAGGTACACTGACCGTTACTGCTTTGCTAGTTAACTATTTTGTTTCTTCTACTCAGAGACCAGAATTTCACTTGCTCCGGGGTGGTGGGTTTCTTTTAACATGGATACTGCAGCTGGACCACATGAATGTCATCTGAGCATGTTTCCGGGGGATGCTCTTCAGGGTCAGGCTACTCCTTTAGATCTTCAGGAGCAAGTTCATTAATATCTGGGTAATAAGAAGGATAGTAGACATGCCCTACCCAGGAAACACAATAAAGCATTAGTAAGACAAATACAGTTATAACAGTCTACCACTTCATGGTGCTAGCTGATTCAGACAGGTGATAGAACAGGACTTGTCTTCAGTAGCAGGCTCAATTAGGAATGGCTGTGGCTGCATTTGTGGACAGATTCAATCTGTAGGAACAAGACAACAAGGAGCTTGGCTCCTGTTAGATGAATCTCACTTAAATACCCACTAAGTATTATGCATACCCTTTGCTAATAGTGTCCCTTCCTATTTATCTCCCTGAAGATGCTTCACTACTACCTGATCTCCTGCCTGGAGCTTTCCTGGGTCACCACCCCTAGGTCGCTCTACTGCCGGCTTGCGGGCACTACCGAATCTAAAGGCCTGTTGTATAGGGTTACCTCCTAGACAGGGTCAGTTATTGGCCTAATTGATAGCTCAATCCAGGTGCAAGTCTCAGACCTTAAGAGCTGGGCCAGCAGTCAACTGCAAATTGCATTTGAGGATGCCATTGGCTAGCTCTACCAATCCATTAGACTGGGGATGGTATGGGATGTGATATGTCCATAACATGCTATGTTTCGTGGTCTAGTCATACACAAGATGATTGCAGAAGTGAGGGCCATTATCGTTCTGTAGGTCTATGGGTGGTGGATACACAGCTGGCAGAGTTTCTAGTGCTGCACAAGTGTCCTAGAGTAGCTCTCGCCAAGCAGCGGGTGAATGTTATTCTTGTGATAACTTCTACAGCTACAAACATGTACTGTTGCTTCCAGGAATTTCGAGGGAGGGAGCCTATGAAATCGCATTGCCATACTTCCTACATTATCTTTCCCCCACGTAATGACAACGGGACAGTTGGGAAAGGTTTTAGTCACATCTTGACCTCTCGGCAGGTGATGCAAGCGTTAACTATTTCTTGTGCCTCTTTCTTAGTTACATGAATGCCCCAATACGCGGCCAAGCAGGCGGTTCCATCATGCCCGGGTGTTCGTGTTGTCAATGTAGCCATTCTGCGGCTTGTTCTTCAGGTGTGCAGTGGGAGGAGTTGGACAATGGTGGACTAGCTGCTTCATTTTCTTCTTTAACATACAAGGTTAGCTGATTGACTCTCCTATTCTACTTTGCCTCCAGGCTTTCCTTTGCCTTATTCCCACATGCTGCACTCACATGTCGGATGTGTAGAGGAAGTTCACTTTGGGCTAACTTCTACAAGGTCTTTCATTGCTTATGGCTCTAAATGTTCTGTCCTCATCCTTTAAAGTTTTCCTTGTTCTATAGGAGTAGCCATTTAGTGAATCCCTCCACCACCATCTAGGAGTCGCTATAAATATAAATGGGCTTTACAGGATGTGGAACATTTAACAATTCCCATTCCGCCATGGTGAGCAGTGCACTGAGCTCAGCATACTGCACACTTTTTCTGTGGCCTTGTACTACTATTTGCTTGCTGTCTTGAATCCTCAAGGCGACTCCCCTCCAGGCACGACCTCAAGCAGACCCGTCAGTAAACCAGACTTCAACATCGGCTGAGGCCTCCATCTCAGGTGAGAAAGGAGGTGCTTCCTTGATGGGTAAAGGTTCACTGAAGCTTGTTTTGTTGGGATAAACATTAATCGTACTTTCTGTGACCCTTTTAACTAACACAGGCCATCCCTTTGGAGTTACTCATTGGACCTGGGCACCAATGACATGGCTCGGAGTGCTCCCAGCTGGGTCATGAGGTGCTACAGGGATTTGGGTGCGTGGCTAAACGGTCTGAAGGCACAGGTGGTGTTTTCTTCAATCCTCCCATGTATGCCTAGGCAAGAGTATGGAGGATAGGGCAGCCATTTGTTCACTTTTATAGAGGACAGGCCAGTTTTCTGGTCCTCTGTCCTCTACTGATATGAAACTGGATGCCTTCATATTTTTCACTGCTCACCCCGCCCCCCACCCTCCCACTTCTGACACCACCATGGCTGCCTGTGGGAGCTCCCAGCTCAGCCCACCCCCGCTGCCGACACCGCCGCAGCTGCCTGCAGGAGCTCCATGCTCGGCCCGACGCCAACACTGCTGTGGCTGCCTGCGAGAGCTCTCCGCTCACTGCCACCAAACCCCCACTGCTGACACCACTGCTGCCACCTACAGGAGCTCATTGTGCCCTCCCAGTCTCTGAAGGAACATGGCATTAATGGTGGTGGGGACAGTTGCACTAAATGCAACTGTCCTCTATTCTTGCGATACCTCGACGGCCACCATAATGGAGGAGTAGAGGCTGCCCTAGACCTACCATCCCCTTTTTAGACCACTGAGACAGTATCTGAAGGCCAGAGAAAGTCCAGGTGATCAGTGCCTCAATGGCTGTAGCTTCTGCCAGACAGCAACAGATTAATGCTATTGCTGACTGCCTAACCTTGCCATGATACAAATACTGAACATTCAGATATGAAAATACCCATTGTGTCATCCTTAGATTTTTTTTTCATTCCATTCAGTGTGGGGTCTGCCTTATGATTTTTAAAAACGTTTCCCAACTCATGGTGGATAATACCAGGTACACAGTGAATTTACTAAACTCCAAGTTGATATTTTGGTTCTCTGGTGTGATCTATTTTCTAGCTATTTATAACCCTTGTTTTCTTTTCTGAAAGTTACAGTTCTCCAAACTTACTGTTATTCATGTGGAACATGGAGGACCAGTTATATTTTAAATGTATCAGTACCAGGCAGTTTTATGATGCTAATTGCAAATAAAGTTATTCTTGAAGCCCCTGTAACATCAAAGAAGAAACCACAGACTAATACTGCAGAACTTCAATTTTGTTCCTGTTTTCTTGCTCTTCAGGTGAAACTTGTCAGCTCTCTCCCATGACTAAGGCTTTCATTCTCCCTCTGATCTCTGCACCAGGACAGAATATAGTCATGAAATGGCTACTCACAATACTGTCTTAAAGATGGAAAGTAAGTTGTTTGAGTTCAGTCAGAGATTTCCACCATGGCCAAGTCACTTTTCAGAATATTCCAAAAGCCGATGCAAATGCTGGTAACAGCTTTGTTTATCCAATAGATAGCTTTGTTTATCCATTAGAAACAGTAAGCAGTGACCTTAGCTAGGTTACTCACTAAGGTGAGTGACCAGTTTTCAAATGTCACATTTAAATTGCTGCAGAGGCTATGTTAAGCTATAAAGTGAAGTACAGAGGATAGGTCTGAAATGCTCCTGGCAGCCTATGCTACTGAGGAGATGTGCTGCTGTTGGTGATGATAAGAATTTACCTAATCATTAGTTTTTGTTAGTGTTTCCTGACTTCAGATATACAGGGGTGGGGAAACACAGAGCTTATAACTGAATAAATCTGCCCATCTTCAAGGTTGGTGCATGGCCGGGGTGAAAGGGAGGTTGGAGCCCCGTGAATGCCCACTGAGATGCGGGCCCGCATTGGAGGTATCCTCCGAGGGGACCCCCTCTACTGAAATAACACTCAAATCTGTGGCAGGAGAGTTTGGGGGTCACCCTAAAGTCATCCGAGGTACCCTCCAGGGCCTACATGAAGGCTCCTGGTGGGCCAGAGCGGCGAATCGGGCGAAGGCAGCGCGAGAATGTACCATTAAAAGGAGGCAGGCACAGAGCAAATCTCATCTTGGAGCAAAACCCCACCATAGATAAGGCTAGATACATTTTTCATATCAATCAGTGTCAACATTGATAACAAATTATCCTCTCCATGTGGGATATGGCACATTGGTTGTATTTATGCTTGAGCAAGACCTGTATTTGAGAGCTAGAATGTAAAGCTTGAGAAGGGTATGGGTCGAGGAGCTTTCCAGGAAGCACAAAGGAGGAAGACAATTTGTGAGTAGCTGACCCACGCCTCCTCTATCACCAGGAGTTATTATTTATAAACCAAACCAGATCCTGACTTGGGCAAAACTCTCACTGGCAATAATAGGACAGTCAGAGTTGAGAGAGGATTTCAGTATTTGTTGAAAAAAGTTGTGGGATTTTTCTCATCTTGGTCTGATTTGAGTAAGATTTGATACATATGGGGGGGGGGAAATCAGCCTTGTTCTTTCTTGAAGAATTATATTCTCAAAGGGTCACATTTGTACTGTTCTTTGCTTGCTTGTTTGTTGAAACCTGTAGACAATGTTGTTCAGGGAAGAGAGGAGGGAAATCACTGCCTTAATATGAAGCAAGATATTATTTGTATTTATTAATAATTTCGCTTCATTCTCCCTTTCCAATGGGGTTAAATTCTGTTTTCACTTGAAACTCCAGGTTCCATCAAACACCACATCAATAGTTCCACTGGATTTCCATAGCTGTTGGAGCCAGGCTGTCCATGAGTGCAAATCTGTAGGGTGTGTCCAGACAAGCGCACACGTGTGTTTCCCTGGGGACAACTAGCAGCTGTACATATTGGATCTTGGATACTTGTCCTCCTGCTAGCTGTCCCAGGGAATGCTTCTGCACACCTCTGGTGCAGGACAAATTGCCTCAGGCAGCCCCAGCAGCCTTACCTGGGATCCTGGGGGCCTTCTGGGGCTGCAGCAATAGCAATCTGGGCACGCAGAGCCTTGCTGGTAGCCAGAGTGTGGCTCTAGCCATCCAGGCTCCAGTTTCTAGTGGCACATGCTGATGCCACATGTCCCATGCTGCTTCTTTTGTGCACATTTTTTTTCGATACCGGAATTTCCTGGCATCTAAATTTGGCTCAAAGCAGCAAATATGCAGCACGGAGAACCAAATCACTTGCACAGGGTATTTTGCTGCACCTCAAAAGCCTTTGAGGCACCACAAAGTACACATGCACATGCACCCATAGGGTGCATCCAGACGTGTGTAGACATTTAGTTCCCTGGGGACAAGAGGAGAATACCCGTGACCGCCACCTCAACAATCTCAAAAGGGCTTTCACTCAGCAAGAACGCTTCTGCAGAGAGATAGATTGCACTTTTGAAAGAGTCACCCAGATACCACATGAAGGTTTGCTACAAAAAAGAAAATCCCCATGAATCGTGCACCGTTAGTTATGGCATACCACCCTTCCCTGGAACCTATACAGAAAATCCTCAAACAATTGCAACCCACACTAGAAGAAGACCCCATTCTTAAAGAGCTCGTTCCAGAACCACCCAGCCTAGCCTTTACACAAGCACCAAACCTTGCTAACTTCATCACCAGAAGCAAACTCCTTATGACCCAACCCACACCCAATGGATCCAGACCATGCCAGGACAACAAATGCAAAACCTGCCAACACATCTCCACCACCCCAACATAACTACACCCTACAACAGAACCATCAGCATTCCTGGATCTTACACCTGCACCTGAAATGTAATGCATCTCATCCAGTGCACCAAATGTCCTGATGGAAAATATGTAAGAGAAACCGAACAACTGCGCACCAGAATGAGTGCACACCACAAATCTATCAAAGACAAAAATACCCAACTACCTGTGGGTGCACACTTCTCACAGGACAGTCACTTCCTCTCCCATCTCTCAGTTCTAATCCTCAAAGGGAACTTACAACACAGCTTTCATAGATGAGCCTATGAACTTCACTTCGTCAACCTACCGGATACTACCGGATACTAAAAATCATGGATTCAGTATAGACACTGGCTTTATGACACGCTACAACCTGCCTGACATCTGATTCACCAGGTACCTGCCTGACCTGACCTTTTACATTCCTTTTTTTCTTCCACCTTTTCTCTCATCCTCTCCCCCTCTTCTCTGCCTTTTTTCTTCATGGTTCCCTACCATTTCCTTTTTATTGCTAGCCTCTTTTTTACCTTGTATTATTACCACTGTAGTGTTTTCCCTTTGGCCTTTTTGTCCCCTGTTATCTTCCCCCTCCCTCCCCTCTTTTACCTTTCATTTTCCTACTTCTACCCTTTTACATTTTCACTGACATCCTACCATGCTTTTAGCTTCTCTCATTCCTTGGGAGTCTCAGAACAGCAGAGACTCCCTATGCCTGATGAAGGGTGACTGTGCCCAAAAGCTTGCTAAGAACTTTTTTCCAACTACTTGGTTGGTCTAATAAAAGATATCACATCTACTCAAAGAACTTTGCCTCCCTTTTGGGGAACTTTTCCTTTCAGGAATAAGCTGGAAACTCACAGGCAGTATTCTTGAAGGTTTTCCATTTGAGTTGATTGAGTTGGTTGCTGGCTACAGTTACAGGTGGACCTAGACAGGCTAGCAAGTTGGGCAGATCGGAACCTGATAAAGTTCAACGTTGAGAAATGTAAAGTGCTCCACCTCAGGACAGGCAATCCCCAACACACCTACAGTCTTGACAGCACCAAACTGACTAGCACCATGTATGAAAGGAACCTGGAGGTAATAATGGACCACAGTATTAGCATGAGCTGGCAGTGCAACACTGTTGCCAGCAGGGCAAATAATACTCTGGCATACATCAATTGATGCATCTCCAGCAAAACCAAGGTAGTGACTCTTTCACTCTACTCAGCACTGGTGAAACTGCAGCTGGAGTACTGAGTCCAGTTCTGGGCACCACACTTTAACAAGGATGTGCACAAGCTTGAGAGAGTCCCGAGAAGAGCCACCAGTATGATCAGAGACTTGCACGGCAAGCCATACGAGGAAAGGCTGAGGGACCTGGGACTCTTCAGCCTGAGGAAAAGAAGGCTGAGGGGGAACCTGGTAACAGCTTACTGCTACACTAAAGGAGAACATCAAGGGTTCAGTGAATAACTGTTCACCAGGGCAGCCGAAGGGAAAACCAGGAGTAATGGCCACAAACTCCTGGAAGATCAATTAAGGTTCAACATTAGGAAAACCTTTTTCAAAGTTGGGGTGTCCAGACTGTGGAATAAGCTCCCTCCAGAGGTGGTGCAATCACCTACCCTGGAAATCTTCAAGAGGAGACTAGACAGTCACCTTGCTGGGGTCACCTGACACCCAGTTATCTTTCCTGCTTGGTGCAGGGGGCTGGATCCGATGATCTTCCGAGGTACCTTCTGGCCTTCCAGTCTATGAATCTATGATTCTTTTTTGTACAATTACATGTTATATTACCACAAATTTGTCTTGTTAAAATTCTTTCTCTTCCATGAAATTGCTCAATATTGCATTGTTTTTCCCCTGGGATCTAATTCTGTAGCAGCTAACAGCACTTGCCTGATGCACTCCATCTTATTAACAGCTGTTGACCCTGCTAGGTTGTTATAACCAAGATAAGAGAAGATTCAAAAAGCTGTCTAGGGAGAGAGGGTCCACTGAAGAAGCAACTCAAATAATAGCCATGAAAAAAATTGTACTATTTTAGAGCTCTAGGATTGCAAGATAGCTTTATATGGAAAATGGTGGAAACTTTAGTTCAGATCATTTTAAACATGGGTGGGAGAGTACATTTGAGAAAGTACTAGAAGAATCAGTCTTTCGTTGACAGAAGTGATTAGCTAGACCCTTGAGCAGATCTTTTCTTTATCTAATATCTATGAAGAAAAATATGACAAATCTGTAACAGTACTAACACAAGCCACTAGAAGGCACCATCCTAAAAGATAACAAGCAGGTTAGAAGCACATAGCACATCCCGTATACACATTAGATGCTGTGCGAGATCAATTTTTATTGAGATGTAGAAGTAAATAGTGCAGTGTTTCTTTGGAGGGTGTAATAGCTGCTATGAATGCTTAGTTTAAATTCCCAGCTGGTGACTTGGTGCTCTCTATTCCTCACTCCCCTCCCAAAACACTACCACTACAACACCGCCTTTCAGAGGGTAGGTCATTTATTCAGTTATTCAGCCCACATTTTAATAGTTTTGATCTAGCATGCTGGGATATGAGGGAGTAAAACAGTTACCACCCTCAAGTAGCAGATTAGAAGAGATGCCTAGCTTTGTGGTTTGGAGCTCTGCACTATAACAGTCCTGGAGAGGCTCATTTAGCCCTTTCTAGGCATAAATCTAAGGGAACATTCTTTTATTTGCTTTTATTACATGATCCATGCATGCACTTGGTAGCACCCCTGCAATGTTCATTTTTTTAAAAATATTTGTGCCCGATAGCACTGGGAGAGAGGGAACAGAATGGGAGCCAACTGTGTTCAGCATTTCCACAAACACTAAATAAATGATGCAAGGCTTTTTTTGACTATGACTACACAAAAATACTGGGTATGTCTACACTGCAATCTGCGGTAGTATAGCTTAAAGCAGATGAGCTTAGGTACTGGGAGCAGGCTAGCTTTAGTAGACTGGACTGAGCTACCTGCTAATTTATCCTGCTGGTCAGATAATGACAATGCAAGGGGTCACTCCCATGTGCCCACTTTTGTTTATTCAAACTTAGCTCAGTTATCACTATGCTACTGCAGGGAGGAGGAAGCAGACTGTTGCCATAAGTTCAAACTTATCCAAAAAAAGTCTTTTTTCACCCTTTCACAGGGGACCCAACCTTTGCAGCTTCCATAGAGGCAGCCATAGTGTAGACTACAGAGTGGATAGGACTGTGAGTAGCTAACTCCATGCTATACACAGTTAGGTGACAATGACAAATGTTCAGGCTACCACTACTGTTAAGTCTGCTAGTGCAGGCGCAGTCCTGGAACTCTTTGCTGGGTACCTGAGCATCTTCCTGGCTATGCCTTTAGGATAAATCAAGCTGTTGAGTTTAGTAAGAAGGTACCAGAGGCAATCTGTGGCATAGGTGAAACTTAGTTTCCAAATGCATTCAATTCCTCTAAACCATGGTTCTCAATATTTTGGCCCTACGGCCCAATGAACAGCACATGACCAGTCTTTGGGTAAGATCAGACCCTGCATGCTGGAATCGAGTTTTGCACTCCACCCATGGACCTGGATCAGACCCTGGGGCCCAAAGCTGCCCCTGCCCAACCTCACAGCTCTAGGGCTTAGCATTACCCCCACCCAGCTCTAAGGCCCAGTGTTGCCCCCACCGAGCCCCAAGGAGCCAGAATCTGGACTCCAGAGTCCCATGCTATCTTGACCCAGCCCCACATGCTGGGATCAGGGACCTAGTGCCCACTCTGCCCCCATCTGGTCACATGCTCTAGGATTGAGGTTCTGGGGCCCTGTGTCACCCCCAAGCACTAAAATTGGAGCTCCAGGGTCCCACACTGCCCCAACCTGGCCTCATATGCCAGGACTGGAGCTCCAGGGCCCTGCACCAACTCCACCTGGCCCCACATGTCAGGATTGGGTCAGATGCTTCTCTGCACACCCTGATCTAGAGTGTACAGGCATGTTTTGCAGGGCTCCCACATACTCGTGGGATACCCTGCTGGCCAGATGACCCAGCACTGGGGCCAAGATCTGGCCCATAGACTGGGGGTTGTGCACTCCTGCTCTGACTCACTGCTGCAAGGATAAACATTAGGTGTAAATCCATAGGCGATACATAGGGGAGGCATGTGCATCCCCTGAGATTGGACCTTGCCAGCCCAGGAGTGGGGGCACCAAGTGAAGTGCTGGCCAGTGCCCCCCCTGAGATTGGCACTGGCATTGGAGCCTTAGTTTTGGGCACTGGAGCATGGACTGGAACCCAAATGCTCTACCTCTCAGGAGAGAGTTCAGAGCAGCAGGGTAGCATTCTGTGGCTCTGTGAACATACACTTCTGAAAAACAGGACTTGTCTGGGTAATGGGTCTCTTCTTGATCTTGTCAAAGAAAAATCTTTGGTTTCAAATGCCGATGGCAAAAAGGTCAAAGGCTAACATAACATATTTTGTCATTATAGTTCCGTATCCAACCCCCCCAACTTAAATGTAAAACACATGCGGAGTCAATCTTGCATGAAACCTAAGCAAAAGTAAGAAACACACAGAGTCTGTTCACAGTCATGATTGGCAGTCCTGTAATTATTCATACCTGGCATGTTGTAATAGGCCACCCTGCAAGCTATAACTTTGGAAAGATTTCCACCTTCAGCAGAGAATTCTGTACACGCCCTAGAGGTTAAGTCAGCGATTTAGCCGGTCGCTGACCTCTCCCCGCCGACGGTAAAAGTTTTCAGGTGTATTTGTTTTTGCCGGCTCGTCCGTTCTCGTCAAGAGCTCACGAAAGTCTTCAGACCGAAGTTACCTGTACGCTTTGCTTAAAATCTGCACCACGCAGTTTGTAATCTGTGCAACAAAAATATCTGCATTCTGAGCTGAATAAATCAACTTCTCTTTCTACACCACGTGACCATAACTTCCTTCCTACACTGCAATCTCCTGTGGTGTAAGTAAAATAAACTTTTTGTGTAACCAATATGCTTTAAAATCTCCTGACTCCAACCCGCCACTATTACCCACCTGTCCGACTACCTACCCCACCCACGTCCAGCCGGTCGTGCCGACCCAGGCTCGCAGGTCAAGGGTACACCGGTCATCGGACGTGACATGGCGTCACGAACAGGATGCAGGGGAGGCGAAATGGAGTCAGAGTTGATCCGCCACTGCCAGTGGTGTGCAGGAAACCGCGATTGTGCAAGCTCAGATGATCTGTGGGCACACATCACTTACCACCAAGCAGATGGTCTCACTAACTCATTAATCACCGAATATATGTCTCTTGCTGGAGATAAAGGGGGCAGGGAATGGGCCATTCAGTTGGCACCGAGCTCCTTCGGATGCATTATGAGCAGGAAAGGAGTCACCTTCCGGCCCAGAGATGAGGTTGGGAGCTTGTCTCTGGCGCGAGTGAAACCTGACAGCGCGGTGAACCCGACACCCGCCTAAGAGTTTGCTCGCTGCATCCAGCATGTAGGGGAAGGGGGAGAGGGCACCCCACCCAATAAGTTTAACTGTCCAAATTTGTCACCTGATTCACACACACATGAACTGTTAACGCAACTCCATGAAACCTTGGAATTAGAGGGTTGTACGGTGACAAACTGGACTGGTCCCAAATGGGACAAGGGGAAAATGATTCATGTCTTGTTCCATACTGTGTCAATCTTGCTGCGTGAGGTCGCAAACTTCAACTCACAGCTGAGTACAGCCAGTAAGAATGCTGAGGAACTGGTGATAAAATGCAGCACTTCACCACCGCCCAAAGATGGCGTCGAGCAAAAGCAGAAGTCACAACTAGAAAATGGCGCTGAACAAAAGAGGAAGCCAACGCCCAAAAATGGCGTCGACAACAAACAGCCACGCTCTGAAATTGGTGCCGAGCCAAAGGGGAAGCTGTACCCAAGCCTGGAGGAACTGACAGCGAACACGAGACGTCATCGAACAAAGCCACACATACCTCTGAGCACGGCTATCCTCCCGTCACCACCTCACTGATGAAGAGTGACCTGACGTCACCAGATGTAATCACACCTACCCCCTGGCCGGGTTGTCCTCCTACTCCGCCTACCCTAGCAACCGCACCGCCCCCTCCGTATCCAGAGGAACCTGATGGTACGCAGTTAGTTAAAAGCAGAAATAAAGCTGATGAAAAGGAAGAAACGGGGATCCAACCTGAAGAAACCCCCATTATTTGGATGGGCCGCCTTGTAATAGAAGCAGCAAATGAACTCATCGATGCAGAGGAAGCTATTCACCTCATTCAAAACACAACCTGGAGTAGAGGAATAGTTACAGATCCACAATCCGTAACAGCAAATGACCACTGGCCACTAGTGTTGCCAGCCTTAGTAGTGGACGCAATTATGAGAAAAACACATGTCTGGCATGATGGTGGCTCCAAACAAACTAATGCTGTCCATTTGATCCATGCCGTGGAGCGTCCTATGCCCAATGGAATCCAGTTATGGACCCTTTGAACTTAACAATATTACAGCAAGCTACAGCGTGGCCCCACCATTACCTAGAAAACCCAGGCCAAGTCCCCTGCCTCCACCAAGCCGTCGAAGCAGCGTCTGAAGTATATGGAGGCCCACATGAACTAACTGTAAAAATGGTTCTCACTCCATCCATTAACACCCCAGTAATGAATATCTGGGCATTAGTATCCTGATTACAATCAGCAATGACCAGAAACTCCACCCAAGTTTATGTCACAGCTTACCCGAAGCAAACACCGTTACCAGAGAAGATCAGTAGCCAAAGCACTTCCAGAGCAACGCCTCCACAGAGGTCACCAGAAGAAAGAGCCAGATTTGGATTCCTATTGAACAACACCAAACTTAACAAAGCTCAACTACGAGCACTAGGGGACGAAGGGCAGAAGCTCCTCGCAGAACAACTAGGCTTCAAATACAATGAGCAGCCAAAAAACGAGTAGTCGCCGTCGGCAGGACTGGTGGCGTGATACATGAAACTGTTACAAATGATGATACTCGCCCTTATGCCACCCTCACTCTCATCGACCCAGCAAATCCTCTCAAGCAAGTACGTGTGTCATTCCTGCTCGACACAGGGGCCCAAGTCAGTGTAATTACCGCGAATGTTCCTCATCAGGTGACGAAGAAAGTCATCATGATACAAGGCCTGAATGCTGTAAAGCCCACACCTGTAATTAACTTTCTAGTAAAAGGCCATCAAAAGATGTTAACTGGTGTTCTAGGGGGCATCAGTCTCCTAGGCGTTCCTGCAATCCGTGCATTAAAGCTTAAAGAACGAGTACTACAAGCTCTCCCGCTCACCGTATCACCGGACAACTACCACCGTCCACCTTTACACAATGAAACTGCTTGGCGATATCGACCTATCCCAACCAAAGCATCATTACAAGCCTCTCTTCAAACCCTGCTATCCCAATTGGAACAGGAAGGCCGTATTGCACCTGTTTCCAAAAGTATTTATTTATCAGCCGGATGGGGCATAGCCAAGCCAGGACATCCTGATGAAGCTCGACTTGTTGTCGACTATCGCATGGCGAACAAACATTGTGCATCTCTTATTCAACTGAACATTTCGTACCTTCCTCAACAACTGTGCACAATAGCTGAGTACCAGAGTCAACCGTGGGTAGGAGTAACCATTGACATGAAGGATATGTTCTTCTCCATCCCCATCGACGATCACTTGGGAGTACTAAATATGTGTATCGATGGAAAAATGTACAAATGGAATGTTTGTCCTCAAGGCTACTGTAACTCTCCCACCCTTGCCACTGAAGCCATGAATAAATGTCTCAGCGAATTCAAGCAAAATCAACAGTTCCCAGACAATATTCTCCTGTGCAGTTACATAAATGACATCACTATTCTCAGTCGGAACAGTTCAACAGTTTCATCTTTAACCCAGCGATTACTTGAACACCTTACAGCTGCAGGTTGGACAGTAAACCAACGGAAGTCATGCCTCAATCCTTCAGACGACATCACCTTCCTTGGAACCAAGTTTAAAGGCCCGTGGAGACAGAATCATAAACCACCAAGCGAGATATTTTCACCATTTACAAACCGTTCCAATAACAAACCCCCGTCAAAAAAGGAATTCCAACAAATGCTGGGACGTATCAATTGGCTCCAACATTATGTCCAGCCCCAAGGACTCGCAGTGCTTGCCAAGCTTCAAAAGCACCTCCGCCAGGTGGGATATTGCTTTCCTTCGAAACCATGGACCTCCAAAGACGACCAAGCCATCCAAGATCTAATCACACAATGCGAAAACACCAAGCTTCACGCAATCAACCTAAATAATGACTTAACTGTTGCTGTTGGCTATATGGATATGCATATTTGGGCAACAGTACATGACTAACACCATCTTGTTCTAGCTGCTCACCACACTCTACAACATGCCCAACACCGCTATGGAACTGTCGGGAAAGTCCTACTCGCATCACGGTTAGCAAAGTCAGTGTCAAAAGGCCATGGAACCATTCTAGGCCCGGGAATGACACTTCTAACACAAATCAACAGTGACTGAGTAAATCCAGAATTTGGTGGCGAACCAAAAACTTGGACCGCTTTAATCCTTGACCACCAGTACCATTGGTCTGCCTCATGGGAACATCGTGATACACCAGCACCGTGTGAAGTTCGAGATCGCCCAATCTTATATGGTACTACAGTGCCTGCCTGGATGGCTTCCAATGGAAATGCACAACATGGCGGTCTATGTGGCTTCTATTGCCACGCCTGTAAAGAACACAAAATCCTAGAAGCTTTCAAGTCAGCTCAGCTAAATGAACTTGTTGCATTCTGCAGAGTCGTCAGACATTGTCTTGAATGACATAATGGCTGTCAACCAGTTCCAGTCATCGCTGTGGACTCTCAGTTTGTTTACAAAATCTTCACAGGAAATGGTGATCCAGAACTCTGTATCTGGACTTGGGAAAGCATCTTTGATATGATCACAGCTCTTGACCCACTGCTACTCATTAAGCATACCAAGTCGCACCACCCTGACACAGACCCAGTTCATGCCGAAATTGACTGACTACTCCAAGAAGGAAAACAGCCCCAAGTATCTGTCAGTCAAGTAGCCGAATCATCAGAAAAAGATCCTTTCCTTCATTGGCTACATGAACACTGGGGGCATCCCGGAGTGAGCGCTTCCCACAGCCGTTGGTGCAAAGATACAGCTCAACCTTGGTCTGAAGGAACTCACAAAGACTGGACCCATATAATCCAAACTTGTGAACAGTGTGCCAAAGAAAAGAAACACCCTACTGCAGTAGAGCGAGAAACCTTTGCCAAAGAACACTTTGAACCTGGTAAAGTGTGGCAGATTGATTTACTAGGACCCTTGCCCAGAGCAAGGCGACACCCGAAAGGACTCGTTGCTGTTGATCTTTGTACACGACAAGTACAAGTTATACCACTGCAAAAAAGTACCGGCCCATCAGTTGTCACAGCATTAAGACTGTTAATCACTCACTGGCAAGCCCCAGAAATCATCCACTCAGATGGAGAACCGCCTTTCACCTCCAAAATTACTGGTGATTTTTCAGCGGCCTTCAACATCCAGTGGCATCATCATATCCTGTACCACCCGCAATCCAACAGTGTAGTCGAGCACGCCATTGGTCTCGTCAAAGAAAAAATTCGACTATTGAACAAAGGTTCCTACACTGGATGGGACAAGTTCTTCCCAATGTCCTCATCAGCCTGAATGCTGACAAATCCTTATGGGAACATCGGACGCCAGTCCCAGTCAAGCCATGGACACCTAAATTTCTCCCAGGTGAATTAGTTTGGGTTACAACTCCGAACCCAGAAGATAAACACCCAACACCGACCAAAGGCCAAGTTGTTCGCCCTGGACAGTATCCAAACACGTATTGGGTCATCAAGGATGTTGACAGCCCTGCAGGACCCCCGCACCTTTTAGCGCATCACAATTGGTTGTCTAGGCACGCTCAGCAAAAAGTTACATAAATATTCTTGATACTGCTGTTTTTTGTTATCTTTTGTAGGTAAACACCATAAGACTCATTGCAACCCTCATCATATGCTGTGTTGTGTACTCTGTCTCATGTATGCTTCAACACAACTCATTTTTAATGCTGTTGGCTGTTTCTACCACCGAATGCCATAACTTTGAAGAAACCGGAAACTCAGTGATAGACTACCAACTTTGTTTCCCGAAGCTCACAGCAGCCATGGACACTGGCATTATCACCCATCTTGGACGACCATCTTCTAGTTTTAATATATCTCATTATCTTAATCTCTTTCACTGTAATCTCCCTTCAGAAGATGTTTCAGGGTTAACTTTTACTGTTAGTGCTTCCGTATTTATCCCCACACTTAAATGGCCATATGTCTGTATTGGACCACATTGTTCTGCCAACACCATTAACTGTTCTACCCCCATAATAACAATTTTTGAGGCGCTCAACATTACCCTAACTAATAACTCTCTTTCACAAATTGCAGATTGTATCTATGTTTTTCAAGTTAATTACACTGCCGGCCGAAACCGTTCTGTAACAGAGCCAAAAATGCAACACACTATACGCATGTTACGTAGTATTCTTCATGCATTATGGCCTCAGTGTCCTACTTATGATCCACTGAATCCCAAGGAAAAGAACCGTCCAAACTGTCATAAAACTAACAGTTCAACCCCAGTTTGGCTAAGAACACCAAGTTACCTTGATTACACTCAACGCCACAACGGTGCATGCAAGCACTTCAAACCTAAACCTTGCCCGTTTCCCATCCCACGGCCAGGAGTCCTTTATCTAAACCTAGCCGTCCCTTGTCTTTGGAGTCACTTCAAAAACTCCAATAACTTTACTAAAGCGACCATTAAAGAAAACTCACCCTCTTGTAATTACCCTGTGCCAAATGGACACTTACCCCCCGGTTGGGTTTCGTTTAACCTCAAAATCAATGCTACCAGCATATACCCCATTCTTACCTCTGATGAAACTCTAACTCCTGTAACCTCCTTATGGGTCATAGAGGGCTCCAAGTAGGTCGGAAAAAGACCACCACCACTACTCATAGAAAGTCTAATCTTTCCCGTACAAAACGAGCCTCCCTCACACACGAACAAGTCGATTACGCCTGGACTGTAATAGATTCTTGGGACAAAGTAGGCATCTATTTTCCCTGGACGTATGGATCAAAAATGAATACATTCAAAATTGTCCTTTTAACTGAAACTGTTGCCAACCTTACCAACCTAGTCACTGAAGGGTTCCGAAATATTGACGAGTCATTCAAAAAAGTTCAAGCAGCAGTGTATTACAATCGATTAGGCTTAGATTATCTTTTACTTGAGCACGGAGGCTTACGTGCTATGTTCAAAAAAGACTCACACTGTTGCCTTAAATTTACCCCCCAGGATGGAGGTAATTTGACCCAAGTCTTAAATAGTCTTGAAACGCTTTCTGCCCAACTTCAAGAAATGACCACGGAAAAAGGAAGCTAGTTAAATGATCTATTCGATTGGTTTGGCTTTGATATCTCCAGATGTTTTTTTCCCATGCTTATACCTAATTTAAGTGGTTTTATTTTCATATTAATAATATTATATATCTTTTCTTGCCTTTTTAGCGTAATCAAAAAATGCATAACCACGCTTTCTGCTTTTGTATATACACGCTTGCCAATTGTTTATGAACTTGACGAGAAAGACAACCAATTCTAAACGATATTACCAAAATTGCCATTGGCAAGGGGGTATGTCAAAGAAAAATCTTTGGTTTCAAATGCCGATGGCAAAAAGGTCAAAGGCTAACATAAAATATTTTGTCATTATAGTTCCGTATCCAACCCCCCCAACTTAAATGTAAAACACATGCACAGTCAATCTCGCATGAAACCTAAGCAGAAGTAAGAAACACACAGAGTCTGTTCACAGTCATGATTGACAGTCCTGTAATTATTCATGCCTGGCGTGTTGTAATAGGCCACCCTGCAAGCTATAACTTTGGAAAGATTTCCACCTTCAGTGGAGAATTCTGTACACGCCCTAGAGGTTAAGTCAGCGATTTGGCCAGTCGCTGACCTCTCCCCGTCGACGGTAAAAGTTTTCAGGTGTATTCGTTTTTGTCGGCTCGTCCATTCTTGTCAAGAGCTCACGAAAGTCTTCAGACCGAAGTTACCTGTACACTTTGCTTAAAATCTGCACCGTGCAGTTTGTAATCTGCATGCTGAGCTGAATAAATCAACTTCTCTTTCTACACCGCGTGACCACAACTTCCTTCCTACACTGCAATCTCCTGTGGTGTAAGTAAAATAAACTTTTTGTGTAACCAATATGCTTTAAAATCTCCTGACTCCAACCCGCCGCTATTACCCACCTGTCCGACTACCTACCCCACCCGCGTCCAGCCGGTCATGCCGACCCAGGCTTGCAAGTCAAGGGTACACCGGTCATCAGACGCGACAGATCTAAGACTGTATCTCTAGGAACTCTGCCTGCTTTCTGACTTCCTTGTCTCCTAATGTTGCTTGTGGAAATCTCTCTCCTTTTAATCTCCTAGTTTCCTGACTCAGTGCACTCATAGATTTCATTCATCTCTCCACCTCCTGGTTTCCTGACTCCGTTCATCCCTGGATTCTGGTTGCTGTCTCTGACTCTGGTTTGTACCTGACTACAGCAACCTTGATTCCTGATTGGGCCCCAGGCCTGGCTGCCTGTGAACTGATACTGACAGTTCCTAGTATTTAATTTTACATCAGCTGGAGTGAATAGCAAAGCACCGATTGCTTTTGGTAGGTATAAGATTGGGCTTCTTAGGATGCATCTACACATGCCATTAGGGGGCAGCAATAAACTGCAGAGGCTTATTGCTCCGCACTTTATTGCTCCAGAGCACACATCTGCACATGAACCAGGACCACAGCACACTGAGAGGTCAGCCTGCCAGCTCAATGTGTTGCAGAGCAGGCTCAATATGATCAGGCTTAATATGCTGTGGAGGACCTGGCTGGATCACTAAGGTGCTTCAGCACGGGGATAGCCAGCAGGCAGCCCTAGCACTGAAGCACCCTCGTGCCCCAGCCAGCTATGTAAGTATCTATATGTGCACTGCTGCGCATGAAACTAATAAACTTTACTAAAGGTAAGTACAAATACTACCCTGCTGTGGATTTTATTAGTTCTGCACACCCTAACAGGGGGGCACGTGTAGACGCTGAGACATTTACTGTGTGGTTAATTAGTCAACTGCACAGTAAACATTTGGTGTGCATGTGTTTTTAGTCCCCTAACAGAAAGAGGAGGGGTTTTTATTTTTCTTACAGAGACAGAAGACAGACAGAATCATGGGATTACATGAAAATGAACTAGTTGTTTGAATATCATCTTGGGGAATGCATCCTAACGAGGAACTTGAAAAATAAGCAGCAGAAGTTATAAGTAGTGGAAGTTAAAGCTAGTGGACAAAGATTTAGAAAATCATTTATTTCATTATATAGAGTAAGAAAAACATCTGTTCCAGACTGTACCCTGCTTTCCATAAAGAATATATGCAGAGCAAGAAACACAAGGCTTGCTGACACCGATCTTTTAGTTGTGTTTGTTAGCAAAGAATCCAGAGCCAGGGCAATGCCCTCGTGACTGAATGAAGGTTTTAAGTGGGCTCAGAAAAATTGTGGGAGAGGGAAAAGAAATCTCTCCAGACAGAACCAAAAGTGAAAAAATTATTTGATTTCTGTTTTGAAAAAAACACTGAAAAGAATTCAAGAGAAATGATTTTTTTTGTATGAAGCATTCAACCTAAAATGAAGTCTTGGTTTTGGGCACTGAGGCATGGACTGGACTCCAAGTGCCCCACGTCTCAGGAGAAAGTCTTGAGCACCAGGGTAACATTTAGTGGCTTTGTAAATATGTAGGAAATTGACACAGATTGGAACATCTCCCATAGGTGGGATAAATGGCATCTGACTTGATGTGGGAGGTATGGGTTTGCAGCTTCTCAGACAAAGGAACTATGGGAGCCTGGGACCTTCCCATTCTGGGTGACTGCCCTACTCACTGGACTAATAGATAAAAATGGGATACTTCTACCATCATCTAAGCCTCTGTTTTTTCCAGCTGAAGGTATTTGGCTAATCCAGGTCAAATTCCCAAAGAGTGAATGTCAAAGCCTTAGACCTTGCCCAAATGTAAAAGTTGTTGTAGGTGAATATGACAGGGTTTAAATCAATTTAGTTATGCCAGTGATTCTCAGCCAGTACTGTTGCACCCTGAGGTGTCACCAGAACCTTGCAAGGGTGCCACAAGATATGAGGAGAGAAGGAGCTAAGTGTAGGCTCTAGCTCGTCCCTACCTGGCCAGTCCCTCACCCCCATTGCCCGGCCCCTCTTATATTTGTAAGCCTCTTTATAAAGTCACACTAGAGAGTTGTAGTGCTTGAACTATATTGGTTTCTAAAAAGGGCTAGCAAAAGTGATACAAAAATGGTGTGTAGACCAGGCCTCATAGGTGCTGCAGATAGCATAAACTAATTAAAAAAGGACCTCATTTATGCAGGAGCAAAAGTGTCAACACAGCCTTTTGCACAACTTTAACTCAGAATCTCTTCTGGATAAGGCAATGACTTCTGTGTGTAGAAAACTACCTAATACATCAGGGACATTACTGAAAGTAAATAACAAAAGAACAAAAAGGAAATCTGGTATAAATCAGCCAGCCAGCAGAGTTATTACCAAAACAAGCATGATTATAGATAATAACTCTGCCTAAGCAGGAAGATGGACAAAATGATTAGTGCTTCTCTTCTACCACACCATAAATACAGTAACTTCCTCTTGTATTCAAATTCATCGCAAGCCCCTAGCCTTGTTAGCCAAATTATTCTACATCCGTTCACTTTTGCATCCAAGAAATAAACTGACTCATTAGTAAGCGAGTGTAGGAGATTGCATGAATTCATCTAAGCTTCTGTGAGTGGGCTCAGAACACTTCTAAGGCATTATCCTAAATAGGCTGGCGTCAATATAGTGCAATTACAGCAAGAATGTACATGGAACAGAGACTCACTCTGAGACTTTTTATTTCAGAGGATCTGTGTTCTCACCCCACTGTGTTCTGGTGCATCTCTGAAGAATTTTGTTGCTTTAAGTAACACTGCCTTCTGTGTAAATCTTTAAAGCCTTTCTTCCAGCTATTTATACTCCTCAGTTCAAGTGCTAAACACCTAATAAATGAGATGAAAGATTGTCTCATCTGTTTGCTAGATCTGCTCACGTTGAACATTTGTTACTTTCTGTTTTTGTAGCTCAGATTTAACAGCTAATTAAGATGATTTAAACCTTATTAATTGCTTAACTTCTAATAGATATTTCTAAATTACCGCCTGCAATGCCCTAGGGACTGTAGCACCAATGAATTGTATCAGTCAACACTCCTTCTCTAGGCAACACTTCCTCCCTCTAAATCAGTGATTTTCAAACTTCCTAAAGCCAGGAAAAACTTTCATATCATTTCTTCAGCCATGAAAACCTACCCCAGGCTCCGTAAGCCATGTGAGCTGATGTGTAGCCCGGCAACTCTGGTCAGCCGTGACAGTGCACCACCGCCCAGCCTGTTCCACCGTTACCCCTAGTCTTTGAGGAAGACCTGAACCCCAGGGTTCTGCCGAAAATCATTTGAAAACCACTCTAGACCTTCCGTCAAAAGCACAGTTGGAATATACATCACTCTAGTAATGCCCAGCCACCCAGCCAAAACAGCCTTATTTCAGTCTCCTTTAGGTTGGGTTCTGGCAAGACTATGGATTTCACCCAGGACCCAGTCTCTGTTAGTGAATGCAAGTCATTTGGCTATACCAGAAGGTCAGAAGTGATGAAAATATATATGTGTCATTGGTATAGTCAGCGTAGTACCCATACGGATAGTGAACAGAAATAGTGATAGCATGGAACTCTTTGAAGTTAGTCACTCTGTTTCCAGACTGGTCTTTTTATTTACAGTTTAATTCTGTTCATAGTAACAGCAAACCTTCTCTAAATTTCAGCAGGTAATAAATTGGCCTTTGAGAGCAAGTGGTCATGGCAGAAAACATTGTGGGTGTTAATCAAGCATGTCTTCAGACAACTAAATATACAGGCATTATCCCCAGTTCAGAATACAGGAAATGAACTCTTCAAATCACAGTATTAACAAGTGTGGGGAAGAAACAGGTTTTTTTGCTTCCTAATTAACTGGAAGTTCTGCTTAAATGTTGTGGTTACTTTCAATTTATGCATGGTGCTGCTTTTCATAATGTTTGAGCAAGTCTTCATCTGAATTACCTGCTAGGCAGGAAAGTTAAGAGTTTGTGTAGTGCCAAAAACACTAGCAGGTTCAAGCAGAGGTTGAGAATAACAGCCTTGGTACAAATAACTCAAGCACCACCATTTAGGGATGTGCCTATGTTTCCTTTAGGGACAACTGGGAAGCATTAATGGAAAATTAAGTCAAACATCTTTGAATGTTACCCCAGTTTGCACGGGTGCCCATTTACACAAACAGTTGTTAAGATGAAGAAGCTGGAGTTCTAGGATGTGCAGTCTGATGTCTTCAGAATTGGACTGAGTACCCGAAGATCGGGCATCTTTTCTTGGGTCTGCCACTAATCTGTTATGTGACCTTAGGCTTCACCTCTCTGTGCCAGTGGTGTAACTAGGGCAGAGCAACTGAACAATTGCTCTTGGTGCCTATTTAGGCAGGGGGAGGGGGAGAAATGGGGGGGAAAATCCAGCTGCTTCTGCCAGCTGTGCAATTCCACTGACAGTAAGACTGAAACTAGAAGTTGCCACTGTCCTGAATACCAGATCACATCATCACACCACTGGTCTGCCTTTGTTCCCACTCCCACCCTTTGCCCTTTCTGTCTAATAAAATAGGAACATATGAGTAATTTTCCAGAGTAAAAAGGGGCAGATCTTTACCACATTTCAGCCACTGCAACAACAACCTGTGTGCTCTTATTCTGACATAAGGGAAAGTTTAACTGCCGTAGATTAAATTTGTTGTTTCAGTCTTAAAAGCTTCACAAACAACCCTCTTGATAGCTACCAAATACAATGGTGTAGTTTCTGCTTACTTTAGTTTAAGAGCAGTAAACTGTACAATCAGTTAAGCCCTGACACCTTTTACCCAGCAGTAAGTTACGGAAAAGCCAGCTAGTGATCCCTTCCATCACCTCAAAGAAGCCTACTTCTCTAAAGGAGGTAGTTCCCCAGACTCCACTTCTCAAAACATGCTTATACAGCACTTAACTGAACTTGGTGGTTGTAGGGACTACAGCCCTAGAAATAACAGCCAGAGGGACCTGGTGATCTTAAGAGCAAGATTATCCATACTTCCTTTTTTTTTTTCCTGATGGGATTCACTAAATGAAGCACAGAAATGTACCCAGAAATCCTGCAAGATACTTTTGCTAAATACTTTGAAGAACTGTAGGAAGGGAGCAGCCAGCTAATTCTACACTCTGGGAAATTATGGCCAATTTTTTTCTAATCTGTCTGTGGCAGATTGACCTCCACATACGAAGTCAGACAACAAAACTCAGATTTCACTCTGTAGACACCTCACTCTGGATTTAGAAACCTAACTTTAAATTTGAAGCTCTTGATCAGTATAAATAAAAATTAACATCATGAAGGTCAGCAGTTATCTCCCGCACACAACCTGTTCTTTAATCCAACCAATTACCATCCTGCTAAGACTAAAAGAAGCATAATCAGTAACCATAGCAACAGATGTATTTAAGTGTAATTTCAACTTGTCTGCACAATGGAAGAAAAAATTACAACTTTTTCTTCACATTCAAGTTCAATGTTAAGTAAGTTTATTTTTAAAAAGAAAAATGCATTTGATTTGAATAAGAAAATCTATTAAAAAGATCATAATCGGATGTCTTGAGCATATTTACCAATTACTTTCACTGGCAGGAGATTAATAGTGCCCTTGTCCCCTTGCTTTGCATGTGGCAAGGTAGGGTGTTTTTAATATTTCTGCCATTGTATTTGGTAGCTGTTAAGAGGGTTGTTTGAGAAGCTTTTAAGATTAGGTTTAATAAACACTTATGTAAGGTAGAGATGATCCTGCCTTGAGTGGGCAGCTGGACCTGATGACCTTCTGAGGGTCCTTCCAGCCTCCCCCCTTTTTTTTTTTAAGCGATTTCTTCACACCAGCAGCTTATGTCCTTTCAGATGCAGTTAGGCCCATGCACATGTGGCATAGCAGGACAGGTGATCATTTTTGGGATATGACATATAATTTGTCAGATCCCAATTGTGCAAGAAAAGGAATGTCTGCTAGTGCTGCAGCTCATCTAGGAGTCTAAGGCAAGTGGTGCCCAACCTCCTAATGCCACAAGCTACACGAGTGATGTGGGGTCAGTCCATGGGCTTGGTCTACATTAGGTTAGTATGTGGGTTCAGTCTGTTTGGCTGGTCCTGCACACCAGCCTGACCCTGCGTGCCTGGAACTGGCCTCAGAGTAACACTATGCGCCAGGGCAGGGCCATGCTATTCACCCCACAGGGCTTCCCAGAGGTCTAGAAATTTGGCAGCAGGGTAGAAGCAATTAATGCTGCCACCACTTCCCTACTGCCAGTTTTCCAAAAGAACAGAGAGCTAATACAAGAATACAGCGCTCATTAGAAAAAAGGGAATTTTTGGCTCCTGCCTCAAGTAGGCACTTCTGAGATTTTTACACAGAAGTCTAACACATGGAGTTGTAGATTTGGCAACAGACCAGAAACAAGTAGAGGTTTAAAAATACCTAAGAGCAGTCTCAAAATTCTGCTCCCATGCTAAGATGCATAAATGGCACTTATTCAATTTTTAGGCATCTAACTGCCCAATATTCTGCTTTGCCTCACCTGATGACCCACCCCATGTTAAGATGTCTGAATTTGTTATGCAGCTGTATTTTCACCCTGTACAACTACCTTGTTCTACTGCATGCACTCAGGAGTGCTTCAGTATTGCTCTAAAAGCACTGAACTCCATTTACATTCTGCTGTGACTCTGCTTCATCATAGATGCCAGAAATGTTGCAAAAGCCCCTAAAATTGTAGACAACCAAAACCCACAGCTAGTGACTTAAATGTGCTTCTGTTACTTGTTACCTTTCAAGTGCCCTCCCCCATGCTGCTTCCTAATGTTTGTTTTGCCCAGTTTGGAGGTTCAGTTTCATTTACACCCTGATCCTGTAATGCTTAACATTATGCTGCTGGGTAGCCCCTTGGAAAATAAAAAATCTTTGCAAGATTGAGAGCTTAGACTGTATACACCTCACTTCTGAGGCCAAGCTGGCCCTGCGTATGTCTGTTTAGTACCTGGAACACCCAGGCCTCCATCCTGATTGGGAGCAACCACCAGCCCTGTCATACACCTAAATAAACCATCCTGCAAGGTGGGGAGATGTTTACTTGTTTCCTTTATCAGTGATACGTTGCATGGGCACACACACACATGCACACATACTCTTATGTATAATATACCAAATGAAAACAGTTTTTTAAAATATTGTTCTTCAAGCTTTAGGCCTGAACAGAAGCAGAAAGACTTCTTTTCCTTTTCATTTGCCTTCAATCACACATTTAGCAAGAGAGAAACTGAAAAGAAATGTAATAAAGTAAAATAACACAGGGCTTTGAGATGTCAGGCCTCATCTTCAGGGTGAAACAGAGTTTTATTATAAAAGGGGACTTGGCAAAGCCAAAAGTGCAAAATGAGGAAAAGAAAGAATTGTATAAAATCCTATAGAGCCCTAATCATTAATCTCGTTCTTTTGTGCTGTAAAAGGGCACTGAATCAATTTGGCACAAAAACTAGTATCTGAGCATACACTGCTTGTTTCGATGACAGTAATGCCAACTACCATGTGCAGGTTATTTAACTGCACCATGGTACCTTCAGAATCCATGACCCAAAAGAAAGTAGAATTCTCCTCCCACCCCCCTCCAAAGACATATTTGGTATACTGGGCCAAAAAGAGAGGTATAATTGTTGAAGCTTCTAATATTTGTTACTAGCTGTACCTCATTTTTTATCTTTTCACTTTCGATTGTGCCCCTACATCATTCATTGTAGCATCAGGAAGAGCAGTGGGATTGTAATGAGAGAACTGTTCATCTTCAAGCAAAGATTCTAGCTTCCCAAATACTAAGGTCTTGATCCTGCAAAGTACTGAATGTTCTCCAGTCAGTTCAGCCCATTTGCCATATTTGGGGTCAGGAAGGAATTTTAGCCCACAGTCAGACCGATACAGACTGTGGAAGGTTTTGTCTTCCTGCATTCTGGGGGGTGTGGCCTTCTAAAGCACGTTTTAACAACCGTCACAGCAGCAGGGCATTGGCCACCATTGTCCACCTGACTTACCTGTGTCAAGTTAAGGTGTTATGTCTTGTGGTTGTGTCAGCATTGACCATGTAGTTTAGCTAATAAATTAGACAGTGGATTTGTATAGAATGGTTTGGATAGAGATAGACATGGAGGTTCCTTCCAGCCCTACTTTCCCCACCATCTGGCAGTGGAAAAGGGAGGCTTGAATGCTAACATATCTATCTAACAGCATTCTGAAGAAAATGTTTTTCACTGGAAAAATAGGATTATGTCAAAAATGATGCATTTTAGGGAATAGAGAGTTTCCTCATCAAGTTTGTAGATGACACAAAACTGGGTGGGGAGCTTGCAAACATTCAGGAAGATAGGATTAGAATTCAACAATATCTTGCTAGATTGGAGAAGTGGGCTGTAGAACATTGTGTAAAATTCTGAGCTTCATAAACTAAGAAGAGTATGGTGAAACTAGAAAGGATCCAGAGGCAGGCAGCAATGGTGATAAAGGACTTGGGATTCAAGGTGTACAGGGAAAGGTTGCAAGAACTAGGTATGTTTATCTTGGAGAAAATGAGATCGAGGAGGGCAATAAAGAACAGTTTTCAAATATTTGAAAGGCTGCCATACAAAGGAGGAAGAACAATTCTTCCTTGTCACAGATGACAGGATATGAAGCAATGGGTTTAAACTGAAGCAAAGTAGATTGAGATTAAGGCTTAGGGGAAAACTTCCTAACTCTAAAAACAGTAGGGCAATGGAACAATCTTCCCAGGGAAATTGTGAAATCTTTTCTATTAGAAATATATTTTATTTTATATCTAAATATATTTTAGGATTAGAAAGAGTAGGGTGTGAAAAATAGGTTCCTTTTTATACTGTGATTGCAGAGCAGACAATAGAGGAGGGGAAGAGAGGCAACACTTGTAAAAATATTGTTAAAAACCTGAAATGACATTTTAACTTGAACAAAAGGAAAATTGTCATCTTGTTTTTGTAGTTCTCCCTGGAAGTCTACTGGGGAAGAGGGAGATGATAGGATCAATAGCATTTTCTTCTGATGGAATTTCACAAGGCAAAATATTCTCAAATTTTCCAACCAGCTTCAGCCTTTAGTCAGGAGTACTAGGTTTAGGTACTAAACAACTTCTGTAGAACTGTTGATCCAACAAATCCATCCTGTTTCAGCAGAAGACACTGGTATTTGATCATGGTCTTAAGTATCAGGATAAGCGGTGATTTCCTAAGGCAGGGCTTTCCAGCTGGCAGCCTGTGAGGGGTTAACATGCTGTCTGCCAGCTCTCACTGAACCACCATTCTGCCCATTGCTCTTGCAGCTGTGGCAGGTGGGGTCTGAAGGCTTTCTTTCTCTCCTCCAGCTTCTGGTTCCTGTTGCTGCTCCTGGGGGCAGGTCAGTGCAGTGGTGCACATTAGGGCTGTGTGAAATTTCACCGGCTGTGTCATTTTGATTCTGTTTCGACTCGTTTTGAGCTCAAAACAGTGAAATTGAAATAAAACAAAGGTCTTCAAAATAGCCCTGAAATGAAATGAGGACAGTCAAAACATTTTGAAAGTTTCAAAACATTTTGAGTTTCGAAGATGAAGCTGGGCTTGCCTGCAGAGAAACAGAAAGTAAGGAGAGGGAGGAGGAAGAGGGGAGGGAAGGACTTCTCTGATATTGACTCTGTATCTGGACAGTGACTGTGATCCTCCCCTGCTGTCCCTTTCAATCCCAGTGCTCTGGGGGAGGGATGGAAAAACAGCATAAAAAGCAGCATTGTTTGAACTGAGCTGCTTTCTGCCTTGGGGTCAGTTACTGAGCTGTGTCTTCCAGCAGCTCAGAAGCATCAGACAATAAAGTTTATCATTCATTTTCTACTTGCTAGCCTAGCAAGTGGGATTCATCAATACCTTTTTCTTTCTATACCCTTTTTTTTATTATTATTATATTCACTGATTCCTTTCAATTTATTCCTCCCCCAAAATCTTCTTTTTGTTTTTGTTAGTCTATTTTGTTTTTTTTAAATCTATGCTCTCTCTCACACTGTGCATTCCATTCACTGTGCAGGGAAGCACAGCATATATTGCATATTATAATATATAGGAACACATACATACATTTATATATTTATATTACATAAATACATATACATACCCAATTATCTACATGTATTACATAAATCAGATAACATTACAGAAGAACACATTTTCCAGCACACCAAGGCAAAGACATTATGGAACAACCATGAAGCATCCCGGAAAGGCAGCAGGCAAGCCTTCAGAGAGGGGCAGAAGGAGAGCTGTAAGTTCCCCCACCCTGAAACTGAGATGCAGCCTCTTTGCTATAATAAGCAGGGATGAGGCTTCCACCAATTCTATAGGCAGCAAGGAGAGGGGAGCAGTGTCAGTGCTACTGCCTGTGCCTGAGTCTGCATCCCCCCTCCAAGAGTACCCCCTCTATAACCCCCACCACCACCACCATGACAACAAGCAGCAGCACCAGTATGGCAGTTTCCTCTACCCCCCCGTTTCACTTCCTATGCTGAAGCTTTTAGTGCCAGAGGAAGGGATCTGGATCTGAGTGCCATAGCAAGGGAAATTCTGGGGAAGGAGGGGAAATGACTTGAGTTTGTGTTCCAAACCCCTCAAGTTTCCCCTAGAGCCAGGTTTCCTTCCCCAGAAGGCACTCTGAAGGAAGTTGAGGTAGAAGTTGTTGTGGCAAGTGGCTCAGCTGAGTCCATTCCTTCTGTTGCTATGCCTCTGCCTGCCGAGAAGGGGGAAAAGGCACCATCTTAACATGTACCCGCACCCCAGAAGTGAGTGGGTAGTGAGGTCTGGGATCATTTTGAGCTGACAGATGATCCCACATATGATATCTGACTGCACTGCTGAGCCAAAGCCATAACCTCCAGCCACCACACACACACACACACACACACAGCCCCCAACAGACCTTCTTGTGTCGCTCCTGGAAGCTCTGCCCTCCTGGTTGGTGGCTACTCCCCATCCAGACCTGTTTGTTACCATGGGTGTTTGTTCTCCCGCGTTGCCAACCCCACTCTCACCTGCCACGACTCGTTGTTTCTCCAGTGGGGTAAGGCCAGTTCACGGGTCCCTCGGTGGCCCGAGCTTGGCCCGCTGGTTGCACACGGGGCTCTGCCACCCCTACACCCCGGCCTCATGCCACCTATGGGCTCCACTTCCCCATGCCTGCTCTGTGCTGCTTCTGCAGGCTTCTAACGTGGCTTTCACCCTCGATCCCACAATCCGTGGGATGCTCCTACCTTAATGTCGACCACTTCACAGTAGCCTGCACTGGTGCCTCAGTCGCACCCTCTAT
This sequence comes from Crocodylus siamensis, assembly GCF_052110815.1. NCBI lineage: Eukaryota > Metazoa > Chordata > Crocodylia > Crocodylidae > Crocodylus > Crocodylus siamensis. The sequence continues at coordinate 388,058,584 of NC_143395.1, read as the reverse complement.
AGACCCCACGCCACAAGGCCTTCACCCGGTGCAACACTCCCCACTTGGAGTTACTGACGTCCTAACTACCTCACTGACCCTCCACCAGATCCCTATTAACCTGAACGGGGGGAAAGGGATTCCCCTTAGTTGCTCTCTAGCTGCCCCACTCATGTTCCTTTAACCGACATCCACTGGTCTTGGCAGTGATCCCACCCCAATCTCCCTCCAGCCAAGTGATCCTCGGTCCTTTGCCCCTCTTCACCATAGCCTGCACCCACCGTCTCAGAACTTATTTTGGGGTCCTCTGAATCCTCCTGGGTCATCCCAATCTTCAGTCACTCACCCAATCCGTTGCTTCTGGGTTGACCCGCCGGCGTCCGGCTTCCCTTCTGGGTCGCTGCTCCCTCCAGCACGCTGGCTCGGTGTTGCCTGTCTCGGGGATCCCGCGCCATCACTGGCCCTAACCACCGCTTGATCCCTGGGCTATCCATTGCCTCCAGAGTGGCGGCTGCCATTTTTAAATCCCCCAGCTGGCATCTGTCGCTGCTGGCTGCAGCTGTATGAAGATGCGGCTAACGAGCTGCGCTGGTTCTCCCTCCGGCTCTGCATCTCTTCTGTCCTGGGCTTCAGGTAAGTGTCCCTCATTACCTCGGCCCCCAGGACACACACATAGCTCTGACTGGGGAAAGCCCAGTCCCATCACGTTTTTGACAGGCTTGAGGCTTGCTGGCTGTACTGGAGTTGTGAGGCTCCAGGTAAGCTCAGCTTAGCCGCCTTGTATGCCAGCTTTCAGGTGGAAATACCCTTCGTCAGGCTGAGGAAGCACCTGCAGTTGGTGTGTCTGTGTACTGTTTCTGGACGAAAGGAATAGTAAAGAAGCCAGAGGCTGGCATGCAATGCAGGCAAGAAAGCTAGTCAGTGAAAATAGAAATGGAGGTGTCAAAGGGTGAGGGACAGACTGGTGTGGGTGGGGAAGGGGGATGTAACAGTGCAGGTAAAAGTAGAGAGTTATCAGGGGAGTCAGCTGTCTGGCAGGCTGTAGTTTGTCAGAATTCCACTGTGTATATTGAGTCCATAAGTTTCTATACCTAGGAGGTTGATGAAGTGCAGTTCATAGGCTCATCTGTGAAAAGTGGTTTGTAAATTCCCTTTGAGGATCAGGACTGAGAGATTGGAGACTGGTGGTGTTCTGTTGTTGCCCTTGATAGATTTTTGGTGTGCGCCCATTCTGGTGCACAGTTGTTGCTTGGTGTCCCCTACATATTTTCCATCAGGGCACCTCAATGGCTCATTGAGTCTGACCCCCTGCATAGGCAGGAAAGTATGTTGGGTTCATATGACCCCAGCCAGATGGCTATCTAACCTCCTCTTGAAGACCCCCAGGGTAGGGGAGAGCACCACCTCCCTTGGGAGCCCATCCCAGATTTTGGCCACTCTAACTGTGAAGAAGTTCTTCCTAATGCCCAGTCTAAATCTGCTCTCTGCTAGTTTATGGCCATTATTTCGTGTGACCCCCAGGGGTGCCTTGGTGAGTAGAGCCTCACCAATTCCCTTCTGCGCCCCCATGATGAATTTATAGGCAGCCACAAGGTCGCCTCTCAACCTTCTCTTGTGGAGGCTGAAGAGGTCCAGGTGCCCTACTCTCTCCTTGCAGGGCTTGGCTTGCAAGCCCTTAACTATATGAGTGGCCCTCCTCTGGACCCTCTCCATGTTATCCACATCCCTCTTAAAATGTGGCTCCCAAAACTGGATGCAGTATTCCAATTGCAGTCTGACCAGTGTGCGATAGAGGGGTAGTATCACCTCCTTGGTTCTGTTTGTCATGCATCTGCTGATGCATGATGAAGTGCAGTCATGGCATGGCCTGGATCCACTCGGTGTTTTGGATTGTAGGAAGTTGGCTTCTGGTGATGAGGTTACTGAGGTTCAGTGCTTGTTTTAATTTACAAACTACTTTTCACAGATGAGCCTATGAACTGCACTTCATCAACCAGATGTCTACCAGATGTGTGGCTGGAAAGAGTGTGGGGGAGCTGCCCACATGGCAGGGCAGAGCAAAGATGTACACACAGCATGTACGGCCAGTGGTGGCAGGGCGTGCAGCACAAGGGTCCAGAAGTGTGGCCCCCCCAGTGTGCAGCAGCTGGGTCTGGAGAAGTTGGACAGCTCTGCCCTAAGAGTTCACAAGACACCTGAGTAAAATTTACTGCAGAAGGGCAGTACATATTTACTGTCATCAGGTGAAATGGTGCCCAGATACAAGGGGATTAGTGTAATATAAAAGTGATTAGAGAGACTTCTGGAAGCTTTCAAGATGAAAGACACTGAATAAAAAGCATCAGCCAATGATAATCTAAGATTCATGGCTTTGTACTCCTCCTCATGGCAGTGCTCCATACCAGGCCTCAAATCAGTACTCCAAACATTTTGGATCAGGTTCTCAGCTGCTGTAACTCACCACAGCACACCCTACTTCAGTTGAGTTATGCCATTCTGCACTGGCTGACGTTCTGGCCCTGTTTTTTGTCAGAAAGAACTGTAATGCTTTGTTATGTTTGCCCCTGAACAAAGAACAACCGTATGCTCTCTCTGAGTTACTTGTATTGTAGATTGAAGGGAACAACAAAAACAAGCAAAATCTCCATGGAGAGAGCAGTGTGAGCATGTGCGCGCAACTCCCCTGCAACAGCAGTTGCCTTGAACTGTAACATCTCTGCCAAAATGGAAGGTCTTGCACCAGTCAAAGAAAAAAACAAAAATGAATTCTTGAGAATTTAAAGGTACAGTACAAAGAAACTAAGCCTGCAGCAACTGCATGGCAGCATAAAAGATATTGTAAGCAGGTCTGAACAAAACAATGGGCTTCTTTACATGTGCTGTGGGGGGCCAGTGGGAAGGTGCTAAAATTAGAGTGCCTCTCAGGAGCCACTCTAATTAAAGCACCTGCAGCATCTCGTGTATTCAGAGTCCCATGCTTCAAAAAGGTGGTGGACGCACTTTAACTAAAGCTCATTCAACGAGCTTCAGTTAAAGTGCCCCCATTACCATTTTGAAGTGCAGGGACACTGAATATGAGATGCTGATGCTGCTGGAGTGTGCCAATTAGCACGCTCCATCAGACTTGATTAACTGAGTCTGCTCCAACATATTGGAGCAGGCATCCCACACATCTACAGGCACTCAATGTGTCAAAACACAAATCTGTAGACAGACTGGATCTGTTGTGCAGGCAGAAATGGGTGCAGCGTGTAGAATTTTAGGAGGTCAACTGGGTCACTGTTAGCAAGTGAAGACAGAAGTTTGATATCGGAAATGCCATCCTAACAGCTCTAAGAGTTTCTTTAATATTCTTGTCTTCAGGAATGGTACACAGATTTCTGAATACTAGTGTCTACAAGCCCAAAGCATATATTGTTTTTCCCAAAGAAGTGGTAAGAGAGACAAGCTTATATATGTTGTAAAAGTGAACAGAATTAATTTATTCCAGATGTAATGGGCACACAGCTTTGTTTTCAAAGATGATGCTGGTATGTCTTGAACTCAGGGGGCATTTGTACACATGACAAAACTTGCTAATTTTTTCCAATTTACTTGCCTGGGGTTTTTTGTGATTTAAATGAGTTTGCTACATTGCAAACTAAACCACATCCCCATGTAGTTTAGTTTGCAAAGTAGCTACTTGTAACACTGCAGCCTTTAATCTGACCGTTCACCCATCCCTCTACCCCCACCCCTGCCACAGGAGAGGCGGGCTAAAGGCAGAAGCAGTGAGGGGTCCAATCCTGTTTTTTTTTTGTTTTTTTTTTTGCAGAGCCTGCCTGCCTCTCCCATGGCCAGGGGATGAACAGCTGGTGAGCCAAGCAGCCTCTGAGCTGTGGAGGGTCCTAGTCCTTCCCTCCATGGTGGCAGTGCTTCCCAGGCCAACCAGGTGGGCTGCTAGCAGGCTGGGGGCTGCTCTAGCTCAGAGGCACCTGATCCAATGCTTTCCTGAGCCTGCCCAGGTTTCCAGTGTGCCAAGCACCCTCTCTGCTGCCACCAGTACACCAAGCTGCCCTCCTGCTGCCTTCCCATGCTGCCCCAGGGGCAATCCAGCCTGTTCCCAGGTGGTCCCAGGTAGTTAGGTGGTCCCAGTGCATGGCGCACTGTTCCCTGAGTGGGTTCAGGAAAGAGTTGAATCTGGTGTGTGCTGCCTGCTAGCAACCCACCTGGGCAGCCCCAGGGGGTGTCACCACTGCAGAGGAAAGGACCAGGGCCCTCTGCAACACAGGGCCCACTGGCAGCTTGTCCCCTGGCTGCAGGCAGGCTCCACAGAAAAAAGGATTGGGCCCCTTGCTGCTTTTTTCTTTTCCAGAAGAGCCTGCCCATGCAAACTGCCAGTAGCCTGAGTGCCTCTTCTCTCCTCAGTGGCAGCACCTCCTGGGGCTGCCTGGGCAGGCTACTAGTGGGCCAGATGCTTCCCCAGCTTGGAGGCAGCACCTGCTGGATCCAACTCTTCCCCAAGCCCGCCTGCAGAGCAGCACCCCATGCGCTGTCCCCACCACCTGGGACCACCCAGGAATGGGCTGCTCAGCGCACCAGAGGCTCACTCTCTGGCTGCAGGAGAGGTAGGTAGGCTTCATGTGGGGGGGAAAAAAAGGATTGGGTCCCTTACCGTAACAGTAATGGAAACCCCTAAATTGAAATGGTGGGTTATTAATCATCACAATTAAAAATGCACCATTTCAAGTTAGAGGACTAAACCTCTATCACATGTACAAGTGTCCAGGGAGTTTACTTCCATATTCAGAGCACCAAAGAAGAAAGCTTATGGAGATTCCTCTGCAGCCTGTTTGCTATAGAAGGGTAGGCATATTATATTTTAGTTGAAGACAAAGTTGTAGGCAGTCTTGCCTAATGGTTAGGCCACCGAGGGATGGCAGAGGCCAGGGGCTAGGTTCAGGTTCAGGCCAAATTACCAAATTTGAAGAGAAATCAAAAGACAAAATCTACAACACAGGTTGGGGTCAGGGTCCAGGAATCACATACTGAGTTAACAAGTCCTGGGGATAATCCGTAGGTTGAAGTCTGAGAACAGAGCCAAGCAGAGCCAGGAAACAGATCCATGGGGAAATCCAAGATAAGCCAGAGTCCAGAAACAGAGCTGAAACCAGGGGTAAGAAACAGGAAAGCCAGAGTATAGGGACCAGTAGGCTTGTCAAAGCAGACCAGTGCTAGAACTGGAAGATGAGCATATGAATAACTAAGTGTGTGCTCTTCCACCTAGAATCCTTTATGACTAAAAGTGGAATTTTTTTTAGAGCAAATAGAAAATGGGTTACAATTACCTGTGGCTAGCAGGTATTCTCCCACTCCATGGGCATGTCAACACATTCACTAATGCACCATAGTTGCTGCACGTTAAGTTTAGTACTTGGTTAACCAAGTACTAAATCAACGCGCAGTAACTCACACTACTGCACAGAAGCACCAGCGCATGGGTTTTTAGTTAGACTACTGTGCAGTAAATGTAATACTACAGTGCTATATTAGTACATTTTTTGCCCAGCAGGCTACTGCACGGTGTTATTAGGCTACTGAGCAGTTAACATCTCATGTAGATGTGTCCAATGTGAGCATGGCAACCGACTCATTTTCTATGTCCACCATTTTTGGTTTAATTAATTCTTCTCCATTCTCATGATTTGGCTATGAATTAATGAATTTGAGGGTGTCAAGCCTCCAGAGATTATGGTAGTGACAATTTTTTACAATTTTTTGGTTATAGTCATCATTTCTAGACTGATGATGGGACATTTCCCTCTCACATTCTAACTGCCACTATTAGTTCTTAACATTTTATTTAATACAGGAAACGTCAAATCAGTCAATTCCCTCCCATCCTCACAGGAGATGTGCTCACTGCGGCTGTTCCCAGAAGTCAGCCATTTCTGTGTCCCCTTATTTCACAGTGGCTCAGATCCCAAAACTACTAATTTAAAACTAAAGAGTGACAAAAATTATGTCGTCTGGATAACAAGACAAAACCCAATGAAAATAATTTTGCAAGCTTTAATATTTGGTCCCTTCAGCGGTTTGTGCTCTGATTTTAACAGGCAGTATTTAGACCATTTCAACAGAATTGCTTAAATTGAAAAGCGATCGGTGATTTTTGGGTGCCCAATTTAGGAAACCATCAAAGTGGCCTAATTTGCAGATGGGATAAATCATCCTCTGAAAGCTAAGTGAATTACTTCAGGGTAATAAGAGACAACCTTTTTTGCATGAGTGCCACAAATTAAACCCCACTCCTTCCCCAAGTGCCACTCTGATCCTCTTCCTCTGCCCAATCTGCTGCTCTGCTTTCTGCTACCTTCCCTTTCTGCCATTGTGCTGCCTGCCCCATCCACAATCTGCTGCAAGCCACACCCACAGGTTGCCACTGCCACTTGTGGCATATGGGCTGCAGGTTGGCTGCCCTTGCGCCAGGGGCTTCTCTATACAGGAATGATTCTGGAATGTCTTTTTATTAATGATTCCTGACTGACTCCTTGTGTGGATGTTCTCATTCCAGAATGAGGGTGCTTTACTCCTAAATAGCTTCCTCCATTTCAGAAATGGGCAGATGATATTGGAAACATGTCCTTGAAAACTCTGAGCTCTCCCTGTACATAGGAATTTGTTTCTGCTGTGTAACATTTTGCAATATATCATTAAATCTTTCCGGGCACTTTTGTTCCAGCATCTGCATAGAGAGTCAAATAGGAATAGGAACATCATGTATTAAGAAGAGTGTGGTTGTATTAACAGGAATGTTAATGACTTCCACTTTATTCAGGCCTAATGAGGCCTCACCTGGAGCTTTGTGGCCAGTTTTGGGTCTGACTATAGAGAGGGTCCAGAGGAGAGCTACAAAAAGTATTTGAGGTCTAGACAAGATGCCACATTAGAAAAGTTTGGAAGAACTGGAAGTGTGTAGTCTACAGAACAAAAGATTAAGAGGCGTTAGATAGGTCTTCAAATAGAAAAAAGCATTATAAAATGGGTGGTGATTGATTGTTGTTTACATCCACTTCAGAGTACAAAAAATAAGGATCTTATATTGTAACATGACAGGTTTGAGCTAGGTTTTAGGAAGACCCTTCAGCTTTAGGGGGCTTAAGCTCTAGAATGAATTGCATAGAGAAGTGGTAAATTCTCTCTACGAGTTGGATAAATACTTGCCTGGGATGATTTACACAGGGATGATCCCATCTCAAACAGGATTGATCTAAACCTGGAGTGTCAAAGATATGGCCCATAGAGCCCCATCATCTGACCCCCAGTGCTGCCTATCGGTCTCAGATTGGCCTGTGTATGGCATGCAATGTTTGGAGGTCATCTGGTGCATGCTGCACACAGCATGGGTCCTGGAGCTGGTGTGTATGCTGCACTCAGCACATGAGGCCAGTCTGCGGGATGTGCTGCATACAGTGCCCGCACCGGACTGAACTTGCCACCTGAACTAGCTCAGCCCTCGTTCTAGTGTGCCAAACTGGACCCACAGACCAGCTGCACATGCCGGATCCAGCACTCGGGGCCAAGCTGGTGTAGGTGCCATGTGCAGCATGTCCCCCAGACCATCCCTATGCTCCATGTGCCATGGGGACTGGAGCCAGCACATGCTGCATGCTGCACACACAGGCACTCTGGGGTGGGTGCTGCATGTGGCACACATGCTGGCCCAGCCCTGCACACTGGATTTGGGGCCAGGCCAGTTCAGATCCACAGACCTGCCCTGTGTACCAGATCTAGCACACTGGGCCAGTCCAGCATGGGTACCCCATGCAGCACATGCTTCAGCCTTCTCCTGCGTGCCAAGTGCACACACATCCCAGATCCACCCCATGCACCACATGCTACATGCAGGATTGGGGCAGCACTTTCAGCATGTGGTGCATAGGACCAAAGCCAGAACACACTGCAAGCAACACACAGGGTCAGTTCAAGGCATATTCCTCATGTAGTGCCTGCACCATATCAGCCCCATGCATTGGATCCAACATGGTCTTCAAACCAGCCTTGTGCCCCTCACTGCTCCATGAGGCCAGATGAGTTTGATACCTCTCAAGATCCCATCCAGCCCTAGGTTTGCAATTTAGATCTGCTTTAAAATTTACCTACTTTAATCTAAATGAACCTTCCTGTGTAGATAAGCTGGAGACGGCAAAACACTAATTTTACAAGTCTTACACTGTTTCTGTCTATGTTTTCATGGCAGGGAGTGAATTTGAGGAACAGGCAACTATAATATTAGAAATGACTGTTTGTTGACTCCTTTCCATCATACATTTTCTTTGGGTCATATAAAAAACGAAAAATAAAAATCCAACAGAAGGCAAAATGTTATTATAGTTAACCTAGGTTACTCCTGATAAGACTGTACCTTAACAAATAACTCATACTACTAACAGAAACCAAGACAACAACTGAAAAATGATTAGCAAAGGTCAACAACATAGTGATACCAAGAATATACTAAGTCGTCAGGCTTCCCAGGGGAAAAAAAAAAAAAATCAGTGTCAATCTTGTAAAGCAAGATTGGGTTGAAGTGATGGGATTGAAACAGGAAGATGCATTAACCCTCACAGTCACTATAAATCAAAATCAGAGGGGAAACTAAATGGTTGACTTTAAGTCTCTCAAATGAGAATTGATGTTGAGAACCTGTGAATGCTGGCTGCTTGCAAGTGCAATACCCTTTAAACTCTGAATACCAAATAAGGCAGCATTTCTATCAGATACCTTTTTCTTCATATAAAGAGTCTTAATCAGGTCTGTAGCAGAATTAATTTATCTGTTCCGATCATATGCAAGTTGGGAAGAATAAGTTTTGTGTGTTCTCTACATTCTGGGGCACTTTAAGCTTCTGAACAGAGTTCAGCATTACTCACTTAGCATTACTTTGCCATTTAATTGTAAGTGGCAAATTATTTTTGCTATTTAAAAAAAAAAAAAAAAAAAGGATTTTCCTTGAAAAGTAAAGATTGCTGTAGGTCAAATGGAAATTTTTCTACTGTTGCTTTGGAAAGATTTTGTGAAATGTTCCAGATTAAATGTTTCTTGGCACCAGATAAAAAAGGACACAATATAAATACAAAAATTTAAAAAAAAACAGGAGTGTATATATAGAGTTCTACTGGCAGTACTTTACAAAGTCAAAGTTAATCTTTAAGGAGATTTGCACATAAGTGATTCTCCATGTATGCTGGAGTTGTCTACCAATCTGAAAAAAAACAAAATAAAATGGGAGAGAAAGGGCATGAATTATTGCTGCTGGCCAGAAGATTAGCATACATACTGGTCAAAATCACCAGTGAGAGTTTTAAATCATTCCAAAGCATGCTAAAGTGCTTAACAACTATAGCTAAATATAGGGCTCAGTGGCCATGTCTACACAAGACACTGACTGCAGAGTCATTACTGTGCAGTCATTTAATACCTGCATATACAAGTAATAAATGACTGCAAAGTAACCACAGTTGCTGCACAATAGTGTCACCCAACAGCTTTTACATGATGCTGACTGTGCAGTAGCTTGTTACTACTGTGCAATAGCATCACATCATGCTTTGTGCCATGTACTGTGCACTGGTAACAAGCTACTGCACAGTTGGCTTTTCATGTAGACGCAGGCAATTTTAAGTAATTATCTTTGGTATAATATTTGTAATACATGCTTTTTAGAACCAATAGCCCTAGATTCATACATGGGGATTTAGATGGTACTCACAGATTACAGTAAAATTGAATAAATTCTTTCTGCCTCCATCTAAATATTATATATCAAGACTAGAAAGCCTGTTAGGAAATAACTCTATGCATCTAGAATAGGGATCGGCAATGTTTTTGGGCAGAGTGCCAAAAGCACCCTCAACCTTGACTCATAAGATGTTGGCATGCCAGGGGCAGACACCAGAGGAACTACAGGGGGCCCAATCCTTGTTACGGCAGCGCAGCCCCAGCTCTTTCCTCGCCATCTGCCCTAAGGCATGTATGTACCCACTGCCAGCAATGAGCCAGTCTGAGGCTCCACAGACCCCAGGGAAGCCTTTTGTAGCCTACCACAGCTGACCCAGGCTCTGGGCAGGCCCCTGCTGCTTGCCACAGAGCCCAGGATGCTCACACCAGGTTGCAGGAAGGCTGCAAGAAGCTGTACTGGAGTCCACGGAGCCCCAGCCCAGCTCATTGCCAATGGCAGGTGCATGCATGGCTTGAGATGAACCATAAGGAAGGGGCCAAGGCTGCATTACCTAAACAAGGAATAAGCCCCTTGTGGCTCCCCCACTGCCCACCCTGAAGCACATGTGCCAAGCAAAATGGCTTTGTGTGCCATCCTCTGGCATGCATACCAGGGGTTGCCTACCCAGATCTAGTGATACAACCTTAACCTTCACTTTGTGAAGTTGGGAGTAACAATCAAAAGAAAACAAGAAAGTTGGAATATCTGGGGTGCAAAGGTAAAGGTAAGGACTAGATTGGAAGCAGAAGAGAAATGGCTGTCAGCTTACTGCTCTCAAGCAGCACATTATCATTGCAATAGCAGATCCAAACTCCAAGCAAGTCCTTCACACAGAGGAGCAAGGCCTTCTCAAAAATATCACTGAAATTAAGAGTATTCTTGTTTAAATCCTCAAAGTAAAGATATATATGTAACCACATACAATTAAGGCAATAGCAAGAGATTGATTGCACATAGCAAGATAAGTAGGGTTCTTTGTCAATTTGGGTTTCTACTTTTGGTGAAAAGTGTAAGAAGAATAGTGTAAAGGGTTGAGTATCTTATTTCATGTAACTACCCTGAAAAATTCTTCTGGGATGTTTTGCTTTAGTAATAGAGATTTAAGTATCATAAATTGCATGTCATATGGTCTCAATTTCAGTCTCACACAAACTTTTGCTGAAATTTACAATAGAATTGGTAATTTCAGAAGAAAGTATAGGAAACAGTTTTCAGAGATTGTTGCAAACCTTGCAAGTTGGGCCTTCCATCATGTCATGATTTTAAAGATACATGTGTGGTGGGCCAGTAGGGGGTGCTCCTGCACTGAGCCACGCACTCACTGCACCCAACCACCTTCCAGGCTCTGAGTGCCTCCCTGGGGGTGCCTCACATCTATCCAACCCCCTTCCTGAAGCACACCCGCTAGCCTGAGGGTAGTGCCGCCACCACCAGAGGTCTGGCCTGACCGTGGCACTGTGCCCACTGGGAAACACAGGTCTAATAGTCCTTGAGGGTACTTGACCCACTTCAAGAGCTTGGGGTGCGTTCCTCAATCTGAAGCACAAGTAGTAGTCTCCCTTAGTCAGCCAAACCAAGGGGACCCCAAGGCATAATTTAGACCCACTCCCAATAAGTCTCCCATGCTAGGTACAAAGGAGAACTGTATTAGTTACAAGGAGTAGGTTTGGAATAGAGTAGAGCAATATCAGAGAAATACCTTAGAGCAAACTGGCATGGCTGTGTAGCCTTTGATGACGCATCTGAGTTACTGCAAGCTAGATATCTAGTTAGAACTCAGATAGCTTACTTATGAGTATCATCAAGAGGCAGATGGAGATTTGCTCTGGAGGCAGGCAGCTCATTGATCATGAGTTTCAAGAGAGAGAACAAGTTTCAGATGATCCAGCTGTTCTCACTCTGAACTTTCATCATGGCTACTGCTCCTCCTCCTGGGCAGTCCTTAACTTATATACCCCTTATGACCTCATTTACCTGGTCCAAAGGAGACCAACACCTGTTGGCTGCCAGCCAACCAATTTGAAATGCATCACTGCTTGCTGGGCAGACTGGCAGGGTCTGTAGCCCCCTCCCAGTCAGGTTGGCATTGCTGAGAACAATAGGGAACATAAGCACCTCACCCAGGTATGTAATGCCAGTCCAGCAGGCAGAAGGAACCGGTTTCCCCCCTCCCTCAGGAAATGTATCCAACTTAGGTTACTTAAGAGATGGGATGTCTGCCCTCTGCAGGTCCTGTATTAACCAAATTGTCACAGAGCAGAGTTTTCTGGGAGAGACAGAGGTGGTCTTCTGCCACAATATGTACGTGGGTCATAAAGAATCTAAGATTCTTAGATGATTGGTTTCATTACTGCAACAACAATTGATTATTTCACCGAATTGAGGGGGACACCAGTAGCAGAATTAAGGATGGGCAGATGAAGTATATGCCAGTCCATAAAGTAGGGTACTAGAATGGAGGTAGGGGCACTTGAGTTCTGGTCACACAGAGTAGAGGCAGGATACCTCCAGCCATGCAGATCGGTGTGTTGTCTCCAACAGCCAGTTTAACCCTTCTCTGGCTATGCAGCCATCACAGATTTATATGCCAAGCAACAATACAAGCCTTTAATTTGGCAACAGCTGCAGGTGACATGTCCCCTTGTAGTAGTGTCTTGCTCCTGCACTGCTCCACATGGCCAGATTCATGAGCCTTTCTGCTTCCATTTCAATGCCCCAGGACACAAACTCTGATGCCTCCAGGAGACAGGCTGGTGGACAAAGTGTGAGCAACATTGTTAATATACAGAATAGATGCACTTTGTCACATAACACTGCAGTTTGTCATGTGGTTCTTCTCACTACCACCTCTGCAGTATATATACAGGTTTTGCAAATAAGTTCTCAGATTCCACAGTTACTATAATAATTTCTACTCTAAGCATAAGGAAATGTTACATCTAACATACTACTTCGATGGCAAATGCTGTTTTCCTTGTAACAGTCATTACGTATATGTAAGGAATAGATGGAACTAATTGAGTAGTACAATATTTTATTTAAAAATAATTGATAGAAAAAACAAAACAATATAATTCATAATGGACTATTCAAGCAGGTTAGAAAGATGTTATATAGACAGTATTTCATTGATTATGTCTGTAATGGCAACCCATTACTGGAAGTGAGTGGGACCCAGGGAACTGCTGGCTGCCTCCAGCCTCTGAAGGAACTGACAAGGGCAGAGGGCCCTTTAATAAAATGGCCACCCATGCCAGTTGTGGCCAGCACAGTGCAGCCTGTGATTGACAGGCTTAGGGCCAAAGTAGTTGGTCAGATGACCCAGAGAGGGGCATATAAGCCCAGGGTCTGAGACTCAAAGGCAGTCTGGCCCTGCCTGCATCAGGGAGCAGAGCTCTGGTGGAGGAGAAGGGCTGGATTGACCAAGGAAGAAGAACTCCAGGGAAGTGGGAAGGAAACCTCTGCAGCAGTGGGCAGAAGCAGATAATTGTTTTGAGCCTGTGTGGTAGCGTTGCCATAGGGTGGTGTTGACCCAAGGTGGGGAACCTTTTGTTTGAGAGCAGATGCTTGTAGTTTGTCATTTGTGTTTAAAGACCTGAGGACTGGGTTGTGGCTGTAGGGGTGGAAGAGACCACTGAGAGAAGTGCCAAAGGCACTCCAGGCCCTAGACCCTCTGAAGGGTCTAGCACTGCTATTAGCAGAAGGCCTGTGGTGTCAGACAGCAAAGACCATAGTCTGAGGGGCCCAGAGCCCATAGAGGGTAAGACCTGGGGCCCAAGAACCTAGGGTCCTGGTACAGTGGACCTTGAGTGGAGGGACTCAGCTAAAGCAAAGTGGGCCAGGATAAGGGAGGCCTTAGCCCAGACAAGGACCAAAGATCCCCAACCCCCCTGCCCTCTAGGGCAGGGTCTCCCTGTCCAATCATAATGTCAAGGTATGGCAAGAAGACCAACAGGTGGGACCCTGGAAGGCCAAAGAGAACAAGGAAGGTAGGGTCCAGGGAGCTGCCAGGGGTGAATTTGCCACCCCAGCATCAGACCTGCTATGCTATCAGAATAATGCTTCTACAAATGCCAGTCTTTATACAGCTCTCATGATGAAATTAATAATCATCAGTATATCTAGCCTTGTCATTGTAGTTACATACTCATGTCTACACAATAAGTAAATCATTCTTCAGCTTGAGTAACCAATACCAGTGTAAGTTTTGCCAGTGGAAGGAGTGTCAGATCAGGCTTATAGCACCTTTATTATCTGGTTCTCCTCTGGCAATTTAGGATGTGTTTGGTAAGCAACAAAGAGTAAATTTAATGAAAGCATCTTTCTGTAATGTCTACCCTGATATCCTGCTTCAAGATACAATCAGCCAAGGACCTTTCTTCTGACAATGCCGTGCATTTGACCCAATGTCTACTAATTGTGTGTTGTCAGTTAGTATTCTGCTGGAGAGATTTCGGTGGTCTTCGGTGAAATATTTCTCTATAGTATAGTTCAATAAGGTAATCTTTCCTTCAGTTCATCTGTAATTATTTTTTGTAGTTCCATTAGTCTGTGTAAGGAGATTCTCAGCCTTCAGGAGGCTGAAATCCAGTTACAGATGGTCAACAGTTAATAGTTTGCTGTTAATAGTCTGCCTGGCTGGGAACAAGCTGAAACTGCTGGCTAGTTAACAAGGATGAAGTCACAAAGAGGATTAAGAGCTGGAAGGGGAGGGGGAGACAAATACAGAGAGAGAATGGACAGGCTGCAGGGCTGGGGAGAAACCCAGAGCCAGAGAGATGTCTGTCCTATGGCCTGAAGGACAGCAGCAGAGTCTGGTTGGTTTGTTTGTTTACCTTGGTTTGGGTTGATTTATTTACTGTGACAATGAAACCTGTGAGAGGAATAAAAATGGAAATCCTGAATACAGAACGGATTGGCTTAGATGCAGAAGCTGGGTGAGTGACTTGCTTACATGTAGTGGAGAACATGGGCAGCTTATATTTTCCCGGTATCATGAAGTCAGAATGTGTGTTAAAATGGCTAGAAGGCTTGCGGCAGCAATAACTATACCAGCATCTACAGCTACAGCATTTCCAGTGGGAACAACAAGAGAAGCTGCAGCAGTTTATTCAGTCTTTATCTGGAGAAGAGCCACATACAGATTGGCATGTCACCCCATTCCCAAATGGGGAGGGCTGAGTATTTGACAAAGGTGGGGAGGTAGATGACCTGGAGGCTTTCTTAGAGACTTTTGAGCAGGTGGCCAAGACCTGCTAGTAGCTGAAGGAACAGGAGACATCTGCTGCTGCTGCAGCCAGCAGAACTGTCCTGGCCCTGTGCACATTGTGTCACAGCTGGCAGTAAGCTGCCTACCAAGTGGGGCTTCCCTGCCCAGCAAGGAGTTTGCTAGGAGCTCTTCTGGGTGTAAGTGAGCCTCCTGCTGGGTGGGTGTCCCTGCTCAGCAGGGGGCTGGCCAGGAACTGTCCCACAATTGGGGCAGCTGCCAGTGAGCACTAAAACCCCCTGCTGGGTAGGGGGAACACAGACAGCTGCCCTAATTGTGGGACAGTTCCTGGTCATCCACCTGCTAAGTGGGGGGCATGGGGCTTGCTTGGGTTCCCAGCCCCCACTTCCCCCTCCCCCTCCCCCCAGAAGCAGCTCTGCATGGCACAGATCTGGAAAGCAAGTGAGGGCTGAGAGCCAGGACAGGGGACAGAGTTCCCCAGTCCCAGCACTAATCAGCTCCTGTGGGGGAGCCTGAGCAGTGTCAGGACCAGGGACAGAGAGCTCTCTATCCCCTAGGGCCCCCTGCGAGTTTGCTCCCAGTCAGCATCTACAAATGCAGTACTGCGCAGTGACTACTGCACACTTAATCTAGTACCCATATTTACAGGTACTAGATAACTGCACAGAAGCCTAATTTACTGAACAGAAAATGTCCCACATGTGTAGAGTGTGATATTTTACTATGCAGCAGATTAGTCTACTGTGCAGTAAAGTGTCTCGTGTAGACTCGCCCAGTGTGACCTACACTGGTTTGTTTGTTTACCCTGGACTTGTTTGTTTGTGTTGATTTGTCTATTGTGCTGTGAAGCCACTGTTGAAGGAATAAAAATGGAAGACCTGAACACAGAGCTGACTGGCCTAGATAAGGAAGCTGTGTGAATGACCTACTTCTAAGTATGGTAATGAGGTTCCAATTCAAGAGACTATTCCTATTCAGGACACAGTGAAGTACAGGAGGTCAGGAGCAGTGGGGAGAAGAGGGACACAGGCGCACGTGTGTCCTTCCCACACGTGTGCCTCCTTTCTGGACCCGGAGCGGAGGAGAGTGCAGCAGTAGCAGCGGCGGCGGCGAGCGGAGCAGCTGAGGGGGCAGCAGCAGCTGATCCCCCTAAGGTAAGTGGGGCTGAGGGACTGAGGGGCCGGCGCAGCTGAGCCGGATCCGGAGGGGAAGCCCCCCGGGTCCCTCTTAGCCGAGCCGGTAGGGAGCCGCGCTCCCGAGCCGCGCGAACAGAGCGCGCAAACAGGCGCAGTCTGTAAGAGCGCGTCGGCGTTTGCGGCGGCGTTCACGACGGCGGGCGAGCAGGCGGGGCCCAAAGGCTGACCCCTGCTCTGCTAGTAAGGGCAGCAACTCCTGCGATGGTGTCGACACGGAGTTCTGCCAGGACCCCTGCCCGGGGGGGCGCGGCCTTCCCGGGGCTTGTCCGAGGCCTCCACCCAGACAGAGCCCTCGGGGGGGCTGCCGTCCTCCAAACCCCTGGCCTGCGGGAACTGCCCGGCAAGGTCTGGGGACTCCTGCACCTGTCCTGTAGGTATCCGCCTTAGGACCCTGGAGGAGCGGGTGCAGGAGCTCCTGGAGGAGGTTAGCAGGCTGAGGGGAATCCGTGAGGCAGAGGAGGAAATTGATAGGTATTTTCTTTCTCTGCAGGGTGGTACGACAGAGGAGAGGGCAGCCCGGGATGAGCCCTCCACTGCTGAGTGGCAGACGGTCTCCCGCGCCAGGGCTATTAACCATGTTGCAGCACCAGTTCCTCCTGTCCATCTGGAGAACAGATATGAGGCCCTGGCAGCCCTGGAGGAGGAGGGAGCAGTGGAAGATTCCAGGGAGGAGACTTTGCGCACACAATGTCCTGTGCGGGCGGCGGGAGTCAAGAGGCCTAAGAGGAGGAAGCGTCGCATCATCGTGATTGGTGACTCCATCCTGAGAGGTACGGAGGGCCCCATCTGTCGCCAGGATCCCTCAGCACGTGAGGTCTACTGCCTGCCCGGAGCGAAGATTCAGGATGTGAAGGGGATGCTCCAGTCCATCATCCAGCCCACCGATTATTACCCCATGGTCCTTGTCCATGTGGGTACTAACGATGCGGCCAGGAGAGCCCCTGATCGCCTGATGGAGGACTACCATGCTCTGGGAGGCGTGCTGAGGGAGATGGGCGCACAGGCGGTCTTCTCTTCCATCCTGCCAGTGAGCGGTCGAGGCAGACGTCACGAGATGTGCCTAGCGGAGACCAACTGGAGGCTACAGGAATGGTGCTTCGAGGCGGGCTTTGGCTTCCTCAGCCATGACCGGCACATCGTGATGAGAGACATGCTGGGATGGGATGGGCTCCACCTTTCCCCTAAAGGTAAGCGTGTGTTCTCTTCCAGGTTGGTGAACCTCCTTCGGCGGGCTTTAAACTAGGCTCGTCGGGGGAGGGGGAAGATGAGGGCGGAGGAGATGAACTACCAGGCCCAGCAACAGCCAGCGAGCCCAGACCAATGGTCAAAAGGGAGAAACAGGTAAGTGATGGGGGACGGGGCATTGCTGAGACTAGGGGGTCAGTGGGCACAACCGTTGGAGGCCTCAAATGCCTCTACACGAATGCTCGAAGTATGGGGAAGAAGCAGGAGGAACTCGCCCTCCTCCTAGCTGTCACCAGCCCTGACATAGTAGGGATCACAGAAACGTGGTGGGACTCATCGCATGACTGGGCGGTGAGTGTCAAGGGCTATAGGCTATACAGGAGGGACAGGATAGGAAGGAAAGGTGGAGGAGTAGCACTCTACATCAAGGAGGAATATACTTCCTCGTTAATTAGCAAGAGGGTAGAGGGGGGGCACTCTGAGGTGCTCTGGGTTAGAGTAAAAGGCAGTCCAGGGGAGAGACTTAACGGTGGGAGTCTACTATAGACCTCCCAACCAGGGAGAAGAGCTCGACCAGGAATTCTTAGGTCAGCTCACAGAGGCAGTGAGGGCTAAGGATGTGGTCATCATGGGGGACCTGAACTTCCCAGACATCTGCTGGGAGGAGCAGTCAGCCAAGTCTGATCGCTCACGTCGGTTCTTAGCCAGAGTGCAGGACCTCCATCTAACCCAGGAGGTGCACAGTCCCACCAGGGGAGACGCCTTGTTGGACCTGGTGCTGGCCACGGGTGATGACCTGGTGAGGGGGCTGCGGGTGGTGGGCCACCTGGGAGACAGTGATCATCGCTTGCTGGAATTCACCATCCAGCGTAAGGTGGCAAAGGGCTGCAGCAAGGCAACAGCCCTAGACTTTAGGAGGGCTGACTTCAACAAGCTAAGGAGGATCGTTGGGGAAGCGCTGAGGACCCAGAGGGGAAGGGAATCAGATGTCGAAGGGGAGTGGTTGCTCCTTAAGGAGACGATCCTCCATGCCCAAAGGGAGGTAATCCCAACAAGGGTCAAAGGGAGCAGGAGGGCACATAAACCCCCATGGCTCACTAAGAGCATCTGGGAATGTCTCCTTGCTAAAAGGGAGGCATATACCCAATGGAGAGATGGGGTCATCACCAAGAAGGACTATGTTACAGTCGCCCGAGGATGTAGGGGGGGCAGTCAGGAGGGCCAAGGCAGAGATGGAGATAGGACTAGCTTCCTGGATTAAGGACAATAAGAAGTCCTTCTTCAAATACATAGGGGGTAAAAAGAGGGTCCCGGGTAATGTGGGGCCCCTGCAGGACACAATGGGCAACTTAGTCATCACGCCAGATGATAAAGCTAACATATTTAACGATTTCTTTGCCTCTGTCTTCCTAAGTAGGGACCAGTTCAGCCACCTCCCTGCTGGGCCCCCCTCGGGCCCCGGGAGAGACACGCCTGGGCCAGGGGTTAGCGAGGAGTTAGTTAGGGTACTTCTGGAGAGGCTGGACGTGTTCAAGTCCGCTGGTCCGGACGATCTTCACCCTAGGGTTCTACAGGAACTGGCCGAGGTCATTGCGGGACCCCTGGCGCGGCTCTATGAGCACTCGTGGTGCTCTGGCGAGGTGCCGGAGGACTGGAAGAGGGCCAATGTGGTCCCTATCTTCAAAAAGGGAAAAAAAAGAGGACCCGGGAAATTACAGGCCAGTTAGTCTGACCTCAATCCCGGGTAAGCTCTTTGAAAAAATTATCCTGGCACACATCCAGGAGGGCCTTGCGGGGGAATGCATGCTCAGGGGCAACCAACATGGGTTCATCAGTGGCAGGTCTTGTCAGACCAACCTGGTGGCCTTTTACGATCAGGTCACCAAATCATTAGACGCAGGGGTTGCTGTGGATGTAGTCTTTCTGGACTTCCGGAAGGCTTTCGACACTGTCTCTCACCCTGTCCTCATCAAAAAGCTGGGAGACTGTGGTGTCGATGCCCACACAGTCAAATGGGTCGCCAACTGGTTGGAGGGCTGCACCGAGAGGGTGGTGGTGGATGGGTTCTTCTCGACCTGGAAGGACGTGGGCAGTGGGGTTCCGCAGGGCTCGGTCCTCGGGCCCGCACTGTTCAACATCTTCATCAGTGACTTGGATGACGGGGTAGAAAGCACCCTGTTCAAGTTTGCTGATGACACTAAGATGTGGGGGGATGTGGGTGCACTAGAAGGGTGCAATAGGCTACAAGCTGACCTTGACAGGTTGCAACAGTGGGCGGATGAGAATAGGATGGGGTTTAACACTGATAAGTGCAAGGTGTTGCACATGGGGAGGAAGAACCGGCACCACACTTACAGGTTGGGGAATTCCCCTCTTGCCAGCACGGAGACGGAAAAGGATCTTGGAGTCATCATTGACTCCACGATGAACATGGGCCGGCAGTGTGGGGAGGCAGTCAAGAAGGCCAACCGTACCCTGTCATGCATCCACAGATGCATCTCGAGCAGGTCCAGGGAGGTGATCCTCCCCCTCTATGTGGCACTGGTCAGGCCGCAGCTGGAGTACTGCGTCCAGTTCTGGGCGCCACACTTCAAGAGGGACATGGACGATATGGAAAGAGTTCAGAGGAGGGCCACTCATATGATCAGGGGTCAGCAGGGCAGGCCTTATGAGGAGAGGCTACGGGACCTGAACCTGTTTAGCCTCCACAAGAGAAGGTTAAGGGGGGACCTTGTGGCCTGCTACAAACTGGTCAGGGGGGATCAGCAGGTATTGGGGGAGTCCCTGTTCCCCCGTGTGCTGCCAGGAGTGACCAGGAATAACGGTCACAAGCTGGCGGAGGGTAAGTTTAGATTAGATATTAGGAGGCGCTACTTCACAGTCAGGGCAGCTAGGGCCTGGAACCAGCTTCCAGGGGAAGTGGTGCAGGCTCCTAGCCTGGGGATTTTTAAAAGGAAGTTAGATGAGCACCTTGCCGGGGTCATCTGACCCCGGTGCTCTTTCCTGCCAAGGCAGGGGGTTGGACTAGATGATCTACCTAGGTCCCTTCCGACTCTAGCTACTATGAAACTATGAAACCTACTTCAGTGCTAAGTATTTGTTTAATTCTATCGATTTCAATTGGGTTTTAGTGTATATACTTGAGTATTTCCTTAAAACATAGACTAAGACAGTAATAGTCATGTAATCTCTCTCATTTCATTGTAGAAACCACACCCAATTTATAGAATCAGAATCATAGAAAAAATTATTAGGGTTGTAAGGGATCTCAGGAGGTCATCTGGTCCAATGCCCTGCTCAAAGCAGGACCATCCCCAACTAGATCATTCCAGCCAGGGCTTTGCCAAGCCGGGCCTTAAAAACCACCAAGAATGGAGAGTCTATCACCTTTCTAGGTGACCTGTTCCAGTCCTTTACCACCCTCCTACTGCAAAAGTTTTTCCTACTATCCAGACTAAACCACCCTTGCTGCAACTTGAGACCATTGCTCCTTCTTCTGTCATCTGTTCCCACTGAGAACACCCTAGCTCCATCCTCTTTAGAACAACCCTTCAAGTAAACTAAATAAACCCAGTTCATAGATTTCATAGACATCAGGGGCGGGAAGGGACCTCGGGAGATTGAGTCCAGCCCCCTGCCCAAAGGGCAGGAAGTCAGCTGGGGTCATAGGATCCCAGCAAGATAAGCATCCAATTTACTCTTGAAGGTGTTCAATGTAGGTGCTTGAACCACCTCCGCTGGCAGACTGTTCCAGACCTTGGGGGCTCGGACAGTAAAGAAATTCTTCCTTATGTCCAGCCTGAAATGGTCTTGCAGGAGTTTGTGACCGTTCGACCTAGTCATCCCTTGGGGCACTCTGGTGAGGTTGAGTTCCCTCAACCTCCCTCATAAATCATGTTCCCCAGCACCCTAATCATTTTTGTTGCCCTATACTGGATTCTTTCCAAGTTATCCACATCCTTTCTATAGTGGGGGCCCAAAATGGGACATAGTACTGTAGATGTGGCCTCTTCAGTGCTGAATAAAGAGGAATAATTACTTCCCTTCGTTTTGCTGGCAGTGCTTCTACTAACGCAGCCCAGTATGCCATTAGCCTTCTTGGCAACAAGATCACACTGTTGACACCAAGGATGTGGTCATCAGATCCCAATCACCATGGGTTTTCAAAGAAAATGGCCAGTGGCTCTGCATTCACATCAGCCAGCTCTCTCAACCGCGCCCTTCCCCCCCCCCCTTCCAGATGCAGTGCATCCAGCCCCATGTATTTGTATGCAACCAGGTCTTCTAAATAGTCCCTAACCTTTTTTTTCACCACTGAGGGCTGCTTATCTTCTCCCAAAACTGTACTGCCCAGTGCAGTAATCTGAGAGGTGACCTTGCCTGTGAAGAGCAAGGTAAAAAAGGTACTGAGTACTTAAGCCTCTCTCTCATATGTCATTACAATGCCTCCCCACTCAGTAAACAAAAAACCCACACTTCCCCTGATCATCTTCTTGTTGCTAACATACTTGTAGAAATCCTTTTTGTTACTCTTCTTGTCATTTGGTAGTTGCAACTCTAACTGCACTTTGGCCTTTCTGATTTCATCCCTGCATGCTCAAGCAATATCTTATACTTGTTCCTAGTCTTCTGTCCAAGCTTCCACTTCTTGTAAGCTTCCTTTCTTTGTTTAAGCTCACCTAAAAATTCTCTGCTAAGCCAAGCTGGTTGCCTGCCATATTTGTTATTCTTCCTGCACATTGAGATGCTTTGTTTCTGCACCCAGAATAAGGTTTCTTTACTATACAACCAACTCTCCTGGACTCCTTTCCCCATCACTGACTCCCTCTAGGAACTGATGGGCAGGATCCCTTGGGAGGCCAAAATCTTCTTTTCTGAAGACTAGGGTCCATACTCTGCTGCTCTCCTTTCTTCCTTTTGTCAAGATCCTGAACTTGATCATGTCATGGTCACTGCTGCCCAAATTGCCATCCAATTCTACATCCTCACACCAATTCTTCCCTGTTTGTGAGCAGCAAGTCAAGAAAACCATGACCCCTAGTTGGCCACTCCAGCACTTGCACCAGAAAATTGTCTCTAACACTCTCCAAAAAATTCCTAGATTGCCCTCCAAGCGGATGTCAAGGTTATTGCAATCCCAGATGAGAACCAGGGCCTGTCATCTGGAAACTTCCTCTAGTTGTCTGAAGAAAGTCTCATCTACCTAAACCCCCTGGTCTTATGGTCTATAGGAGACACCCACCATAACATCACCCTTGTTGCTCTCTCCTCTGACTTTAACCCAGAGACTTTCAACAGACCTATCTCTAATTTCATACTGGAGCTCTGAGCAAGCATATCATTCTTTAACATGAAATACAACTCTTCCTACTCTTCTCCCCTGCCTGTCCTTTCTGAACAGTTTATACCCATCCATGACAGTGATCCAGTCATACGAGCTATCCCACTAAGTCTCTGGCATTCCAATTGTGACTTATGCCAGAATGCTGGCTGGGTGTCCCAGATTCTGGGTCCTCAGGGTGCCAGTTGCGTTGGTAAACCCTCTCAGGCAGGTCTGATTGTGGTGTTCCGTGAAGAGTTATGTCCCTCACCCTCACTGCCCAATTAATTGGTCCACACCTAATAAACCCATTGGTTGCTTTATTATATACAACTATATACAGAAAATAAATGATTAATCAAAAGAAGAACATACACATATATCAATAGTTAATAATAAAATTAACTATTTGAATAAAATTTACAATATTAGGTGAGTAATTCTAACACACTGGGTGGTCCATTTGCATTAAACAACTTTAATGTTTACATTTACCTGGTGATAAACCTTTAAAACTGTTCTGTTGCCCCACCCCCCCAACCCAGGTTGATTTTCTTCTGGTCACAATCCCCCTCCTATAACAATAAATGACAACACAGCTTTAACTATGATCCACTATTAGATGGCAGAGGTGAGGCTTCTGCTGCTCTAGGGAAAGTAAACTCTTTGGTCTTTCTTGGTAATTTAGCAAAGAACAAGTCTCCAATCAGCCACTGAAGGTAATGGGCTTCTTTTCTTTAGTTTCCTTCTGAAAAATACACCTCCTTCAAACACTAGGGGTTAAGTGTTCCCCCACACACCCATGCAGGGTTTGGGATTCTCATAGCCTGCTTGCTCTTTGGGTTGTCTCTTTTCCTTAACACCTCCATAAGTAGATAGTGGATTCCCTCTGCAGGTCTCTGTTCCTGCAGTACAAGCTTTTCCAGCTCAAACAGAGGGCTTCTCTCCAAAGGTCTCTGACCAGGCAGCTTCTCCCATTTCCTAGTCAGCTTACCAACTTTTCCCCACTCTTTCCCTAGGTACCTGATTGCACAGCTCCAACATGGGTGGGGAATCAGCCTCTCCTTGGATGACTCAGGCTCTCCTCCATTCTGATGTCTACTCCCTGGCAAGCCTCAGCTCCATTCCCTACTGTCTGAACTGGGGAGGAGGGGGCTGAGTCCCTGCCCCTCTCTCCAGGCTGGTGTTGCTTTCCTGCAGTTTCTTTTTTTCCTCCTTCAGCTTTTTTATGGCTCAATAGCAGCCAATCAGAACCCTTGGTTTACAATGGGGGCTCTGGTCACAGTTCAAGTGTTCCAATAAAAAGCATGCACTGTGCACAGTGTTCCCTGCTGCCTGAAAAAGCTATTGCACCCTCTGCAAACTTTTTGCTGCCTTTCTTGCAAAGTTCTTAGGCATAGCTCACCCACTCAGCTTACAATCAAGTAAGCCTTTGCAGCTGTTACACAATCACACCATAGTTCTTTGACTGTGTGAGGGTTTCAAGTTCTACCTTTTTGTTTCCCAGGCTCCGTGCATTCAGACAGCTGAGGTAATGGGTTAACTCTGGGTATCTACTTGTTTCTATGCCTTCTATCTCTCATTTGGTTCCTATGAACCTTATCTAAAGCTCATTGAAGTCAAGAAGTCTTTTTCCATTGAATTTGATGAAATTTCAATCAGACCGCTTGGCATTGCTCTTCCCATTTTTTTTCTCTCTTCTTTCTTTGTTCTTTGTTTGGTATAGATTTTTATTGCCTAAGTTATAACAACCAGCTATGGAAGTCTGATTCTCTTACTAGTCTGTATTATGTATTCCACCTGTGCTAGGAAGGTTGAAAACAAGAAAGTCATACTGAAAGTGACCTGAGATACTACACTGAAAAAAGGGCATTTTAAAGTAGATTAGGTACTGAATTTTTATTCATGTCCTATGCTAATGAACGCCACATGCAACACTTCTATAAATAATGCAGTTTTCTTTGTGTGTGCCTAAATTTACTGCTTCTGGAAAGTAGCGAGGGGTGGGGGGGAAGGGTTTGGCAACCCTAAAGTCTAGAATCCTTTAAAACAGCTCAACTTTCCATCTCCCCTACATACTTTAAACTTAAGATTAGTTGAACTATGGATTCAAGGGGGTAATTCATTCTCTCTTTACTTATCCCTGGCCTCTCTGTTGAGCTTGACAACAAGCCCATATTAGTGCCACTCAATGGTAGGTTTCCTAAGGGTGTGAGCACTAGGAAGCTGCATTAAGAGCATCCAATTTGTGTTATCCAGGCTATGAAAGAAGTACTTGGTGGTGTAACATCTTTCAGTTAGTACCAATCAGGACTGGCTATGAACCAGAGATGAAAGACACAGCAATCTTTTCCTGTGAGTCATCAAATTCCCTTAGTTACTGTTCTTTTTAAAAACATTTTATCTAGTACTTGATTCATACCATTTTTAAGAGGCATCTCTGCTTTTGGATCTCTGCCTAATTTCTCCATCAAAAAAGAGAGGAAAGAGGGTGAGCCAGGAATATAAAACACAAGCTAGCAAGAGGGTGAAAGCTGGTATCAGAATTTTATATCTGCAATAAAGGTCAGGAAAAGAAAAGGAAAAAAAGCACAAGAAACTGAGCCAGGATTCTGATGACAAGACTTAAAAAAAATCTTTTTTTTTCTGGTTATGAAAAAATCTGGTCTTTGGGCCATATGTTGTCTTAGGGACTGAGCTGACAAACAATTACCCTGTCCCATGTACCTTATGTTAACAGAACATGAGGGTGAGACTGGAGTTAGTAGGCATCTGTGTAGGCATCTATCTAATCTACCTATCAGAGATTACTATAGCACTGAAGACATGGAAAGACAGACTCTTCAGTATGAACTATAAAGCCAGCAGGGACCTTGGCTGCATGTTCAATATATTACCCTGCACTAAAATCTGTTGCTGTGTTTTTATTACTACTGTTACCCAGACCCAAGTATGTCTATTCAGGAAACAGTCACACTCTCATTTTGCTGAGGAGACATCCCCATAGTTACTTCTGCACAGAGACCCACTGGTTTAATGAAACTTCATATAGGAGTAAAACAGTTCCTGGAACTGTTGTTAGAATTCTGGTTCTAGGGATGTTAATGGGAAATGCATAAAGACTGAAGGCAATGTATGGACACACTGTAGAGATGTCTCTACTACACAGTAGTTTCTCCTTTGTAGTAATGAAGTACCATTCCACTTATGTCTGTATAGGAATTGTGCACCAACCCTCCTTGGGATTTGGAGCAGTACTCTCCAGGTTGTCTTCTGGGAGCTATCAGTCACAATAGTAAAGGTAATGTTTGTTAGTTGTACACCAGTGCTGCATAGTTAGAGTACATGCTGCTTTATGCTGGGTTGATGGTGACAACATACTGAATCCCTAGCTAGTTAGGATATCTTGATTCCCTAAGACCCGATTCAATGTCCACTGAAATGTTTGGGGGAGTTTCAGACCCTTACCTATCTCCTTGCTGGGGGATAATATAGATTCTCTAACTTCCTTATTGACAGCAAACCTTCATCCTGTGCTACTCTAGCTCTTGCACATTACTTCTTTATCACCCCTACACAGGACTTGCTGGTCATAAAAGTTTGGAATAGGTTAGGTCAAGGAGAGTGAACAGTGAATTTTGGGCTTCAGAGACAGCACCCTATGGTAACGTAGCAGTGCACTATATTGCTGTACAGTGTGCTATGAGAATGTAGTGATCACATGGGTCTATACATGATTGCCAGCTACGTCACCATAGCAATACACTCCCCCAGTATAGTGCGCTGCTATGGCAATGTAGCAGCAAAGTCTAACTGTGCACTGCATGCATGGTGCAGTAACTACCCATATTGCACCATGCTTTAGTACTTCCAAAAGGAAGTACTAAAGCATGGCAATGTGTAGATGTGCCCAGTGAAGCCCTAAGTCCTGTTATCATGAAGGAGCCCAAATTCAGAAGGACTGTTCCCAACATCTGTTCCAGCAGAATTTGGCCATTAGACTTGAATAATATTTTAAAGGAAACATTCAGGCACAAACATTTTGAAAACTAAGAAAAACATTCTAAAAATTCAAACCCTTCTCCATTACCTTTGCCATCAGAGGATCAAATGCATCAAGTCTAGGCTTCTTGATTGTGTACACAACAGAGAAATGTATTGAAATGAGAAATTTTTCCCTTTTTTTATTTTTTACGGTTACAGGCTTCTACAGAGTTGGCACTGTCTGCTGCTTCATTCCCTTCACACAATTCTTTACAGAGCTATTGACTTTGATCCAATCCTGCTGAATATATTTTCCATGTGCTGCTGCTTTAACACAAAGTCCAAATGACTAAAACAGACTGTTTTTGTAGAACATTGGCACAAAATTGGGAGCAGGTACTCAAATTTTCATGCACATTCTTGTCTAGATGGTTTCATACTCTTACAACGTGCCACATTGAAGCTTGCCACTTCTGAGAAGGATACAGGGTTGTTTCAACTTAAAGTAAGTGACAATTGGTTTAATACAATCTTTCAAATAACTTACCAAGCAAGTGTTTAAAGGGACATCTTTGCAAAGTTAAGGTACAAAATTGGTAAAATATGGAAGTTAATTTACAACAAACTTCATGATACCAGCACTGGGATGAAAGGTCAATTTTATTCATTTCTAAAAAGCTAGCAATAGCTTCTCTAATAGTAATTCAAAGAGTCTGGAGATTTGAAAATCAATCTTGTACTGCAGAATTCAAAGCAGCAGAATCTGATCTCTGTAAATTCTAAGCAATTACACTGGCTTCAGTACTGGTTGAAGTTAATTGAGTTACTCCAGATTTATCACCTAATCCATACCCATAAATGGCCTAATCCATAGCCTGTGGAAGCCATTAGTTCAGGCCCTTCTGCTGTAATGGAATCAGAATCTGGACCAAAACATTTAATTCAGTTTTGCTTTATGTATATCAGGCAGTATTGCCTACAGTACCTGTAGTTTGTACTAGATACCTGAGATGTGATTTCTACCAAGCCTCATCACCATAACAGCAAAGGCATGGCCTTTTTATTGCTCTCTATACAAATATTTTTATATATACCATATATTTTTTTATATATATTACCATATTGAGACAGTTAAGCAGATGACAGCTCAGTCCCTGGAGAAAGCATGGAGCAGGTCCTCAAGGAATCCATTTCCAAGCTTATTAACTGTCTGAGATCAAGGACAAATTGGGCATGGAAGTCAAGCTGCCATGGGTAGCTAGCTTGGGTACCAGCAGGAAGTTAGTTTTATAGCTAGTTCAGGCATGTCACTAGGACTGCAGTATCGATACCCTTTCTGAGGTGCCAAGAGCAGAACAATTATGAAAGCTGAATTCTTATTCCCCTAAGAGCCATCTGAGAAGTAGAGATGACATACTATATATTGCTGCCTTGGAGAAGAACAAACTGGACTGTATGATTTTAAACAGAGGATTGCAACTTCTAAGAATGCTATTCTGGCACTATTTATGAGCATTAAATTTAAAGCAGTGTTACAGAGAGTCTTTTCCATTCCAATTAACTCTTCAGTTCACAAAAGCAGAAGGAGGTAATGAAGGTGAAATGTGTCTCTAGAAATATGCGTAGTCTGTCTTCTGTACAGAAGAGTTGCTGCCAGGAATTGAAGGAACTGAAAGGTTAATGACCAAATTATTGATGGCTCAAGGGGGCTTCCAAAAACAATAGTGCAGAGAACTTTAGATTCACAATGAATTTCTATAGTCCTGAGTTGGTGCACAGACTATGAAACCTCCTGTTCCAGATTATAACTGAGGAAAATTATTAGTAGCCCTTTGGAGGCTGGCAGAACAGAACAGGACTTGCACTCAATTAGTTTCCAAACAGGGTTCTGCTGAACTGCTCTGACTCCTATAAGGTGCACAGCTGAATGTCAGGATGTAACCTTAAACCTAGGACCTTGCCCTACCTGGTGCAGCAGCTCACCCCAGTTTGCCGCCACCTCAGCAGAACATCAGGGCAGAAACAAGTAGCCAAAACCCCTATCTAGGTCTAGGTACACAGCCACTCTCTGCCACCAGAGTGGCCAGCCAAGGTCAGCTGAGCTTACCCCTTCTGCATATAAACCCCTGACCCAGAAGGGGAAGTGCCTGGGTAATAAGGTGTAGCCCTGTATTTAGGATGCTGTATCCCTGGCTAGTGCTGCTACTGACTCTGATGGATTCTCCTAGATACCTGACCCTGGTTCCCTGGACAGATCTCCTGGATGCTGACTTCCTGGCTTCTCCTGATCCTGAATTGACCCCTAGACTTGGTGGCCTATATCTGGCATGGTACTAAAGTAATTTGTGTTGTAGCCTTCAGGAACACTACTGTATCAATCACATTTGTTTCATTTGGAAAATCAAATATAGAAATTCAATTGTGGGTTTTCATCTAAAGTGTGTTGGTGATTTCCAGGTCAAATTATTTTTTTTCAGGCAAATTTTCTTTTTGTCCTTCTCATTTGTCGTGCAAGCCTGACTTTGGATTTGAAATCCAAACTGTGATCTTTGTAGTTTATGTGCCACCATAAAAGGGTACTGCAGCTGTTTACAAGGGGGGGGCGGGTTACAAAGGTAGAATTTAGGCCTGCAGCTGAAACTTAGTTGATGATAAACTGGTCCAAAAATGGAAAAGCCAGTTTCAAGAAAAATTTCTAAAACTGGTTGGCTTACAGGGCTCACCAAAGTTGTCATTTTCCCTTACCTTTTATTTTCTATAGAACAGCAAACAATGATGGCCAAGTCTGGGGGTTTTGTTTGCTTTTCTTTTTGTTGTTGTTGTTTTTAAGCAGTTTCTAGGTACCCACTTTGAAACATTTTAAGGAGATATAACTTTTTCAGAGGATAAAGCTTAGTATTGACTCCTCACTGGTGTGTTGGGTAGAATATAAATAGTCTCATGTGGCACTTTTTACCAGGTGCCTCAAGACAGTCATTATAACACAACTGGCTCCAAAACTTATTTTAGGGCACTAACAGTCATGAAAGTGTATCTGGCAAGATGCAATCTGGAGATAGGATCTGGAGCAAACCTGTGTCAGTTGCTGGCAAACAGCTGATGCAACATAGTAGTTGAGGCTCTGGACAACATATTTCTGCAGCATTCTAGTCGCATATGCACACACTGTTCTTCAGTCATTGCCATGAGACAATATAAGACACAACACTGTTCTTTGGTTGTTCTCCAAATCTTTCCTATCCCACTTCCCCAAGCCTGCTACAATACGTTGTCTTCACTGCCTGTCATCAATCCCTCCTTCCTCCTTTAGTAATTTCCCTCAAAGGTCCTCCCTCTGTTCCACATGCAGTAGCCTTGCTCTAGATCCAATTTTCTGTCTTTCCCTCTGTTTTCTACAATCCAATATTACTAATGCTCATAACTGTATTGTCACAAGGTCATAGTTCACTTATCATTTATGGTAGTGTGAGAGAAGTTCTTGTATCTAATCAAATTCCAAAATATGCAGGGCTCTACTCATGGTAATCTGTAGTTCTACAGCCACTTTACCGCTTAGGAAAAGCAGCTCCTTCAAACAGTTGGAGACAAGATAGTGGCATTAAAGGCAAGGTGGTCTCCTGCCTTTGTCTGAGATGCAAACAATATCTGGGTGTTAGACTAGAGTCCAAACAGTGCACCTTGGAAGCCAACTACCAGCCACCAGGATCCTGAACATGGGCAGCGCCACAGTCTCTTTTGCTTCCCATCCTGTAGGAAAAATTGGGTTGGTGTTCCAAGTGTGTAAGTTCCTTGTGGTGGAGTTGGGGTGAAGTAGTTCCTGAGTCATGCTTACACTTACAGGGTAAGTCCCAGTTCTGCCTACTGTATCCATAAATCTCCCTAAGGGTGGATCACTTGTACTGTTTATCATCATGGTCGCAGAGGAAAACATGGTAAATCATGTAGGTGGAGCCTATTCCATAAATGATTGTATATATCAAGACAGTTTTTTTAACTAGATGCTGAATTCAATTGGAAGCCCAGTACCAGAGGTGTAGAGAACTCAGAGTACCCAGGGCAGTGGGGACAGCACCATGCTTAGACTCCTGATGGCTCTGGGCAAACTCCTAGTATTGGGGCCCCCCTTTGCCAGAAATGATGATAAGAATAATAACAAAATTACCACTTTTGGGTCCCTTTTCTGTCCAGGCCCCAGGCAGCCACCCAGTTCACCCATGCCTGTGCCCAGGGTGCCAGGAAGTCTTACCTTCCCTGGGCTCTCTGCAAACTGAAGACCACTGATACTGCTGCCAATGCTGAAGCAGTGTCCCTCCAATGGCAGCAGTTTGGCCCTATGGCACAAGTTTCCTGGGAACCATTCCCTTGGAGCCCGTTCTGTTCACTCCTCCTCCTCCCCACCAACCCCAGATATGCTGTTGGGTGCAGGGCCATGGAAACTCTAGCAAAGGCTACTGGAGGGAAGAGCACCATTTTGCTCATGCTATTCATTCCCCAACTCCTGCGCCCTACACCCCACCCCTCAGACACACTGCTGGGTTCAGGGATGCTGCCATGGCTGGGCAGGGGCAACACAGGACTGTCCCTGCAAAGACTCCTGGAGTGGAAGGATTCTGGCACTCTAGTGCCTGAGGCTGGGCCCTACTCACTCCATCTTTGTTATGCTATTAGCCAATACAGTGAGCAAAATACCGTAATGAAACAGACAAGTGGTAGCATTTTTACAAGCTAAAGCTGATTTTAAAATATAGTGAGTTATAATAAAATTGTAAGCACTCATATGTGTGGCTCACCACAGCCAGGTTTGTATCTGAAAAGCTTGGGTGCAACCTTCAGGCTAGATGCAGGCAAGGGAGCATACTATTTGATTATCAGTTATTTAGACAACCAACATCATCCAAGAGACCAGAAAGTTCCTGAGGCTGTAGACTAGTACTATGTTTAGGGTTGCAATTGATGTAATACTTTTTAAGAGGCCACTTACAATTGTCCACTCAATCCTGGAAAAAATAGGGGGAGGGTGGGGACAAGAACAAGTAAATAAACAAAAAAATCTGAAAAGTACACCGCCCGAGAAAAATATTTCCAGGTGCTTTGCAATATAGTAATAGCGCAGCCAGTGGTGTCATCTTTCCTGGCAGCTTATCACATATGTTTTGGTAAGGCTGAACTACTGGTCTTCATCTCCCTAGATCTTCCTGGTTTTGCTTAAGCTACTTTTGTTATAGCTGTCTGATTGGAAACAAGGTATGGTTGATTTAATTAATCTGTATCTGTACTGGGCTGTCTAGAGCCTGGAATATCTAGATTTGTGTGCTTTTATGGCCATTTGACAATAAAATGAGTTAGGTGAGCACTACTTTTTGGAAGTTCACACCAGTAAAGAAAAGTCTATCATGTGAATTTCAACACCAAGCTGTGAATCTTAGCAGCAGTATAATAAACATTCATTTATAGCTCAGCACCATGGAAAAGTAAAAAGTCTCTGTAACAAAAGGTAAAGCAGCTTTCACTGCCATTGCCTGAACCAGTTATTCAGAATACAGTGCCCTAACAGACTAAATTAATGTTGACCTTGAAGCAGGCAGAATTGACTATGACTGTCCAAAAATGCAGGGAAGAAGACGGATGTTCCTTGCATAAGTTTTTTGAGTATGCTGGATGAACACTGTAAACAAGCCTTGTTTTGATGACTCCAAGTCAAAAGGAAGCAAGGTTGACTCGGAGGGATCACTTGCAGTATGATAATGACTGAAGCAATGACTGTGTCAATCTAGAACTTGAATAAATTAAAGGAACTTGCCCAGACTAGAATTGTTTGGCTATTACTGACCTCTGCCTTATGCACAGTGCAAGTATATTACCTTGAATTGGAATATGTGGTCTCTGTTACATTGCATCTCAATGCTTCCGTCTTTTCCAGTATGTTTGTTTATTCTTCCAACTCTACGGTGACTTGGGCAAGCTCTAGTAGACCCATATTGCAGATAGGTACTGAGATACAGACAGTAAAGACTAGGATCTAGTAGAACCTATTGGGCATCTAAGTGTACTGTAAGGCTAGGTACAAATATTCCAAAAGCTTGAGGCAGAATCAATCTAAGTTTACACAGTTTTCTTTAAGCAGTGTAGCAAATGGAACACCCATTCGTCCTTTGGTGGGGGAGGGAAGAATGGGGGCGAGTTGACGAAGAAAGAACAAGTTCCACCATTTTTAAACCAGTCTATGTGTACTGCACTTCTGTTCTGTTCCGGGTATAGACTTGTTTCTGATACACTTATTCTGGTAAAAGCGTAATGTCTGTATCTGGCCTAAATACAAAATGTAGATGTGTCCTGTTTCTTGATGCTTTTTGTGACTTCATCTTAAAGCTAAGATGACAGCAGGTTATAAAAGTAGATGTATTTATTAATGGATTTTTCAGGAACTCAAACAAGGTGGATTAGGATTGTATATAGGTACCTAAATCTACTCAGATGACCAGTAGGTGGAAGAAGAGCTGGCCATAATTGTTTTGCCCAAGGTCATCATCTGTGGCAAAACAGAGAGCTGAATCCATGTCTTTCAAGTCCCAGGCTAGCCCCTACCCACCCTTCCTCTCAGAAGTTTCAGTGGCAATTGAACACCTGACTTTATTAGACACTTTGGAACCTTCCAATCCAGAGCCTCAGCAGCCACCGACTTGCAGTGACTTTCATGGATCACCAAGTTACATGAGCTGAAGACTTAGCCCTGAGCTTTTCATCAAAAAGCCACGTGTGCCAGGGTTCTTGTGACAAGCGGTGCCTGACAGTTATAGTAACAATTTTCTAGAATATGCACAGGTGCTGTAGTAACGGAACATGACCTTGGCTGGCTTGCAAATTACTCTTCGCACAACAAGAGGAGTGTGCAATGACTCTGTTTTTAGTTTACTGCAAAATCCATTAGCAGTTCCATTTGAAGAGAACAGGACTCTTCCCATAACCACTAGCGCATAACCTCTGTGATCAATCATACTTCCTTTTAAATGTGAGACACCACTGTTGAAAGCTTTCTCTCAACAGAAGAATAGATCAGTATTTCACAAAGCCCTTGCATAAAATCACTGTAGGAAAAGAAAACAAAACCCTCGATCCAAATGTTTTTTGATGAGAGCCTATTCAGCAAACAAAAGAGGGGAAAATGGCGCGATATAATAGTGTTTAAAGATGTATCTCCAGTGCTTTGTTATGAAGCTAGAGAAAATATAGCACAAACAAGCAAGCACTGTCATGTATTCCTGGTAATTAATGTCACTATCTCTGATAACGCACAGATGTTGGAGGCCAGTGAAGGAAATGGAAGTTGAAGGAAGTGGTTGACTAGACAAATGCTGAGAATAACTCATGGGATAAAGCTGCAACCACAAAAAAAAATGGGGTTGGGAAATATTTGTATTGATTTATTCAAACACATACTACCCAGCAGCCCAGGCTAATCTTCAGTTTACCTGTTAAAAATACATAAGCAAACTTTGTAATTAATCACAAATATCATCAGTCCAGCATCCACATTCCTATTACAGCACTGAGAAAGATGGAGCACTCTCACCTCACATCACGTATCTCTAGGGACCTAGCCAAGTTGCAGCAAGACAACATTTTGCACAGCCCCTTTGTGGCACACAGAGCCAATTTCATGGGTATTTTGCAGAGACCCCACCCCTTGCTGCTGGTTGGTGGAGGGGCCCCAGTGTCTGAGCCCTCATCATTGATTGGCAAAGGGTGCCCTCCCTCAGTCTACCTCACTAATGTTTAGGGCTGGAGGGGGACAGTTGGTTGAAATCACAGCCAACATGAAATCCACAAAACATCAATTTAGGTAGGTCACTACCCATCTCCCAGTCTCCTACAAAAATATTGCCTCTCTTGGGATGCTGAAAATGGAAAGGATCAAATTACCGTGTTTAAACTGTTTCATTCATGGTGCTATTATTTTGGCATGAGCTGCAGAGATATTTTTAAAGAGGCTGAAGCCATTACATGGCCTGGGAATTCCTATAATTAGGAAGAAGTAAGTTACTAAGAAGTTCAGCTTCAGTGCTATGTCTGATGCTAAGAATGCACTGCAGGAGTAGGGAGCTATCCCAAGGCCAATGCACCATTTATATCCAGCTTTCATGCTGCGTTGTGGGTCTCTGTACATGGATGGCTTTCACCTGTACTGAACAGCTCAAAACAAGTGTTGGTGTCAGTCTTGATCTCTTGGAACCATACAGTGACTTAAGTCATGCTCAACATTCTTTCTGCCTGCAGCGTCACCCTGTTTGTGAAGACTACAGGAGAGCCAAACACAATACAGACCCTGCTCACAGACCTGGTCCATGGAGAGTGGCTGATGAGCAACAAAGCAAAATACTCATGCCAGGAGGCATAAGTGGCCAGGTCTGTTCCACGGGTGGTGGCAATGGGAAACCCGGAGTGCAGCTGGGATGCCAGCAACATAGCAGCTGCTATTTTTGCAACCCCCCTAAGCTGGCACTGAGGGCTGGTATCCCAGTTGTCCCCTTAATTACACTGCTGCTCATCCCCATGGACCCCCATTACCTCACACTTGCCCTCTTCCCCAGTGTTCATCCTGAAGCAATGCAGCTTACCCAGCACCACCCCCACAGAGGCCTGGGGGCAAAATACACATTTTCATTATCCCAAGAGTGCACACTGAAGACATACACTGCTCACCCTCTCCATGCCAGGCTAATGCTGCTGGGTGAGTAATAAAGGACTGTGATATCACCTTGTCTGTCAAGTTTCCAGGGACTGACACTGACAGTGATGCTAATCAGGAACAGTGAGGAACGTTCCTTGTATCCTTTTCCTATCCTGTGCATCTGGGAACAGTAGAGCTTTTTACACATGGAAATATGCCATTTGCAAAGCCAAATATGCACACATGCATTTGAAACTAACAGAGTCTTGAAACTGAGTTACTTGAGCAGTTGCCATACAGGGAGTGGACTAGAAAGTTCCAGACCTACGAGTATTTCTACACTGCAGCTACTGCTATGATCTTAGCTTGTGTAAAGCTCCTTGCTAGCTGTAAACTAGCTAACTCCTGTACCAGTAGCAGCAGACCTGCCTAGCACAGGCTAGCAGCCTAATACTTATTCAACTGATTAGCGGTTGTTGCAGACTATCCTGCTGTGGCTTTGCTGCTAAAAACACCCAAGATGGTTAATTTAAAGTTTGTCTACAGCAGTGATTCTCAGCCAGGGTTTTGCAATTTCCTGGGGTGCCTTAAGACCTTTTCAAGGGCTTCACAGGGTGTCACACAATGTTAGCTGTTAGGTGTGCAAATGTGATTCACATAATAAAACCAGAGATTTCCGACAGGAATCCATACTGTTCAAACATTTTGACCCGTTGTGGTCTTTCTGAGTTCTTTGCAACAGAAAAATTTGCTCTATATTATTTTTTCTGTAGTCAAAAAACAAGTAAAAATGAAGAACTGGCATTTTCTGAGGGGTGCCTCAAATCTATCAAGGGATGTGGCAAGGCTACTGAGGGGCACTTTAAGTCTAAAGGAGTTGATAACCACTGGTCAACAGTGTAGGCAACTGCTTAGATGAACTTAGGTGACAGACTTGAAACTGGGTGCTCTATCATATCTCTATCCCTTATGGGTCGTTCCATCTTTCCACTCTTCTGTGAAATATGAAACATCATAACCAGAAGGAAACATGATTCTACATCCTGCTTACCACCAGACAACTTTGAGGTAAAAAGACCATTCCAATTTTTTTCTAAGCCAAATGTGCACAAAATGAACTGTTCCAAACAAGAGACTTTACCACATCTTCAGCTCTCCTGTGAATTATGAATTTTCATTTCTACCCAAGTGAACTTTTACAATCTTTGCAATCTCCTATGCCTGATGAAGGATGCCTGTGTCTGAAAGCTTGCAAATAAAAACATCTCTTTTGCCAGTATCTAGTTGGTCTAATAAAAGATATCACCTCAGCCATGAGTTTTGATTCCTTTTGCCTCTAGACCATAGGGCCACAACCTGGACACCCTATAGGTCAGGCATCTATGAAGTCTTATAGCACTCACAGACCACCAAGTTACCTTGGCACCCACTGTTCTGACCCTTTCTCCTTCCCTTAGACAACCTACCTCTCAGCCAAATAAGTAATAAAAATATTAGAGGAGGAAGAAGTTTAATCTGTTAATTATCAAGGGAGTAAGACCCAGAGGGTAACACTCACTCATTTCAATTTTACATCATGCTCAGAAGAAATAAGCACTGTTTCCAAAGGGTGGATATGCCATACTGAGAGATTTGTGGAATTAGCAGTCCCGCTTACCAACATGATCAAAGGGAAGGGGAATACAGTAGACAGAGCTACAATAGAAAGCCTTTGAGTCAGTCAAGCAGGCTTTATGTAAGGATGTTATACTACATACCCTGGATTTTGCACTGCCCTTTATCCTTCAGGTAGACACATCAGGATAGGTACTAGGGGCTGTGCTCTCCCAGAGAACTGAAGGGCAGGAAAGACAGATAGCCTATGCCAGTAAGAGATTAAATGACCATGAAAGAAGGTACGCAGCAGTAGAGAGTGAAATGGGGTGTGGAGTACTTTCGGTACTACCTATTGGGGCAGGAATTCACAGTTATAACAGATCATGCACCACTGAAATGGCTGAAATCCTCCAAGCCAGACAATGCCCATATAACAAGGTGGGCCTTGGCATTGCAGCCATTTCAGTTTACAGTTGAATATTGACCAGGTAAAGACAATGTTGTGCCTGATTTCCTTTCTCGTTGCCACTCAGGCAAGTCTCTCAAAACACAGCATGCATCAAGAAAGCAGGTGATGCTCTAAAAAGAGAACCCCCCTGTAACAGGGAACCCTAGCCCTGTCACCAGAAGAAAGGTCTGCCCCTTTAAGGCCAGAAGTTTCTGGACAGAGTGCCAGTAAGGAGGGTGTTGCCGGCACAGGGTGCCCGAGGGAGGCAACAATTGGGTTCGTTGCCCGGTGTGCGTCGCACCAATAAACACACTGGGGGGAGAAGTAGACAGAGTTTATTTGAGCTGAAGTAAAAGGCGCAGGGAGACTGTATGGTCTCAAATCCTGTGCCCCTAGCCCTGCAACAGTGTATATTTATATCCTGGTCACTTTCTGCAGTAGTTTTCCACTAGTTAGCTAACACCCTCCCACCCCCTTCCCTCCTCCCTTCTCTCTCTGAGCGGTATCCTTGCATTCCACAGATAACAGTTTTAGGGAGTTTCAGCTTGCCTGCTACTCATCCTGTTTTTCCAGTATTACAGGAGGTTACAAAAAGTTCAAGGAAAGGGTTACAAAGGTTCAGGAAGGGGGCGGGGGGGCCCTGGCTCACCTGGGCCTAGAGCAGAGGGGCTTCATCGACAGTCGTGGTCTTCCATCCCTCTGAGTTACCTAGGGTTATGCCCAGTGACACCAACAACTCCCCCCTTTGAGAATACTCAACAAAGTTTTGGCTGAGTTTTCTCATATTCTGAAGATAAAAGACGATTAAGTGTTTGGGAACTGGGATCTTCAATGCAGGGGTACAGTGAAGCGCTCAGGGAGGGGGATACACAGACTTTGCATAGGAGGGCATTACAGCATGCAAATAAGAGGAGGGTAATTAAACACAACACAACACCGGTGACCAGGAGGTGAAGGATGCCCATTCCTAGGCCTCCGAGGTTGGGCAACCAGCTCGAGAGAGAATCGAAAACAGTGGGTTCACGTTCCTGACTTTTCCACTGCTCAAAGGCCTGTTCAGCCGACAAAATGTGTTTGTTAATATCTTGGGAATTTTCTGGAATATAAGTACAACATTCATTACCGATTAAGGCACATACTCCACCTTGAGAAGCTAAGACATAGTCTAGCACTTGTCTATTCTGAAGGGATAACAACCGAAGTTGGTAAATCTCAGAATTAAGGCTCTTTTCAATAGCTAAGGTGTCATTAGCAAATTTTGTAAGAAACACAGAAAGTCGACGATACAGCTTGGCTAACCGTCCCACCCCATACGACGGGAGAAGGATCATGCCAAATCTGTCTCCCTCACTAATAGGTGGCAGAGTTGCATAGAGGGATCTTTGTTGTCTTGGGCAGCCAGGTGGGAGGTGGGTTAGAACTCGAAGGGGAGGGGCAAGAAACCCTATGTAGCAATGTCCATACCAGCCATCAGGTAGCCATTTGTAGGCCGAGGTACCACAAATCCAAAAAGTTTCTCCTTTTCTTGCCATCCCATTGCCTCCTTTTTGCATATCTTTTGATTGGTTTTTGTACAAAAAGAAAAATCCTTCTCCAGTATCATGCCCAGAGCTATTATAAAGTGGAATAGACACATTTTGCACGGTAGTTAAATAATATTGACAAGAGCTATTTCCAGCATACCATGTATGATTGGCCGTCTGGTTTTGGGCAATACATAATAGTCCAGGTGGAACTGAACGTAACCGGATAGGTGGTGGGGTATGGGAACTATTCCAAATAGGATACCAAGAAGAGTTTGAAAGACTAAAAGGGGCTTCTTTTGTACAATTATCAGCTAGATGAGGCCAACCAGGATTGCCAGTGACATTATAAGTGGGAGAATAAGGAGAAAAATTGGAACCATTGAATTGGGTGTAATTTAAGGCTATCTCTTCTTGACAAATATCTGACCAGTTACTAGGAATGGCTCGCCATGGGAGCCCCGCATCGTGATAAGGTATTTGAGAACATATCCAACAGTTAGATAGGTTAAACTCACGGGCAAAGGTAACCTTCAATGCTTCGTAGGTGTTTGTAACAAGGTTTGCTGGGTTCCCTCCCCACCCTGCATGTAAGGAGAAAGTAGTAAAAGGTAACAGGAAAAGAAAACCTACAGTAAAAAAGAAAAACGTTACAGTAGTTTTGAAACTTAAACTAGAATTCATACTGTTAATTCTAAACTTTTCCCCTTTTAAACAACAACTTTAGTCCAAGGTCGTCGGTGGGCTGGACGGTCCACTGTTCCGCGGGTGGAGTAGGCACCAGTTTTAGACGAGAGTGATGAATCCGGTTCTTGTGTCCATCGACCTTTGCCGCTGTGTGGGAAACTAGTAGGACAGTGTGAGGTCCTTTCCACTTCTCCTGGAGGGGCTCATCCTTCCAGGTACAAATGAGCATGGAATCCCCTGGCTGTAACGAGTGGACTGGAGCATCCAGTGGAAGAGGCTGCAAGTCTTTAGTGTACCTATGGAGAGAAGAAAGAACAGCAGACAGAGAGCACATATACCGTGACAAAATATTACATCCTATTTCCCACTCCCTTGCTAGAACCGGCATCCCGTTCATAGGCCATGCCCTTCCAAACATAATCTCAAAGGGGCTAAGTCCTAATCTTCCCTTGGGGAGGGCACGGATGCAAAGCAGAGCAAGAGGCAAAGCATCGGGCCAACGCAGAGAGGCCTCCTGGCAGATCTTTGATAGATGACGCCTGAGGGTCTGATTTGTACGTTCTACTACACCACTAGCCTGTGGTCGCCATGGAGTATGGAGTTTCCAGGGGATCTGTAAGGCATCTGAGATGTTTTGGATGATCTTTGAAGTGAAATGTGTTTCATTGTCAGATTCCACCCACTGGGGAAGTCCGAAGCGGGGAATAATCTCCCGGATGAATTTTAGAGCTACAGTTCTGGCTGTACAATTGCAACACAGAAAGGCTTCAGGCCATCTGCTGAATTGATCTACTATAACGAGGAGATACTTGAACCCTTGAGTTCGGGAGAACTCAGTAAAGTCTATTTGCCAAACCAGTCCTGGGCCTGGGGTAGGTTCCAAAGTGGCTGGAGGTACTGAGAGACTGGGTCGAGGGTTATTTTTTTGACAAATTGAACAGCTGGCCTGTATCTGGGAGGCCAGAGGTCGAAGTCCAGAGGTTAGAAAATATTTGTTCATTAACTGAGTGAGAGATTCTCTTCCGGCGTGAGTAGCTTGATGTAGCCGTTGCAGCACTGGCCAGGTCAGGCTCTTTGGTAGGAGAATCTTTCCGTCAGTGGAGCAGAGCCACCCCTCCTTTTCTTGGAGACCAAGCTTATCGGCTAGTTCTTTTTCTTCATACGAGTACTGGGGATCTGGGAGCTCCCCCACTGGTGGAATAAGGGCATGCATATGGGTGTCAGCAGGTCTTGGCGTCCTCAGGGTGGCAGCATTTTTAGCTTCTCTGTCCGCCCGGGCATTACCCCTGGCTATGTCTTGATCCTCTTTCTGATGCGCCTTACAGTGTATTACTGCCACTGCCGAGGGAAGTTGAACAGCTTCCAGGAGTCGGAGAATCTGGGATCCATACTTCACTGGGGAGCCTTGGGCTGTCAGCAGTCCCCTTTGTTTCCATAGGCCAGCATGGGCATGCAGTGCTCCAAAAGCATACCTAAAGTCGGTATAGATGTTGATCCGTTTTCCTTTTGACCGTTCTAGTGCCCGGGTCAGAACTACCAGTTCAGCAAGTTGAGCAGATGTTCTGGCGGGCAAACCCTTGGCCTCAACAACATCATAGAGGGTCACAACAGCATAACCTGCCCTCCTTTGCCTTTCTACAACAATGCTACTGCCATCAGTGTACCACTCACAATCAGCATTCAGAAGTGGCAGATCCTGTAGGTCTGGACGGCTGGAGTACTGTGCATCTATGATGTATAAACAATCATGCTCTTGTTCTTCCGTTTCAGGTAAAAGAGTAGCTGGGTTGAGGGAGGGGCAGCTTTGCAGAATCACTTCAGGGTTCTCCAACAGCTTAGCTTGGTACCGAGCCACTCGAGCCTGGGTGAGCCAGAGACCCCGCTTTGTGTCTAGCAGAGCCTGGACCATATGTGGGGTATACACCTGCACGACTCCTCCCAGCATTAACTTTTCAGCTTCCTCAAGTACTAGGGCAGTTGCCGCAACTGCTCGTAAACACGCTGGCCATCCCTTGGCAACTGGATCAAGCTGTTTGGAGAAATAAGCAACAGGATGTTTCCACGCCCCCAACAATTGAGTAAGCATTCCCAGAGCCATCCCTTTTCGTTCATGCACATACAATTGGAAAGGTTTAGAAAGGTCCGTGTCGCGGGGCACTCCCGCGCCCCGCTCCTAAGGAGATGCCCCCGGGAAGGGGAGAGGTGTAACAGGGCACCAGGGTGCCTGCTACTAGCAGGAGGAATAGGGCTGCTGAAGCACCCTGGAGCAACACAGATGGGGGTTGCTAGGGCAACCAGGCAGGTCATGTGGCCAGGAGGGGGCAGGGCCAGGCCCTTATAAATAGCTAGGCCAAAGCCTGGCTAGCAGTACCCTTCTGGATGCCACAGGAGCAGGAGCTCTGTGGCTGAGCTGAGTGGCCAGAGTCGGGGGTTGCAGCCTTACCTTACTGACTGGCTGTGATGATGCTAGGGACGAGAACACCCTGATAAGAGGTAGGGCTGAGAGCCTGAGAGGGGCTGAGAGTTGGCTTTACGAGCGGGTAGGCTCTTTGTTGGTTTTGTTACAGCTGTTCGGGCTTGGTTTGAGTTATGGTTAACCGGAGGACCGGGTGAGGCTGTAGGGGAGCGAGGAGGTCTCAGCGGGGCTCCCCAGCAGTTTGGGGGCTCCGGGTGCCCAGTAGGGGCACAGTGTCAGGGGGGCACAACTGTTTGTGCCGGCGTGGCACGGAGCACGGGGTTGGACCCCGGCCCATAAGGACGGCACTTTGCCCAGTGGGGCAAAAGACCCAGGAAAGGGTCAAGGGGGCCAGGCACGGCTACGGTCACCTGAGCCCCAAGCGCGGGAGGCGCGCAGCGCCGAGGGCACGGTGCAGGCCCCAGAGAGGGCGAGGCGTGCGGTGAGCGTGGTACGAGGCCCCAGAGAGGGCGAGGTGCGCGGTGAGCGTGGTACGAGGCCCCAGAGAGGGCGCAGCGCTGAGAGAGCGCGGTATACAGGCCCCAGAGAGGGCGAGGCCCCAAGAGAGGGCGCAGCGCCAAGAGCGCAGTACAGGCCCCAGAGAGGGCGAGGCCCCGGAGAGGGCGGTACAGGCC
This sequence comes from Crocodylus siamensis, assembly GCF_052110815.1. Lineage (NCBI taxonomy): Eukaryota > Metazoa > Chordata > Crocodylia > Crocodylidae > Crocodylus > Crocodylus siamensis. The sequence continues at coordinate 388,015,921 of NC_143395.1, read as the reverse complement.
CGGAGAGGGCGGTACAGGCCCAGAGAGGGCGAGGCCCGGAGAGGGCGCAGAGCAGAAACGACCCAGGAAAGGGTCAAGGGGGCCAGGCACGGCTACGGCCACCTGAGCCCCAAACGCGGGAAACCCGCAAGCGCGGAGGGCGCGGCAGAGACCCCGAGTGGGGCCGCAAGCGCGGAGGGCGCGGCAGAGACCCCGAGTGGGGCCGCAAGCGCGGAGGGCGCGGCAGAGACCCCGAGTGGGGCCGCAAGCGCGGAGGGCGCGGCAGAGACCCCGAGTGGGGCCGCAAGCGCGGAGGGCGCGGCAGAGACCCCGAGTGGGGCCGCAAGCGCGGAGGGCGCGGCAGAGACCCCGAGTGGGGCCGCAAGCGCGGAGGGCGCGGCAGAGACCCCGAGTGGGGCCGCAAGCGCGGAGGGCGCGGCAGAGACCCCGAGTGGGGCCGCAAGCGCGGAGGGCGCGGCAGAGACCCCGAGTGGGGCCGCAAGCGCGGAGGGCGCGGCAGAGACCCCGAGTGGGGCCGCAAGCGCGGAGGGCGCGGCAGAGACCCCGAGTGGGGCCGCAAGCGCGGAGGGCGCGGCAGAGACCCCGAGAGGGGCCGCAAGCGCGGAGGGCGCGGCAGAGACCCCGAGAGGGGCCGCAAGCGCGGAGGGCGCGGCAGAGACCCCGAGAGGGGTGAGAGGAGCTAGGGAGACCCAAGGGCGTCAGTAATAGGCCGGTGGGTGAGAGCCCGGCCCAGGGGCGCCAGGTGGGTGACGAGCCCAGGGTGCCAGAGGGAGAGCACCCGAGGGGCAGGGGACCAGACAACGTCCCCCGGGACAGCTGCGAGGCTTGGGGCATGCTAAAGGGGAGGTTTTGGAGGCACGCATTTGCCCATAAGGCTGGGGTGAGAGGACCCCACTTTGGAACGGAGGGGATACCATCAAGGTGTCGTTAGGTGCGAGTAGGCAGCCTCCCATTCTGAACCTCAACAACAAAGACGTGGCGGGCGAGTAGAGGGTGCCAGACCACCCTAATTGGCACGGCAAAGGGGCGCTCGCGAGCTCACGGCCGCTCGCGGGGCCATCCGTGACAGTCCGGTAAACCCAGGGCGGGAGCTTTCATTAGTTTCCTTTTTAGTATTTTAAATGCCTTGTCGGCTTCTGGAGTCCAATAAAAGGGGTCATGGTCTACCCCTTTTACACAGTCATATAGTGGTTTTGCCCATAGTCCATATTCTGCAAAAACCTGGCATGCCGAGAAACGCCCTGAGCCGCTTACGGTTGCTTGGGGTGGGAACCTGACATATAGCCTCCTTTCGTTCACTTGAAAGCTGGTGCTCCCCCTGTCTTATGTGAAATCCCAGGTATCGTACTTCAGGGAGAGCAATTTGAGCTTTATTTGGAGCCACCCAATATCCTCGAAGTCCAATAAAGTTCAGGAGGCTTACAGTGGCATTAAGGGAAGAGATTTAAATCTATAGCAGCAATTAATAAATCGTCCACATATTGTAACAAGAGAACTTCACGCTCATTATTCCACTCCTCCAAGTCTTTAGCTAAGGACTGGCTGAAAAGGGTGGGAGAGTTCTTAAATCCCTGGGCTAATACTGTCCAACAAAGTTGTTTTTTTAACCCTTTTTCTGTCCTCCCATTCAAAAGAGAATATCTTCTGACAGTGGGGGTCAACTGGAATAGTAAAGAAAGCATCTTTCAAATCAAGAACTGAGAAATGAGTATACTGCCCCCCTATGGAGGCCAGCAAGGTATACGGGTTTGAGACAAGGGGATGAATAGTTTTAACCCATTCATTAACTGCCCTTAGGTCCTGCACCAGTTGATATGTGCCATCAGGCTTTAGTACAGGCAAGATAGGAGTGTTCCAGGCCGACTGACACTCTCGCAGTATGCCGTACTTTAGGAAACAGTCTATAGTCTCTTGCAGTCCCTCTCTGGCTTCCTTTTTGATAGGGTACTGCTTGATTCATACTGGACCTTTTTCCGGCAGTAGTTGGATATAAATGGGGGTTTGATGTGTAGCCTTTCCAGGGACCCCCCTTGCCCACACCAAAGGGTATACCTGGTCTTCCCACTGGTTCCACTCCGCGGGAGCGTTCATAGCCGAGGGTTCAACCGCGAGGGTCATTATCCATGCATTTTCAGGGGGCAATGTGAGGGTTATTTCATCCTGGGTAAAATGCAGTGATGCACCTAATTGACAAAGCAGGTCTCGTCCTAGCAGGGGTGTTGGGCAATCTGGAAGGTAGACCAATTTGTGAGAGAGCCTGGTCTCCCAGAGCACATTCTGCACTGGGCACTGAGTCTTTTTTCCCGTGGCACTCACCACGGTGAGAGAGTCCGCTACAGGAAGTTGAAGAGGTTGATTTACAGCGGTCCGTGCTGCCCCAGAGTCTACCAAAAAATCAGTTTCTGAATTCCCCACCTGCATTTTTACTCGGGGTTCCGGGGGTGGGGTGGTCCGTTTCCCCTGACACCCCTACTCCTGTCCTTCTGCTGCCATTACAGGAGTACAGTCTCTCCCTTTCTCTAGGCATTCATTCTTCCAGTGTCCCTCTCGCCAGCATAAGGCACACTGATTCTGTCCCAGGCATCTTTCTTGTGGGCCAGGGCGCCCGCGCCCACGACCCCTTATACCTCTGCCTCTCCCACCTTCTTGTGGCCTTTCTCTGACTCCAGCCTGTACTGCTGCTACTAGCATTCTAACTTGTCTCTTTTCCTTTTCTTCCTTTCTGAGGGTATATGCCCTGCTTGCAGTCTCCAGGATTTGTGCTACAGACATGCTCATTAAGTCTTCCTTTTTTTGTAATTTCTGCTTTATATCAGGGGCTGCGCGGCTGGTAAAAATACCTTTTATAATCGCCTCTGTCACCTGGTCATCAGGGTCTGCATTGGTATTTTGCTGAATGGCGTCCCGGATGCGCTGTAAGAATGCAGCTGGACTTTCCTTCGGCTCCTGTACTATTTCATACAGCTTTGCCCAATTATTATGTCGGACAGCCGAGTGCCTGAGCCCATGCATAAGCAGTTCTTTGTAAGAGGTAAGACGGGTATGATCCTCAGGGTTGTTAGGGTTCCATCTAGGGTCTGCTAGGGGAACCATGTCTGCCGGACCCGGAACATTGACAGGATCCCTTTCATGCCTCCGCTGTGCTTCCTCCCTTGCTTTGGAAATAACTTGATTCCTCTCTACTTCAGATAATAAGGTTCGCATAAGGATATTACAATCGTCCCAATCAGGCTTGTGACTAGTTAACATCCCTCAAAGACAGAGATAAACTTACTCGGGTTAGTTGAAAATTCTCCAGCTTGTGCCTTAAAAGCCGCCAGGTCCACTGGATTAAAAGGTACATGGGTGTATAGTTGCATGGTCTGGGCTGCACGCCCATCTGCCCCAAGCTGGGCTACTACAGTTTCAGTAAGTAAAGGGTAAAATCCCACTGAGGGAGGAATCTCTGGAACCAGGGGCATCTGATCTTTATATGGTGGAGGTGTTAAAGCCGAAGGGGACGCCGACTCTGGCATTACAGTGGTTGGGGGGGAATGCTGAGACTCAACACTAACAACTACCAATCCTGTCGGAGTCAAATTACACTTCTGCAAAATATCTGTCTTATTTTGTAAAGCCATAAACAATTGCGCATACAAATGTTTATTCCACTTACCCGTCCGTTGTCAAAACAGGAGCAATTGGAGGATTGTATTATAGTTAATTGGCCCTTCTGGAGGCCACCTTTCCTCATCCTCCAGTTGATAGTGCGGCCATTCCACTATACAGAACCTTTTAAGATTATTTTTAGTCATTAGATCTGACTTAAACAGTTTCCAATTAGTCAGAATGCATTCTAAGGGTGTACACCGTGCCCTGCCAACCATACTCTGTCCCTGCCCCATACTCCAGGGAGACACTGGGCGTCCCCAGGTCCTACAGGGAGACAGTAGGCGTCCCCAGGTCTTACAGGCAATGCTCAGACTGCTGAGCTTATCCTACCTTGTCCGAGGGACCGGTTCCACACCATCGCCCACGATCGCTTCTCCACTATTTGAGTGCGTTGCACCGTTGTGCCCTCTGGGGTCGATCAAACCACGTCTCTGCCGAGGCCCCCGATGAAACCACTGGTGAGCGCTGGGCGTCGGTTGTTGCCGGAAGTCGTCGACCCCAGGAGGGATCCGGGCAAGGTGAAATGTTAGCCTCAAGCCCCACGTTGGGCGCCAAAAACTGTTGCTGGCACAGGGTGCCTGAGGGAGGCAACAATTGGGTTCGTTTGGCCCGGTGTGCATCGCACCAATAAACACACTGGGGGGAGAAGTAGACAGAGTTTATTTGAGCTCCAGTAAAAGGTGCAGGGAGACTGTATGGTCTCAAATCCTGCGCCCCTAGCCATGAAACAGTGTATATTTATATCCTGGTCACTTTCTGCAGTAGTTTTCCACTAGTTGGCTAACACCCCCCCGCCCCCTTCCCTCCTCCCTTCTCTCTCTGAGCAGTATCCTTGCATTCCACAGATAACAGTTTTAGGGAGTTTCAGCTTGCCTGCTACTCATCCTGTTTTTCCAGTATTACAGGAGGTTACAAAACGTTCAAGGAAAGGGTTACAAAGGTTCGGGTGGGGGGGGGCCTGGCTCGCCCGGGCCTAGAGCAGAGGGGCTTCATTGACACTCGTGGTCTTCCATCCCTCTGAGTTACCTAGGGTTATGCCCAGTGACACCAACAAGGGGGTTAAATGCTGAGCCTGGCAAACTAGTCAGCTGACCAGAAGGGGCAGGCCAGGACTATAAAAACCCTGGGCAGAGAGGCAGTAAGGGCCAGCAGCCAAAGGGGGAAGGAGTGCATCCCAGAGCTCCATGGAGAGGCTTGGTGAGCAGTCCAAAGCCTGGAGGTGGGGAACTACAGAAGCCCCCAGAGAGACAGCAGCCACCCCAGAAGAAAGTAGCCAACGGTGGGGAGCCAAAGCACGAAACCTGCATAAAAATAAGCTGGCATGGTGCCTTCTTTAATCACATTTTTTTGGTGGCAGTTATTACCCATGGACAGGCCTGTTCATATTTCTTTTTGTTATTGAATAACACTGGCAGTTTTGGTAAGGCCAGCGGGGAAGGAGGAGGCCTCACTGGGACCACCCCCCTACACTGTGGGGGTCTGGCACCCATGTGGGTAGAGGATCTGGGATGTACTGACCCTGGCACCAGACAAGGCACAGTATTTAGGGTACATAGGCCCTGGCACCAGTATGGGCACAGGATTTTTGGGGGGTACAGACCCTGGCACCAGAGGGTGCAACCCTAAAAGGTCAGGGATGTCTGGTGCCCCTGAGGTACAGTTTTGTTTTTGTTTTTATGGACTGGGATAGCATCCATTTGGGGCCATTCCCCAGCCTTGAACTTGAAGCTCTCTAGCTATGGGGCCAGTGGCCAGGCCTCTGGGCCAGGCTCTAGATTGGAGCAGAAAGGAGGGCCACAAGCCTCAAGGCAAGGAAAAATGCTAGAGCCTCAGAGTCAAACCTTGTTTGGTGGGTTTAGACAAGAAAGCCCAGCTAGAGAAAGGCAAGGGGTCAAGGCCCATGGAGGCAGAAGACCTCAATATATGAAATATAATAGGCAGTCTCCTGCTTACAAGAATATCAGTATAACAATTTTCCATCAAGATGTGGCAGACGAGTAGAAAGTGGGACACAAGAAACCTTAAAGGGGACTCCAAGGCTGCCCCACATAGGGTGCAGATAACAGGGAAGATGGCGCAGAAGGCAACCTGTTACACCCCTGTATGAAAAAAGAAGAGCGCCTTATGGCATCTTAAGCAGGGGGGGGGATATGTGATATGTGAAGGAGAGTGAGAAGCTGCAGCCCAGAAAGGAAGGAAAATACCCACCCAATTTCCAGAGCAGCATCTCACTCAGGATTGGCTGAGGGAGGCCACTCAAAGGTATTTCTGGCTGCAGAGTGGGGTCAGTTCCCTGCAGGCCACAAGAAGAGAGGAGCGGCTGAGCATCTCGGCAGGCAGAAACTGCAGCGCGTGCCTGAGGAACGCTATGGGAGGGACCCTAAGGCAGGCGGAGGCCTGAGAACAAGCAGCTGGTGGGAATCTCCAGAGTGGAGCCACAGCTGAGGATCCAGAGCAAGGGAGTTCACAAGGCTAGAGTGAATCTCCGGACTTGAGTCTTTTCCAGCAGAGGGTCCAGAGAAGGGTTTGAAGGGAAAAAATCTACAGCCGCAGCAAGAGTCTTCCTGCACAGGGGGAAAAACCCCAAAAGACTGAACGTTCATAGGGGTGCAGGGCAGGCTTGCAGAGCAGAGAACGGACTAAGGGTGGCGGGGTGGTATTCTGTGATTTCTTTTGCTATTTTTTGTTTGCTTGTTTGTTTGAGCACAGTCCAAGACTAGCCCCTGGAAGGGTGTACCCAAAAGAGGCACTAGGACACCCTGGGGTGCCAGGAAGATTACAACAGGCAGCTCTGCAACCTGGCTGCAGAAGAACATTGTAAAACATCATCTGCAGAGGTTAGGCTGGGGTAAAGGGGATGTTTGGAGCCCCACAGAAGACACAGGGATCAAGACCAGGCAGGATCACTGTGGGCATTGCCTCCTGGGAATATAAATGTCATCAAAGTTGTGGTATGTGAGAAAAACGTAAGATCCACTTCCTGGTGATCCTGAGCCAAGGTCTACCCTGTCGCCACCTGTAGGCAAACAAGCACAGGCCAGTACTAGCAAGCCCTATAATACCTACAGATGTCACATATGGATTTAATTCTGTGCAAACAATTATGGCTGTAGTGTCCCTCTGTAGTGCCTGAATCTAGCAGCAAGTGAAAAGTAAATTTTTTGGAAGAATATGCTTAGAAGCCTGCTTAGTGCAGCTCAGTACTTTTGAGCTAGTTCTTGTGCTTGTTACATGTTTGGGTTTTTTTGTTTGTTTTTTGGCAACATATCTTTAAAGCTATTTGTAACAGGGAGCTGGTGGCCCTGTTATGGAAGAATGAAGAGAGTAAAGAGAAACTTAGCAGATGCTGCGGGACTGGCCTGTGAGATGACATCATTTTGCCAGTGCTGGGAGCATTCATAGCATTGAAGACCGGTACAGCTGGTAATGTGTCAATTAGCAAGCTTCTGTAAGAGAAGCTAGACTTGATTAGTAATTTCCCCAGAAGCAAGAGAAGCCGGAGCTGACATTGTTGCAGCGACAGAGCCAGTTTCCCATGCGGAGGCATGGGAGTGATGCAGGCGGCATGCCCACAGGAAAACAAAAGCCAGGCATCCTGTTACACCAGGAGTGAACCTCACTGGAAGCTCTGTGGGACCAGGTGCTCCTGCTTACTTGAAGACTTTTGTTGCTAAACATCGGGAATGAATGTTTGTAGACTGACCAGGCTGGAAGCTGAATCTCTCCAAGCAGATAGAAGGAGAAAATTAAAAAGCCTGCAGCTGGCTGATTTTAACAATCTGATTTGTGTGTGGGGGGGGGGGGGGGGCGGGTTATTTTGTTTTTTGTTGTTGTTGGTTGGTTTTGGGTTTCCTTCCTCCACCCTCTGCTCTCTCAGAAAGCAGAGATAAAAAAAACCCAAGTGCTAGGTAAGAACCTCGGCCTTCCCCGAAGCTTGTTTCAATGCATAATGGTGTTATCCCTGGGGTGGAAGTTTGCCAGCTTCCCCAACTGCAGTAGCATTAAGGAAAGAGCAATCATTACTCTGGGTATTTAGTTAAAAATCAGAGGCCACCCACCTGCAAATATTAATTTTAACTCCCATCAAAGTCATGGCAGGAGAGAGAAATGCAACGTGGGGGAAGGCTCTGCCAAAGTGTGCTGTCTTTCTGACTTGATTTAAGACACCCACTCACACTGTTATCAAACATTTATATAAGTAAAACTATTTACCCTTACAGCAAAGCTCCAGTCATTGGGTAATAATACCCTTGCAAGTAAAAAATAAGAGTAGAAGTTATGGCTGAACTAAGCATAAGCTGATGTCCAAATGGTGAACTACAGCTCTGTGGACGGTTACAAATCTTTCTTGAATTTAAAACAGTACTCCTACATGCTAAGGAGGTAACTCTGTTTATGTGAGGCCCAGATGAGCAGAAGCAGGGAACGGTGCATCTTTCCTCTGGAGTCCCACCTCCCACCGTGTTATCCTGTGCCACCAGACTGCCAATACACCTGCCACTGCTCCAGAGGCATAATACTTCCCAGGGCTCTACCAGGTTGCATTTCCCAGAGGGAAATGACAGAACTGCCTTTCCTATGGCATCTGGGGTCCCCGACAACTGCCTCGACTCAAGTCATTCCATGGTGCAATCCACTTCTTCACCTACTACAGTCCAAATTAGTAGAAACTGACCAAAGAAGGAAAAACAGCCTTGATTTCTGACACTAACACCTATGCATTGTTTAGATCCACTACCTAGGAAGAGGCAAAGACAAACTGATGTGAGCTAAAACTGAAGGTAGTCAATGTGACTTTGGCTACAGTCTGTGACAGCATCAGCTATGAAGCACCTGTTACGCCCTGCATCACTTAGTTATGGCTGAGCCCTGTGTTAGCCCAGCTCATCCCCAGGGTAAATGGATCATCATAGACCCAAGCAGAGTAAGAAAACAGGTGACATTGAATCCATCTTCTCTTCAAACATCAAATCCAAGAGAGGGGACCTCAGGTAGGACCATTTCATTCAGATTCACTCACCTAACAATGGAAATTTAAAGTTAACAGTTTTTATTCCTTGCCAAGACTAAATGATTCATAAAGGAGCCACTGGATAGCTTGTCAGTGATAATGATACATACCCCGAAATTTTATTTCATCTCACTTGCCAAGCAGGTGAAATATGGGCAGGTTCATCTCCAACCCAACTATAATATGTCATCTGAATCCAGGATAAAATTACCCCGTAAGAATGTGCAGTAAGTTTATTATATGATAAAGTTACCGTGTCATGTAGAATGTGCCATGTCTCCATTCCCCAACTCAGTTTCATCCTGGGGTAGGCATTTGCTCAGTTCACATTGTCTCTCCTGACACAAAGTGGTCAGATATTGCAGTAGTACCTCCTTGCAGACAACCACCTTGGAGAGCCAATCATGGCTTACTAAGGATTCAAATCTGGGGTAAATGTCCCTGTAGTAATCATGTGTCCTCACTCTGAAACAACAAAGTATTTTGGAGCCGGTATTTTGGGTATCAGTATCAAGGACATCACCACCCAACTGCTGTCTTAGACCACAACTGCATTAAAAGCAGTAGTCAAATTCTTCTAGCTCTCAGGCACCAAAGCAGGCTCATGACCCTGTTTCTTTTTTCCCTCCTTTTCCTACCCATAGTGTATTAATAACAACATTATTTCATCACTAATTTACTTTCTTTTTCATGAATGCTTGTGGGAGCTAGTCTGTTGTATGCCTACATTTTGCTCTCTGCAGTGTTATGCCATGTGTGATTAATCAGCAATTCATTAAACCATGTTGTCTTCTAAAGCAGGGGTTACGCTTGATGGTTAGACACTGTTGGAGAGCACACCCAAGGTGTATTGCTAAGAGGGCCTTTGACGCAGTGGGAATCAAGGACTCGACATCTCTTATGACAGAGCTTTTAACAAGAGTTCGTTTCCATCTGCACCATTACCACAGGGTGTGATGCAAATTAGCTTCCCCCATGCTGGGTGTGTTTATATATAAAAGAAAATTGTTGCCACCTTTCATCCGTGCAAACTGAAAGCTCACCAAATGCTTTCATTTACCAAAAATCCACATGTTATAGCTCGGCATGGACACAGCTTTTCATCTTGTGCATTTCAGATGCTTCCAGAAATGCCCTGGATTCATTAGCTCAGTATTTGCACATGTGCAGCAATAGCAGTTTATTTCAATAAATGGATTCTATATTTATTTCAATAAATGTATTGCAGGCAAAAAAGAAATTAACTACAGCGATTCCTGTTTTTTTTAATGATTTAATCCCAAACTTTGGGGTAAATATGGGGGAGGGACAAGTACCATATAAGCAGGATTCCAAGTCAAGCATATTCATGCAGCATCAGGGCTCACTTTTGCCATGGTTGTTCAACTTACTTAGACTGGTCCTGCAGTTTTGCTGAAATGCACATTCACTCTTAATTAAACCTGCTAACCTAGCAAGTAATGTATTCATAACTCCAGTAAGAAACCATTATTCTTCTTTCATCTTTTCACAATGTCTGCTTTTAAAAGGGGGATTTCACCCAACAATAATAAGTATAAACAGTTACAAATCCAGTCAAACCCATTTAATGGCAGGATCTCTTGGGTTTAATGGTTAAAAATGCTTTAGTTAAATTTAGGCACATATGGAACAGGTGCCTGATGAAGGCAATGGGGTTTACCTGAAAGGATCTGACCTTTCACAAGGCAAAATACAATAATCTGCATGGAGAGCTCACGCTGTCTTTTAAATGCTAAACCAGGGGGCCAACCTGTGTGACAGGCATGATAGAAATTAGCCCTGTTCTCTCCCAGTGCCACTCTGAACTCCTTCCTCTGCCCAATCTGCTGTTCTGCTTCCTATTCTGTGCCCCATCTGATCCCCCTTTCTGCTTTCTGCTTCCTCCCTTGTCAGCTGTCCTATCTGTCCCCTCCCTGATCTGCCAAATGCCACTCAAGGAGGCTGCCCATTCTACTGTGGTACTCATGCCTCATGTTGGCTACCTCTGTAAATAAACAGAGAATCATTGTTCTAGTCTGCTTGTATCATTGTTTCCTAGTGCAATCTATTCAAACAATCCACAAGGATTGCCAATATACTATTATCACTAGAGTTAACTGTAAACGTGAACATCTGCTACTGGTGTGTACCACTATTAATAATTGCTTTTTAAAAAATAGCAAATCTACAGTTTTCAACAGAGATTAAATCACTTGTAATGGCTGAGCAGTGATATATATGGCTGTCAGTTCACCCTGACTGCCACCTCCACTGATTGCTCCCTGCGTGGAGCAAGCAGCGGGACAAGCTCCCTCCCTGCCCCTTCACCAGATGCGAGGGTGGGGGAAAATAAACCCCTTCCCTGCCCCCTTGCCTAAGAGAGCCATGCCAGCCAGCCTCTGGCTGCACCTCTGCCCCTGCCCCTCGAGTTGCAAGGGGGCAGGGACCATGATGGGGGCAGCAGCCCCTCTCACGATTTCCTGGCAAGCACAAGCCTGTTTCTGGCTGGGGGGCTGCACTGTGGGTGGAAGCAGGAGCAGGATGGGGTTTGGCAGAGCTGCCACAGACTGTGCGGGGTGAGCAGCAGCAGCACTAGGGGGGAGGGTTGGGGGGCTATGGCCACCCCTCCGAGCCTCAGTGCCTAGAAAAGGGGGCAAGGAGGGAGCTTATCCCACCACTCACCCCACACAGAGAGTGATTGGCAGCTGCAGTGGTTGGGGCGGGCAGACCCCAGCTGTGGTCCCCCAAGGGCAGAGCAGGCAGAGAGGGGAATAAAACCCCTCCCTAACCCCTCTGCCTCAGGAGGCCATGCTGGCTGGTGTCTGGCCACATCCCTACCCCTACTACTGCTGCAGTGAGGGGAGAGTGCCAGGCAGACCTTGGCTCGGGTCTGTACCAGTGGGACAGGGAGGGGGAAATTAAACCACCTCCCTCACCAGTTCACTTGAGGCTACTGCCGGGGCTGGCCATACTCCTACTGCTGGAGCAGCGAGTGGAGAAATGCCTGGCAGGTCTGTGATAGTGGGAGAGGGAAGGGAGTGGGGAATAAACCTCTTCCTTGCCCCCTTTGCCTTAGTGGGGCTGGCAGCTGGCCACACCCCTGCCCTTGCTACAGCTGGGGAGCAGAGGTGGGGCCAGCCCTACTCTGCTGGAGCAGACAGCACAGCCTTGCCCAGGGCTGGGCTGCAGAGCATGATGAGATATTGGGGGACTCTGTTTTAAGTTAAACCAGGAAGGGGTCTGGGACAGAAGTTCCATAAACTGGTTTGAGCTCAATCAGTTATGTCTGATACTACATTCTACCAGGTTTATCTCAAACCAGTTTCAGTGACTTTGAAACTGGTTTATGTGCACTGAACTTATGTACTGTTACAGGTTTAAACCAGTTTCTGATCAATTAAACTGGTTTGTGTGTAACTTCTGTCCCTAACCATATGGAGACTTTACTGCTGCTCTTCTGAATGTGGAATTTATAGCTGAGGGAATGGTCTAATGCAGCTTCTAGGAAGGTTGGAGTATGTTCATGAGGAAAGATGTGGTTGCCTACTCTGATATTCAGTGTGCTCTTGGCCTGACGACTGTCTAGGTGGAAGGGTGATGATACTGATTTACCAAAGCTTACCTGTAAGTGCCACTTATGAAGACAGTCAACAATGAATTCCATGTCCATACTGAATATCTTTTTCCAGTTCTGTCATATCAGTTCCTTAGGCTATTATGGTGACATCGTCAGTATACATGTATCACTTAGATGTTGTATGCAGGAAGTCTGAGGTATATACACTGAAAACTATTGGTGTTAGCAATGAGCCTTGGGGGACTCCAGAGTTCTTCAGAGTTTGTACTCTGCTTTTTTCTCCTTGGCTAGTAGTGAGTTTGAATGATTTGCTGGAGGTCATGTTCACGATGAAAGCGCATAGCTTGCAGTCAGGTATCATAGAGTGCAGTTTATATTTGAGGTCTTCGTGGAGTTTGCTGATATAGAGCAATGTGATTTTTGGTGTCTTTGCCTGTAAGGCACTAGGTAATGCACCATGCTTGTCTGCTCAAGTGGGCCATACTCAATCCTTCTATGGTAGTGAGCCATCTCTCCTTTTTGATATTGTTCAGTGATAGCCAGCTGTTCTGTAATTCTTTTAACAGCTGCAGGGTCATTGCATTGCTTAATGATGTTAAAGAGTCATTTGCCATTAGTGATACAGGCAGCTTGTGAATGTGGCAGGTGGCAGATCAAGGAGGGATAAGCAGCACAGAGGCAGATTGGACAGGAAGCAGAGCAGCAGATTAAGTAGAGGAAGGGGATCAATGGCACTTGGGGAGGGTGCTACCGAAAAGGTTGGCCCCCACTAGTCTATCCATTGTACGTAGGAAATTACTGTACTTTAGGACAGGAAAAAATCCTGAAACATTCCTTGATCCGTATTTCCTTCAACATCTGCAAATATAAATCTAAATTCTAAATACCAATAGAGGACTTTAAAGCACATTTCATTTGGAGGTCCATATAGTGTTCTTATGAGCCTTCAAAAACTTGTTTTAAACATAGTTTAAAAATGCTAAGCTATCAAGATATCCTTATACTAGGCTATCAAGGTATACTTAATGCCATAGCACCATAAAGAATAGCTTATATTTCTAACACTCTAATAAATTTAATATGTAGAGAAGTGTTTTTTATAATTTGTCATGTGGGTTCAACAGTAAAAAAGTTTCCAAAACTGGAGATGATACTGGTGTTACAGAATGCAAGAGCTATGACTTCTCCTATCATGAGAAATAGTCCAATTCATTTATATAACAATTAATGTGAGAGGTTTTTTTCAAAACCACTTCCCTCATTGCTTTTATTAGACATTTAACCAGAGGGTAGAAAAGACCACTTTTTAAAATCCCACCTGTACTGATCTGATGAAATGTAGATAGATCAAGGAAATTGATGGTGACATCAAAACAGAACTGGATTCTGGTCCTAGGATGTGTTTGAACTAGGTCAGGAGTCTACCTGCACAGAGATCCTTGAAGAAACCTCAAACATATTAACATGTGCTCTCACCTGAGAGAGAGGTAAATTGCCTGATGGCTAAAACATGTCAGTGCAAGTTGGCTTGAGAGTCTCCAGTATTACATCCAGGATTATTTCAAGATTTCAAGGCCAGAAGAAATCACAGCCATCATCTAGTCTGAGCTGATACATAAATACAAGCCATAGGATTTTACCCAGCAATTCCTGTTTTATGCTGATAACTTCTGCTTGAGCTGGAGCCTGTTATTCAGAAAATCATGCAATCTTGGCTAAATCATAAGGATCCCAGTAATACAAGTTGATGACAAGTATAATCTGGATTCAGAGCCAAATACATCTAACCTGAATTTGGTTACTGTTCATGGAGTTAACTAAGGTCTATTTTTGTTCCCACACACTTGAGCATTAGTGGGAGGAAACACCAACAGCACAATAAGCTACCACCCAACAAAACATTCAGGTTTTTTCATACTTCAAATTGCTGGCACTTCCTTGCCACAAGAAATAGTCCATGGAGTGCTAAAACAGCTCTCTCCAGATATCTGAATACTAGTAATAACACGTGATTTGCCAAAAAAACCCCAAACCTTAGTTTGTCCTAATGGCTGTCACTGCATTGTATGAGTTGCCTTGTATACAATCTGAGGATGCCTATATACAAACAGAAGCTGACTTGTGTTTCTAATTATTTCCTGAGCTTTTAAAACTTTGCACTTATGCATTAATTTCAACAGCAATGTGATGCCGCAGCCAGCAAAGCAAATAAAACTCTGGCTAGCATCTACGGATGCTTCTCAAGCAAGATCCAAGAAGTCATCCTCCTGCTTCACGCAACCTTGATGAGGCTGCAGCTGGAATACTGAATCCAATTCTGGGCTCTGCACTTTAGAAAGGATGTGGAGAAGCTTGAGAGAGTCCAGAGGAGAGCCACACGCATGATTAGAGGACAGGCCTTATGTGGAGAGGCTGAGAGGCATGGGACTGTTCAGCCAGGAGAAGCAAAGGCTCAAGGGGGACTTGGTGGCAGCCTATAAGTATAAAAGTTGGGTGCATCAGGAACTGGGCATCGCAAGGGAAGACAAGGTCTAACGGTCACAAACTGCTGGAAGACTGTTTTAGACTGGACACAAGGAAAAACTTCTTTACCATCCGAGTCTCTGAAGTCTGGAAAAGACTCCCCCCCAGATGTGGTGCAAGCAGTTACTCCGGATATCTTTAAGGAATGCTTAGATGCTTATGTTGCTGGGGTGATCTGATCCCAGGTGACTTTCTGCCCCTGGGGCTGGGAGCTGGACCCGAGGATCTCGTGAGGTCCCTTCCAGTCCTAATATCTATGAAATCTATTAAATCTATTAAATAATGAGGTGAACCAGCTGTTGAGGTGAGAGGATTCATATATATCCCTCACAGATGTCTTCAAACCTTAGATAGAAACTTTAAGGGTAGTTGCAGATGTAAAAAATAAAAACAAAACTGGCACCTTATTTTAAACTCAGCGCATTCCCCATGCATGCCCAGAAGAGGCAGTGCATTACTGGACACTTTAGTGGGGCTTTTTTGGTGTTTTTATCTAATAAAGGATTGAATCAGCTGTAACTAAAAGCACCAAAAAGCCTTACTGAAGTGCCTGATCTTTACAGACACTGCAGACCCGGTTTGAAGTAACACGCTGCTTCTTCTGGTAAAGCACAGTAGGTTTAGTTTGTTTGTTTGTTTTTAATGTCAGCGAGTAGCCTTTATTATTGCCACATCATTAATCAGCCATTAATGAATCTGGAGTTATCAGCATTAGGGGCCACAGTGAAAAGGAGAATAATGGATTTAACAGACTGGTTTTGTCTACAGCAAAAGGAACAAAATGCCAAGACAGTTTTGACATAAAACATTTGGAGAAGGTAGAAAAGAGGAGGTCATCTTGTTGCTTTTTGGTGCTACTTATGTGAGCACATTTCAGAGGAATTAAGCATTTACACAGCAAGCAAAGCAGAAAGTTCAACATGTCCATCAGTTTACTGATGGAGTGCAATGTGTTTTGGGTAAGGGAAAAGGAAAGTTATCTAAGTATGATGGAAATTACAACTCTTCTGAGAAATAGTATCAACTACAATAATTTGAAATGCCACCTCAACTTAAAGCCAGAAGATACTCTAAGCTCCTATGTCCCATAACCCAAACTTCACTGAGTACCCCTATAATAAGCCCCAAAACTTTAATCTCAGACAACCAAGACATAAGAGATTAAAATGCTAGAGCCATAGGAAGAGAACAAAAGTAAATGAAGTGTCACCAATGTCCATGACTGCTGAAATAGCAGGGAACTGATTACCTGAGCTGTGGCCAGCTGATCCCAGCAAGCAATCCCCACACCATTCGGTGGAAGGCAAAAATACCCATCAAGGTTCTTGGCCTTCCTGACCAGAGGGTGAAGGGTAGGTACATCATATGTACCAGTCCTTCCTAACCCTAAATCTGGTGTCCTTAGGACTTAAGCAAGACACAAGCCAGCCATCTAAAAAAGAACTCTGTACCATGCTGAAGCACTGCTTTAATACTTCTGCATCCCATCTCCAACTGTGACTAATCTCTGATAATTCGCAGCAATAAAAAAAAGAAAGAATAGATCTGGTCAATTTTACAACAGATAAAAAAGGATCCGAATGGGATAAAACCCTAAAGCACAAGATTTTTTTGATTATAGTCATTTTCTTCATGGAGAATTGCAGATGTTAGAGGGAAGATGAAGACAATGTGGGCAATCCTATATTTTACAGGCAGAACAGACCAAACTACCCAGTCTGACTGCCTTGAACACACAGGCCATAGTATTTCTCTCAGAACTTGGCTGAAAGAATCTCTGTTTAAAATATATTTTATTCACCCTGAAGGCCCCAAGTGACAGTGACTCCACCAACTGTCCTGGAAAGACATTCCAATGTTAAATGAACCCTCACAGCTAGGAAGCTGCATTCAACTGGGATTTGTCTAACTTCAGTGAAGTCACCTGCATATAAGGTCATCTGATCATAAATAGGCAGGGATGTGATTGACAAAATTGGCAGAGAATTGTATGTATTGATGATGATTGTCATTGACCTGGACAGCCCTCCATTCTAGTGCACTCTGGGAGGTGTTGTGTATGGCAGGTTATTTCTGATGAAGGAAGCAAGGCCATGGATTTTGCTGGCTACAGAGTCATCGAGGCTATAGCCTGAGAGCTTCCACAGATGCTCTATATGTGTTTCTTGTAGAAGGACTGCATGTGGTTTTATTTCCCTGATGATTCATTCTGGCACTGAATGCTTGAGTGAGGTATAGCCTTCAACAGTAAACTGAAGCAACAGCGAAGCTTTCCCCTCACAGACAGGAGAAGCTGCTCTAGCTCATCCTGTAGTTAGTATATCAAAACTGAAAAAATTAAAAGTCCATTTGCCTTGGTAATGTAAGTGCGCCACCTATAAGTGTTGTAAGGCTTAAGGCCCTTCCTAACTGGCCCTTGGCGCACTGGTAGCGCTAGGGTGAGACCTAGAGTAGGTCACCCAGGTCTCCTGGAAGCTGTTTGTTCTCTCCTGCCATGATTCAGATGTTGTAATATGGGAGGCAGTTCCCCACAGGTGACTTTCCCAGCCTGACACCCTGAGGTGGACGAGGCTTTCTTTAAACAAGTGATGGAAGCTTCCACATCATAGCACTTGGGGACTTTAATTGTCAGGACATCTGCTGATTGGGAAACAGCAGTGGACAAGTAGCCCAGCAAGTCACTGGAGTGTGTTGGGGTAATCTTTTTGATTCAGCTCATAGAGAGTCCAACCGGGGGCGGGGGGCTCTTTTCAGCTTGCTGATCACAAACAGGGAGGAATTGGTTGAGAATGTGAAGGTGGAAGGTGGCTTGGGTGACCGTGACCATGAAATGATTGGTTTACAATCCTAAGGGGAGGAATAGAATAAGGACACTGCATTTCAGAAAAGCAGGGAACTGGTGAGCAGGTAAGTCTGAGAGGGAAAACGAGTACAGGAGAGCTGTCTGTACCTTAAGTAGGCCCTTTTAAGGGTGGAGGCCACTATTTGACTCAGATGGTGGAGAAATCTATTCTGGAGAGAGATTTCTTAATTCACTGCTTCCTAATAGAGAGGGATGTGTTGAGAATCTGAATGCAGAAAGCAGCTTGGGTGACAGTGATCATGAAATGAAGAAAGAAAAATGTCAGAATAAAAACATTGGATTTCAAAAGAGCAGTCTTTATTAGACTGGTAAAACTGGTAGGTAGGATCTGAGGGAACCCAAGCCTAAAGGAAAAAGGAATCCAGGAGAGCTGGGTGTTTCTTAAAGATTCAATATTGTGGGTATACAAGCATCCCATCTTGATGTGAAGGAAAGTCAAGAGGCACAAGAAGAGACCAACTTATGTAAACAGTGAACTCTTCAGTGACTTGAAACTAAAAAGCAAATCATACAAAAAGTGACAATGTGCATGAGTACAGTATGGACAGTTAGAGAGAAATTTGGGAAGGGTAAGGCACAAATTTAGATATAATTAGCAAGAGACATAAAAAGCTACAAAAACATTTTGTAAACACATTAGAAGTAAGAGGAAGACCAAAGGAAGTATACAACTTCCTTAATGAATGGTGAGGGTGATGCAGAAAAAACTAAAATATTTAATTTATTATTATTTTTTCATCCGTCTTCAAAAAAGCTTAACTGTGAAATGATGAACACATTTAGCAGCAAGGACAGTGAGAGTTGATACTCAGTGTAGAACAGGAAAAGAACTAGGTAAAGATTACTTAAATGTTTTCAGATCAGTGGGATCTGATGACACTCATCCTAGAGTACTCAAGGAATTGCCTGTGCATGTTTGCTGAGCAATTCCTTATTATCTTTTGAGAACTCATGGAGGTGGGTAAAGTCTCAGAAGACCCAGAAATGGCAAATATAGTGGTGATCTTTAAAAAGGGAACAAAGAGAATCCCATGACATCACAGGCCGGTCACAGTCTAACTCTGATACCCCAAAAGATACTGCAGTATATCAACAAATCCTTGACTAGTAACACCTGGAGGAGCAGCGTAGTTAGTTATAGCTATCACGGCTTTGTTGAGAGCAAGTCATAGTTAACCAACCTGATTTCTTTTGACTATTTGAAGGCCTTTACACGTGGTGGAAAAGTAGTGGATGTGATATGTTTTGAATTCAGCAAGGCTTTTGACACTGCCTCCTATGATATTCTTTTAAGTAGGCCAGGAAATAGAGTTTAGGTCCGTTTCAAAAATAGTGTTGAATGAGTTGCCATCTGTGGCTCAAGGGAGACTTTTTGGAAGTCTGTACCAAAATAGGGTTCCTTAGGGCAGTGTTTCCCAACCAGTGTGCTGTGGCACAAAAATGTGCCATCAGAAATTAACAGGTGTGCTGCAGAATTTTGCCATGAAAATGAGCTACAATGACATACAACAGGTATGAGGATGGGGAATGCCTTAACAGGTGTGCTGTGGAAAATTTTTATTGATGTACATTTGCCTTGGGCTGGAAAAGGTTAGGAAACAATGTCTTAGGATCTGCCCTGGGCCTATTACTGTGAAATATCTTCCTTTCATTATTCGGAGTATGGAATTGAATGCACACTTAGTAAATTTGCAGGTGACACCAAACTGGGTATAGAAGAACTAAGATTACACAGTGTATACAAAATTCAGGGGGGATTGTATAACAATCTTCAAATACAAAAAGGGCTGTTATAGAGAGGATTGTGATTTACTGTTTTCTGTTTTCATGGGGAACCAGACAAGAAGTAATGGCCTTAAATTGCAACAAGGATGATCTAGGTTAGATATTAGGAATGGTGATATTATGAACTGAAAGTTCCTCTTCCTAAAATAATCAGAGGTAGCAGAACAATCTCTTCCCCCTTACTAAATAACCCTAGTTCTTTCAGACTTTCATTTTAAGTCATACTTCCGAAGCCTCTAATCATTCTTGTTGCTCTCCATGCAATGCTTTTCAGCCTCTCCCATGAAATGCTTTTCAGCATATCTTACTTAAAGTGTGGGCCTAAAAACCTGGGCACAGTTTTACTTTAGATGAGACTTCGCAAGTACCAAATAGTTGAAGAATTGCTTCCTTTGATTTGCAAGTGACAGTCTTGTTAATGCAACACTGCATGCTGTTTCTCTTGTTGCAAAAGCAAGACACCATTGGCTCATATTCATCTTATACTCTACTGTAACCCCCAGGTCCTTCTCTGAGCCTAGTCACTCATTCCCCAATCTATATTTGTACATGCAATTATTCGATCCCAAGTGCAAAACTTTGCCCTTATACTTGATGAATTTCTTTTGATTGACTCTGGTCTATCCAGGTCATTCTGGATCCTGCCCCTAACCTCCAGAGTGTCCATAGCTCCATCCAATTTGGTGTTGTCTGCAAATTTTCAAACCATGCACCTTAATTTCATCATCCACATCATTACTGATTTGCTATAGCACACTCTTCCCTCCTTTTATCTCCAATGCGGGAGTCCTATGAAGGCTGCAGCAGCCCTACGTTTCAGCAACACTGTAGCAAACACTTCCAGCCTGGAAGACTGGAGGAAAGATGGATGGGAGACAGGGTTTGAGGAAGTTCTGGGATGTATATCTGCCTCTGCTGCGTCTTTTCAAGGAAAGGAACTTTCACTTCCTAATATCACCATTTCCCAGAGTTGCTACTGCCACATAATAATTTATGGTGAGGGAATAGGAGTTTTTTGGACTCTTTCTCAGAATTCTGTTTCTTAACTATAAAACCTTCCCAAGAATTCTATCAGACAGGAGCAAATCAATGTCAGGAATTAAAGAGAAATTGTGTGGCTGATGTGTTGGTTTTTAAAAGCAGGCTCTTTCCATTTTCAATTACTGGTAGAATAAAATTCACTTTTGAACAGATAGTGAAATAAATCTTCCCAATTGATGCACAGGAACATGTTCCCTAGAATGTAATACTGATCATTCCAGCAAATGATAAATAGCAGATACATTCAAAAGGTTATAATAAACTATTTTTCTTTGTTATTTTAGACCAGAGTGGGCAAAGTTCAGCTCATGGCGGACTCCATTTCCCAGCAGCCCATGTGGTGGCTGTTCCTTCTGGCTGCCACCACCAGACCCAGCCCTGCTGCCTGAGCATCCTGGCCTGTCCGCCCTGCACCCACCACCACGGGCAGGACCCATGTGGGCAGGGCTCACGGCCAGGCAGCTGGGATGGGGGTGCAGTAGGAACAAGGGCTGGGGAGACCCAAAGATCTTTGGGTGGTGACAGCATGGGGCTGGGGCCAAGGCTGGGGCACAGCTGCAGTCTGCTAACCACACATCCCTGCAACGAGTGCAGGTTCCATGGGCAGAGACGTGCAGGGAGTAGATCATGGCTCTGCCCTGGCCCAGGCCCTGCACTGTCACCACCCCAAGATCCCAGACAGCTCCCTGCCCAGCTGTGCACCCCACCTACGGGGCTCCCAGCTACTCTCCATGGAGACCCTGGGAGTGAAGATCCATGACACCATGAGGCTGCAGAACCAGGGTTCAGCATGGGGCTGGGCCAGCCTGGGGAAGAGCCCTGGTTCTGTTGCCCCGTACTGTCATGGCCCCATGCTCATGGGATCTCCATGGAGACTGGCTGGGAGCCACGCGAGCAGTGACTGCTGGAAAATGGAATCTGGCCACCAGCTGGATCTGCCATTTTGCCCACCCCTGATTTAGACTATCATCTGTTGTTTGCTTTACAGTAGCACAAAGGAACAGCAAAAAGAATCAAGACCTTCATCAGGGTAGTTACTACATATTTTAGCAGTAAATTATATTTTTAATTTCATTTTAATAATCTGCCATCTGCTTGTCTTGTACTATTATCAATCTGAAAAATGAGACCACCATGTCCAGTTTCATTTTCTTGTTTTTATCTCTCACAATGTTGTGCTTTATTGAGTATTTAACTCTAGGGGGTTGGTCTTTTATGTAAAACATACTACGGGAAACCCTCACTATTCACAGGTATGGCAGTCACGGTTTCAAATATTTGTGAATGCCGAACCCACATCTTAAATGCACTTACAGGAGCTCCTTGGGAGCTCCACGCTTGCTGCCACCGGGCTTCCATTGTCACCATGCCTCTCCCCAGCCACTGGGGGACTACATTCATGATGTTCATGAACGCAGTGCCGTATTCGCGGATTTTGCCATTCGCAGAGATCTTAAGAATGTATCACCTGCGAATGGTGAGGGTTGCCTGTATTTCATTAAATGGCTAAGATGGAACAATTCAATATGTTTTGGTTTAACTTATAGGACTTGGGTCTTGTATGTGAGTTTTTCTCAGGTCCTTTGCAAAAAAAGACTGGCTAGGCTGCAGTAATGTAGAGAAGGTAATTTGACTGACAAAGACCATGAAATAATAGAGTTCAAGATCCTAAGTTGAAGAAGAAAGGAGAGCAGCAGAATAAGGACGCTGGACTTTAGAAAAGCAGACTTCAACAAACTCAGGGAATTTGAGCTATCTTCTGTCCTCTACTGATACGAAACCTAACATCTTTATGTCCTCTATTTTTTTCTTTAAGAAAAATACTGTTGGCTCACATTAGGGTGGCCATCATAGAGGACAGTCTGGTCATTCTCTGTTCTCTGTCCTCTATTTTCTTCTTCAAGAGAAAAATAGAGGACATAGGGGCGTCGGGTTTTGTATCAATAAAGGACAGAGGACAACTGGATTGCCCTCTATAATGGCCACCCTACTGTCAGCCAACAGTATGCTCTGTTGCAAAAAAACACAACAGTATCCTGTGTTGTATTAACCGGAATGTAACTTCTTAATTAATGGAGAAGTGTTTGTTCTGCTCTATGATTGATGAAGTCTCACACAGAGTACTGTGTCCAGTTTTGAGGTTCACATTTTCAGAAGGATACAGACAGTGCAGGGCAAAAAAAATGATCAGGGGCCTGGGAGACCAGACTTCTGAGGAAAGGCTGAAAGAGCTAGGGTTATTTAGAAGAAGCAAAGACAAGTATGCTGATGGAGGAGAGGGGGCTTTCAAAACAGCCTTCAGATGTATGAAGTGTTGCTATAGAGAGGATGGAGATGGGCTTTCCTCTGTGGGTGTAAGGAACAGGACTAAGAGAAACAGCCTCAAGCTGTAGCAGGGGAAATTTAGGCAAGAGATTACTATGAATTTACTGAATGTGATGGTTGCCAGGCTGCATGCAGGCTACCTAGAGAAGCTGTGGAATTTCTATCCCTGGAAATTTTCAAAAGCAGGTGAGTCAGGCACTTGGCTGAGACGGTTTAATTGGGAATGACCTTGCCTTGAGCAGAAGGATGGACTAGATCAATTTATGAGGTCCCTTCCAGTCCTATTTTCCTTTAATTAGAGTGACCACTTGTCCTGGATTGGCTGGGACAGTCCTGGATTTTGGAGGCTGTCTCAGTGTCCCAGACATTGAAGAAAATTTAAGCAAAAGTCCCATATTGGTGGAAACCCACCCACTTGAGCAGCTTCTGAGTCAGGGTTCATGCCAATCTGAGATTTTTGCTTCAATTTTCTCCAGGAAGCCCAGCCAATGGGCTTCTCCCTGGACTGGACCCCACTGGGCTGTGAGCAGAGTCACTTGCACAGTAGTGTCAGGGCCAGGAGTGCGGTGTGTGCGGGCAGCTCTGGGGTCACCTTACCTATGATCCTAAGACATAAAGCCAAACAGTTTCCTCACGTAAAACCCACTGAAGTCAAAGGTTCATGAGGAAGTCACTCTTGCTATTTTAATTAGCAGCAAAATGTATTCAGTTGCTCATTATACTTTTCTCTCATATTTTGAAAGTTCAGATCAAAATATGAGAGCTCAGCAATATTATTAACCAAACCATTCACTGCTCACTGTAGTAGACTTCCAAAATTGACCAATAAAGTAATAAGATGCATTGCAAAAGGCTATATTATTTTTTTAATCCTGCTTTCATGGATTTTGTTTTTAAATTAAAACTCATCTGCTGTGGGACGCCATTCCTACTTTTCAAAAACACCATCACCCTAAGTGACAGCAAAGGAGCTAGAAGTCAGGTGATAGAAGTCTGACACTGCTCCAAAATTGCTGACAGAATGATGAAGCTGGGGAGTGTGTTATACACTGGGCCCATAAGATGGATCTTCCAACTGGGGTTAAGGCACCTTATGGTGAAGCATCCTGAGTACCTTGCAGTGACCAAGTTTGTGTTGGACTTGTGTTTGAATAAGTGTTCAGTTAGCTGTCATCAGTCACTGAATTAAAAACCAAACCATGATGGATCATTGGCAAGAAGTCTGATATGGAGAAAACAGTGACAGCAGGCAAAGACAATGGCTTTTGCTATTCCTTGGTTTATTTTTTTTAAAGAACATTTGTGTCTTTAAATCTCCCATAGTTCATGTTCAAGAATGAACCAAGAAGCTAACTCAGATACAATTAGAATGCACAGTCAGGTGTTGAATAAGGTAACCCTGTTGGAATTAGTCTCCCATCTGCTGCTACTCCCACTCCCAATATGCCACCTGCATTTTGCCACCACCGTCAGTCCAATTAACATCCAATTAACATCAGGATATCAATGTCTATTGAATGCTATGCTAATGCAATTATAATACAATCTCATTATAATGAACCACTATGGGATCAGAATAAGTTCATTGAAAGAGGCTAGTAAGGGTATAGCATTAATTAAGCTAGTCAATTTGCTACATTGTACCAATGGAAACCCCCACCCCCTGCTGTTTCAGGCCACAGAGAGACCAGGTTCAATTTCTGGATGTGCATACAACTACAGCCATCAAGGCACTGAGCATCTGGACTCAGTCTGGTCTTTGGATACTGTCTCAATGATCTAAAGGAAGGGATGGAAGGTCTGGGCAGCCTCCACTCCTCCCTAGATGTACATGTTGACAGTCTTGGGGACCTCTCATGCATACACCATGATCTAGAAGTATTGACAGTTGCCTGCTCCTAATGAAAAAATGGTTCATGCAGCTGGGATTGGTAAAAGAGAGAGGTTCTGATAAATAGGGTTTATTACAATAAAGATGTATGGTAATATAGATGTCCTTTTGTCTGTTCCTCTACCACTACGACAGATTCTTACTATGGCCATTACTTGCTTTACCATTGTTATATATTGGTCTTACTTGTTTGGACTTGGTTTTGGATTTATGAAGTTAGTACTTTTCAGTTGCTTCTCTTCTTAATGTTCTTGTCAGAGTTCACTCCAAATACCCTATAATCCTACCATCTGCCTATAATGCTAAATATGTATTATGATAAAGTTAGGGAAGAATGCATAGTCCTCTGGCCAAAGCATTAGACTATGATTTAGAAGACCTGCTTTTAACTCCTGATTTAATAGATTTCATAGATTTCATAGACATTAGGGCTGGGAGGGGCCTCAGAAGATCATCGAGTCCAGCCCCCCTGCCCCAGGGACAGGAAGCCAGCAGGGGTCATAGGATCCCAGCAAGATAAACATCCATATTTCTCTTGAAGGCGTTCAATGTAGGTGCTTGAACTACCTCCAGTGGCAGGCTATTCCAGACTTTGGGGGCTCAGACAGTAAAGAAGTTCTTTCTTATGTCCAGCCTGAAACGGTCTTTGAGGAGTTTATGACCATTTGACCTTGTCATCCCTTGGGGCGCTCTGATGGACCTGACGTGACCCACCAGGTCTCCGTTATCCTTATGACATCATAATTATTTGTGTTAAGCAGCAGGACAAGTTCCTTCTGTTTATTCCCCAAGCTTCTAGCATTTGTGTACAGGCAGGCAAGTGTCCCCTTGGGGGCCCTTGCCTTACCTACAGATTGTTCCAGGGCTGGGGCAGGGGTGGGGTCCCTTAAGTGCCTTGGCCTCCTGGCTTTGCAAGGGTTGCTCAGGGGGCCAGCAGTAGCAGTATTTCCCTGCCCCGCATCACCCAGTGGGCTTAGTTTGAAGCCCAGTAGAGCAGGTCAGCCAGTCTGGCTGAGAAGAGCCTCCTCCCCTGTGGAGAGAGGTGGAGGCCCTCCCTTCCCAGCAAAGAACAGACTGTGGTCATCAAAGCTGAAGCTTTCCTGATGACACCAGTGCTGCAGTCTTTGGTTCACTACCTCAATACTCCTCTCCCTCCTCAGCCTGTAGCCCAAAACCAGGAGGATCGAGGAAAACACCACCTGCATCCCCAACCCCTTATGCCCCACTCCCAAATCCCTGTAATGCTTCATGACCTGGCTGGGAGGGCTCCGAGTTGTGTCATTTGTGCCCACATGGATAAGGAGCATAGGGTAGTGGTCAGTGGGCTGGAGGAGCTCAGGGATCCTCTCCGCAATCTCTCAGATATGGGCTCCTAGGAAGCAGCAGACTTCCTGGGCTAAGGGGTCAAGGCGGTAGATTGCCTCCTCATTCCCCCTCAGGATGGAGTCTCCCACAACAAACACTTTCCTTTCTGTCTTAGGGAGAGTGGGGGCAGTAGCTACTGTTGAGCTTGTGTTGCCCACAGGATCAGGCAGCTTGGCAGGCTCTGTTGGAGCTGCAAGAGGTTCATACCTGTTGCAAAGCTCCAGCGGGGTGGGGACCTTGGTGTGGCAGGCCTTGGGCCCTTG
This sequence comes from Crocodylus siamensis, assembly GCF_052110815.1. Lineage (NCBI taxonomy): Eukaryota > Metazoa > Chordata > Crocodylia > Crocodylidae > Crocodylus > Crocodylus siamensis. The sequence continues at coordinate 387,989,626 of NC_143395.1, read as the reverse complement.
ACCACCATGGTCCATCCCCTTGGCTGGACAGAATGGGAGGTCCCAGAGTCCTCCCTTGTTGTGGAAGGAGACCTTGATCTATCCTCTGCCTCCAGGGGAAGAAGGGCCTGGCAGTAGAAGTCTATCTCCCGCTCACCATCCCTGATGGCATGCAGTTTCTAGACTGCAGCCTGGAGCTCCACCAGCTGGGGCAACACAGACCCCAAAAGGGAGCAGACCTCACAACAGGAGGTGCCCATGCTCCCAGACCCCAGAGCCTGAAAAAATGACAGACAGCCCCCACAGCCGAGAGCCAGGGACTCCGTCTGCATGAAGCCTGGAATCATGGGCTCCATCTGGATAGAGGCCTCTGAGGTGCCAGAGGGGGCACAGACCCTGAGGAGACCCTCAGGTTGTGGCACATGTCCATCCGCATGATGCTGCTGGGAGGCTGGCTGCAGCTGGAAGTGCCTTCCCTAGAGCGCACAGGCAGGGCCTCGGGCCCTCCCACTCACCCTTCTGAGCAAACTCCACACTAACTTGCGCCGGGCAGACAAGCATGACTGTTTGCGTGGCCTGTTCGCAAGACTCTGGTCACATAGCTTCTTGGAGGGCTGGGTGAAGTAGGAGTTGGGGCAGGGCAAGACCCTCCTCGGCCCCACTCCTCGGCTACCTCCTCTCCGCTGCCTGGGGTTAACCCTCTCCCACCACGGGCCCCGCTTATCTCCGGCTGTGATGGGGGGGTGCCAGGGTGCTCCTTGGCTGCTGGGGGGCTTCAGGAAGCAGGGGGTGCAATGGGCTTCCATCTGCACATCTCTCACTGCTCCCAGAGCCTGACTGGGTGTTTTTTGCTTTGGTGGGCCCTTTTAAACTGCGCACATGCGCAGTAGCCCTGCCATCAGACCCATGCTGCTCCCAGGCTAGGAAAGACCCTACCTGGGATTTAGGCGACCCTGCCCCACCGGAGGGGGACCGGTAGGTACCCTCTCCCTATCACCTACTCTCTCCCTGGAAGGCTGGGCTAAGTAGGAGCCAGGGCAGAGCGAGACCCTTCTTAGCCCCACTCAGCCGCATCCTCTCTGCTGCCTGGGGTTAATCCCTCCCACCACGGGCCCTGCTTACTGCCAGCTGTGCTGGGGTTTGGCGGGGTGCTCTGCAGCTGCTGGGGGGTGCTGGGGGGCTTCAGAGAGCAGGGGCACAGCAGGTTTGCACCCGCATATCTCTTGCCGCTCCCGGAGCCTGATGGCAACAGAGCTTCTGTGTTCTTATAGTTTCGTAGTTTCTAGGGTCGGAAGGGACCTGAGTAGATCATCTAGTTCAACCCCCTGCCATGGCAGGAAAGATTACTGGGGTCAAACAACCCCAGCAAGGTGTTCATCTAATCTCCACTTAAAGACCCCCAAGGTAGGAGCCAGCACCACTTCTCTTGGAAGTTGGTTCTAGGTCCTAGCCACCCTGACTCTGAAGTAGCGCCTCCTGATATCTAGCCTAAATCTACCTTCTGCCAGCTTGTGACCATTATTCCTGGTCACTCCTGGCAGTGCTTGGGGGAACAGGGACTTCCCCAGTGCCTGCTGATCCCCCCCGACTAGTTTGTAACAGGCCACTAGATCCCCCTCAGCCTTCTCTTGTGGAGGCTGAACAGGTTCAGGTCCTTTAGTCTCTCCTCGTAGGGCCTGCCCTGCTGCCCCCCTATCATGTGAGTGACCCTCCTCTGGACCCTCTCCATGTTGTCCACATCCCTCTTGAAGTGCGGCGCCCAGAACTAGATGCAGTACTCCAGCAGCGGCCTGAACAGTGCTGCATAGAGGGGGAGGATCGCCTCCTTGGACCTGCTCGAGATGCATCTGTGGATGCATGACAAGGTATGGTTGGCCTTCCTGACTGCCTCCCCACACTGCCGGCCCAAGTTCATCTTGGAGTCAATGATGACTCCAAGATCCTTTTCCGCCTCTGTACCGACAAGAAGGGAGTTCCCCAGCCTGTAGGTATGGTGCCGGTTGTTCCTCCCCAGGCGCATCACTTTGCACTTGTCGGTGTTGAATCCCATCCTATTCTCATCAGCCCACCCTTGTAACCTGTCTAGGTCCGATTGCAGCCTATTCCTCCCTTCTAGCATGCCCACATCCCCCCACATCTTAGTGTCATCATCAAGCTTGAACAGGGTGCTACTTACCCCCTCGTCCAAGTTACTGATGAAGATGTTGAACAGTGTGGGCCTGAGGATTGAGCCCTGAGGAACCCCACTGCCCACATCCCTCCAGGTTGAAAATCACCCATCTACCACCACTCTCTGGGTGCCGCCCTCCAGCCAGTTGGCGATCCAATTGACTGTGTAGGTGTTGACACCACAGTCCCCCAGTTTCTTAATGAGAACAGGGTGAGAGACAGTGTCAAAAGCCTTCCAAAAGTCCAGGAAGATTATGTCCACTGCTGCCCCTGCATCTAATGATTTGGTAATCTGATCATAGGAGGCCACCAGGTTGGTCTGACACGACCTGCCACTGATGAACCCGTGTTGGTTGCCCCTAAGCATGAAATCCCCTGCTGGCCCCTCGTGGATGTGTGCCAGAATAATTTTCTCAAACAGCTTGCCTAGGATCGAGGTAAGACTAACTGGCCTACAGTTTCCCGGGTCCTCCTTCTTACCCTTTTTGAAGATGAGAACCACGTTGGCCCTCTTCCAGTCCTCTGGCACCACACCAGAGCACCACGAGTGCTTGTAAAGCCGTGCCAGGGGTCCTGCAATGACCTCAGCCAATTCCTTTAGTACTCTAGGGTGGAGATCGTCTGGACTAGGTAAGTTATTTAATTTCTCCATCTGCCCCTCGTATACAAAATGAAGGTAATAATACTGCCCTTCTCCCATCCTTTGTCTTTTCTGCCTAAACCAGTGGTTCTCAAGCCACAGCTTTCAGGCCACATGTGATCCAATCAGCACACTGCTGCGGCCCATGTGACATCTTGTTAAAAAATAAGGACATTTGACAGTGTAGAAATGAGAGCTATTACAGAGTATTAAATTGTCTTGCATCACTGTCAGATAACAGATACAAAACATTTTTAAATGGATATCTAGGAAGTAAATTGTTTGGGTGTGGCCCACATAACATATTGAGAGCTGCAAGTATGGCCTACTGCAAGTATGGCAAATAGGTTGAGAGCCACTGATCTACTCAAAGCTCTTCAGATAAGGACTATCTTGTATTATATGTGTACATGTAATACCTAAAACAATAAGGTTTTAGGTAAAGCCCCACTTTGATTGTTTCATAGTAGCTAGGGTCAGGAGGGACCTGAACAGATCATCTAGCCTGACCCCCTGCCACAGGCAGGAATGAATGCTGGGTTCACAAGACCCCAGACAGGTGATCATCCAACGTCCTCTTGAATTTTCCCAAGGTAGGGGCAAGGACCACTTCCCTGGGAAGTTGGTTCCAGACTTTGGCCACCCTAACTGTAAAAAATTGCCTTCTGATCTCTAACCTAAACCTATTCTCCATCAGCTTATTACCATTGTTCCTCGTCACCCCAGATGGTTCTGGGGAGAAAAGGGCTCTACCTATTTGCTGTTGATCTCCCCTGATGAGTTTGTAGACAGCCACCAGGTCCCCCTTCAGCCTCCTCTTGCTGAAGCTGAACAGGTTCAGGTCCCTCAGTCTCTCCTCATAGGGCCTGTCCTGCTGCCCTCTCACCGAGCAGGTGGCCCTCCTCTGAACCCTTTCCAGGCTGGCCACATCCCTCTTGAAATGTGGCACCCAGTACTGGACACAGTACTCCAATTGCGGCCTGACCATGTTGCAAGAGGGGGAGTATCACCTCTCTGGACCGGCTTGAGATGCATCTTTGGACGCATGATAAGGTATGACTGGCCTTGCTGGCTGTGGTCTGGCACTGGCTGCTCATGTTTATCTTGGGGTCAATAATGACTCCAAGATCCCGTTCCGCCTCTGTGCATTCAAGAGGGGAACTCCCCAGCCTGTATGTATGTTGTGGATTCCTTCTCCCAAGGTGCAGCACCCTGCATTTGTCTACATCGAACTCCATCCTATTCTCATCTGCCCACTTTTGTAGTCTGTCTAAATCTATTTGCAGCCTCTCTCTCCCTTCAGGTGTGTCCACCTCGCCCCACATCTTAGTGTCATCAGCAAACTTGGACTGCGCGCTTTCCACCCCCTCATCCAAGTTGCTGATGAAGGTGTTAAACAGTGCGGGCCCAAGGACCGAGCCCTGGGGTACCCCATTGCTCACATCTCACCAGGTTAAGTACAACCCACCCACCACTACTCTCTGGGTGCTCCCCATCAGCCAATTTTTTACCCATCCAACTGTGTAGGCATCAGTGCCACAGTCACTTAATTTATTGATGAGGATGGGGTGAGAGACAGTGTCAAAGGCTTTCTTAAAGTCTAGAAAGACTACGTCCACGGCAACACCATCATCCAAGGATTTAGTCACCTGATCATAAAAGGCAACCAGGTTGGTCAGGCAGGACTTGCCTTTGATGAACCCATGCTGATTGCCCCGAGCATGATCTCCTCTGCTGGCCCCCCACAGATGTCCTCCTTGATGATTCTCTCCAAGATCTTCCCAAGCACCGAGGTGAGGCTTATGGGCCTATAGTTACCTGGGTCCTCCCTCCTCCCTTTCTTGAAAATTGGGACCACATTAGCCAGATGACCACGAATGCTCATACAGCTGGGCCAAGGGCTCCGCGATAAACCTGCCAGCTCCCTCAAAACCCTTGGGTGGAGGGCATCTGGACCTGCAGATTGGAATGCCTAAGAACTATTTCAGTATAATAAAAGATTTTGAGACTACAAACAGACATTGCATTTTTTCTGGAAAAAAACATTTTATCTTGGGACAAAGATCAGTCATTCAGACATCCATGTTCCTTGTCCCAGGACAAACTCTAAAAAGCTTCATGGGGTAAGAACCTTTTGGGTCCAGTGCCAACCATGTGTCCCTGCAAATGCAAGTAGCAGATTTACTCATGAATAGTTACTGCATATGAGCGCAAAGTTGCTCCCGGTCAGCCCCACCACGAGGGGCCCAGCTTCAGTCTAGCCCCAGGGCTCCAGGGCTGGGAGCCTATCCTGCTGCAGGGCTGGAGAGCCATCTACAAAAGGCAGCCTTGTGTGCTGCTCCCTGGCCAACCATTTTTCTGGCCAGGAGCATCATGCAGAACACGGGGGCAGCACACAGCAACTCTGTTGCCACAGTCTGCCCCTCACACCAAAGATGCTCCATCTCCCAACTGGACAGTTCTCATAAAAGCACTTTATTTCCCTCCACAGAAAACCACAAAGAGCCTCTCTCTACCCTGGCTTCTCTGCCCACAGAGCCCCTCCACCAGCTACACTACCCACCAACAATAATGTACTATTTACAAGTGGTGTGTGTGTGTGTGCCCTGGTGGGGCAGAGCTTGGGGACACTCAGCCAGCACCTGAGCATCTGGCCATTCCCCCATGGGTGTGCATGCTCTGTCAAGCCCAGTGGGAGTGAGGGTGACCCAGGGACAACAGCAGGTGCTGTTCTCCCAGCACGGGTGGCTCCCACCCTGCAGCCAGTGGCCAGGATCAGCAGGACCCATGTGTGGTGCTGGCACCACTGTAGGCAGCTCCTGCTCCATGGCCTTGTGGAGCTTGGGCAAATGGCGGGCCTGTGCCTAGGTGCAGGGCTGGGTAGTGGGGGACCCAGTGAGGGCCGGGGCAGGGGCTCCTGGCCAGTGGAGGTAACACTGTACCTCTGCCTAGGTTGACAGAGGGACCTGCTGTTGGGTCGCAGGTGGCTGTCAGGGGGCAAATGGGTCTGTGGCCAAGGTCAGGGCAGTGGATGGCATGAAGGCAACTGCCAGGGCCAGGATGGTGTCCAGCACCAGGCAGTCGTCCTCCATTGCCTCCACTGCCCTGGCCACCGGCACAGCCTGCCACTCCAAGGCCTGGATGTGGTTCTCTTCTAGGGCCAGGAGCCTCTCCCTGAACTCCCAGTCTGCTCAGTCTCATCCTTGCACCAGTCCCACATCGCTCCACAGGCCATATCCATCGCACACCAAGCCTCCTGCTGGATGACATTTTCTACCTGCCAAGCCCTCAAGTCGGCCAGGTGCTCCTCAGACACCATAAACAGGTGGTCCAACAAGAGGGTCTGGTTCTGGGTGCTCCACTGCCTGAGCTGGCACATCTGCAGGGCTCCAGCTGAGGCTGGCAGTGACTTTAAGTCACCATCCTGCCTGTCAATTGGTACTTCCCCCTGCATGGAGCTTCAGGACCTGCCAAGCCATGAGAAAGAAGCTGTTTGTGAGAGTCTGCAACTTTTCTGAGATAAGATTTCATAGACATTTGGGCTGGAAGGGAACCCAAAGGATCATTGAGTCCAGCCCAAAGATGCTCAATACCAGGGGGCTGTGCATGGGTGCCAAGTGTCCCCCACAGAGGTGCTATGCCCAGAGCATGCCCCTGCTGAGAGCATCCCAGGTGCAAAGCAAGGAGTTTTTTGCATAGACCGAGGGGTGCCCAACCCACTACACCCTGTTGCTGATGATGGCCATGGTGCCCTGAGTGCACCTATGCACCTGGCATAGGACCCTGTGCTTCAGCAGTGCAGTGGGAAAGCCTGCCCTGCCCTGTAATTTCTGTCACTGCCTGGAGGGCTACCTGTAACTCTGCTACACATCCCTGCTCCCCACAACCAAGGAGAACATCACCACCAGCATTGACGCATTCCTTGGTGGATGTGAGGCCTGTGCCCACCTAACTGTGGGGACACAGACTGTTTAATAAAGTTTTGAACTGCCTCCCTGAGTGCGGCGGAGGGTGGGTGGGGTGGGAACGTGGAGGCCAGGGGAGTGCAGCTGGGTTGGCTGGGGTGGGGGGACTGAGGCAGGGGGCAGGGCAGGGAAGGTTCTCCCCCCCGTGTGGGGATTACCAGTGGGCAAGGCAGGCCTGTGGCCCAGGACTGTCCCTGCTGGCAGCGAGGGCATGCACCTGGGTCACAGAGGCATGTGTCCTGGGTCACAGAGGTGCAGTGTCTGGCTGCCTGAGTAGGGATCCCTCTAAGGAGGAGCTGGAGCAGCTGGTGGCTTGGTGGTGCCACGGCCGGCCTGGCCTTATGGGTGGGGCTGAGCCTGCAGAAATGGTGGGGCAGGCACTGGTCCAGGCTCCTGGAGCTACTCAACCATGTTGGGGATGGGGAGCAATGTTGGGATGGACTCCTAGCAGGCCAGGAAACCCTATCCTGGTGATGCATCTTCACAGGTACTAGGCCACAGCGGAAGCTCATGCAGGCCTCCTGTGCTGGAGTAGATAGTGTTGCTGTAGCCAGGGTCCTGGGGTGTGAGGATGTCATCCAGCTGCTGCATAAAGGGCATGGACTTGAGGGCAGCCCCTGATCAGCAGTTATGGTCAATGACAGTGACCCACTGTGCCGACAACACTTTGACTTTTATGTGGCACTGGCACACCAATCGGTCGTGCCCACATTCCCACATGCAGCCAACAGCCCCTCGTAAATGTGGGCATTGGAGCTCCCATCCCATGCAAACTGGCTCAGGACCTCATCCTCATCCCACAGCACAATCTGGCCTGCAGTCTTCTTCTGGGACCAGTTGGAGCCCCAGGAGGTAGCATGTGGTGTCAGGGAGGATGCCAGCATGGTGCCCTTGATGACTCACTGGGCCTCTGTGTGGCAGCGGTGCCTCCAGCACCCAGCAGAGGGGCATGCCATGGGACTGGTAGGCATGCGGTGAGGCAGCGTTAGGCAGCAGGTGCAGGGTCCAGGCAGGCTGATGCAGGTATCCTGTGGCCAGCTGGAGCCAGACTCAGTGGCCAGAAGCTGGCTGCTGGTGGCTCTGAGTGCTACCAGGCCTAGCAGGTGCCTGCAGCACCCTGTGGAGCTGGATGGCATGGCTATAGAAGCTGTGCAGCACTGTTGTGCAATGGAGCAGTACCGGGGTAGAGCCAGGCTGGTGCAGCTGTCCTGCAGCCTGTCTTGGGGGACATGGTTGCTGGCTGTGACCAGAGGCCATAGTGTCCCAACAGGCTTTTAAGGTCCTGGACTAGCTGCAGCCAAAGCCTCCAGCTCCCCCTGGTGGCAGAAGGGCCCACTGCAGGGCTACAGGGAGCTGGAGCAGTTTGCTTGTAGGAACAGCAAATCTATTCCCATGTCCCTGCACATGTAGATGCGTGCCTGGGAGAGTTTACATTTGAGTGGTTTACTCAAGAATAAATTGCTCCCAGATGATTTGCAAGTGTAGATGTGCCCACTGTGTACATGCTCATTTTGAGTGAGAAGCTTTAATTTCAAATTCAAGTTTCATTCATATCCAGTGACAGCCTTCCTACCAATAAGCTACATTATTAGACTTTCAGGAGCAGGCACAGAAGGCTGGGGAAAGGGGGAAAGCAGACTAAATTGGCACAAAAGATACAACATGGTGGGAGGAACTGTCTTGTAATTAAGAGCATGGGACTGGAGTCAGGATTTTTGAGTTCCTTTTACAACCCTGCTACTGACTTCACAAACTGACAAAATGCTTATTCTTGTAGCTTCAGTTTCCTCCACTGTAGAAATGGAGACAGTACTAATCTGTTCCTAAGAGTGCAGCAAAAATAATTAATTACTGCATGCAAAGCACTTTGAGATCCTGGAAGAAAACTATTAGTACCAACTAGAACATTTAGAAGGTGACAAAATACCACTTAAAATGTGCTATATTAGATGACAACTAATTTCTGTAGAGACAAAGTTGTTGCAAAGTACTGATTTAATTACCTTTGGCTGAAAAGTCTAGCTAGCTGGTCCAAACCAGCTAAGGATCTCATAATTTGGCAGCACATCCCAATTTGGCCAAAAAGTTTTTCAGTACATTGGCTCATTCAGTAGCCAAAGCTAGGCTTCTAAGAAGCTTAATATTTTAGTATTTAGGAAAAGTCAATTGTTACTGTTATATGGATAGATGTACCACACTGTCACAGCAGAAATAGCACCATACTCCAAAACAGATCAGAAAAGCATAGAGAACAGGCCTGGAAAGGACCTCCAGAGATCATCTAGTCCAACCCCGCAAGATCATCCCTATCCAAACCTTCCCATACAAACCATAATCTAAATGGTACATAAGATTATGTACAGTTGTAAATAAAATGACTCTGGTGAGACCACATCTGGAGTACTGTGTCTAGTTTTGCACATCACCCCCACTGCAGAAAGGATGTGAACAAATTGGAGAGAGTCCAGCAGAAGGCAATGAAAATGGTTAGGGGCCTGTGGGACTTCTGAGGAGAGGCCAAGGAAACTGGGCTTATTTAGTCTGCAGAAGAGAAGTCTGAGAGGGGATTTAATAGCAGCCTTCAACTACCTGAAGGGAGGTTTGAAAGAGGATGGAGCTAAACTATTCTCAGTGGTGGCAGAACAAGGAGCAGTGCTCTCAAGTTGTAGCAAGGAAGGTTTAGGTTAGATATTAAGAAAAACTCTGTCACTAGGAAGGTAATAAAACACTGGAACAGGTTACCCAGAGAGGTTGTAGAATATCCATCCTTGGAGATTGGAGACCCAGCTAGACAAGACCTTGGCTGAGATGATCCCCAACCTCTAGTTGGGGATTAGAGGTGCACTGATATATCAGTGCTGTATCAGATCAGTGCAGAGGCAGAAAAGGATCTTGGAGTCATCATTGATTCCAAGATGAACATGGGCCAGCAGTGTGGGGATGCAGTCAGGAAGGCCAACCGTACCTTGTCAATCATCCACAGATGCAACTCAAGCAGGTCCAAGGAGGTGATCATCCCCCTCTATGCAGCACTGGTCAGGCCACAGCTGGAGTACTGCGTCCAGTTCTGGGTGCCACACTTCAAGAGGGATGTGGACATCATGGAGAGGGTCCAGAGGAGGGCCACTCACATGATCAGGGGGCAGCAGGGCAGACCCTACGAGGAGAGACTAAAGGACCTGAACCTGTTCAGCCTCCACAAGAGAAGGCTGAGGGGAGATCTAGTGACCTGTTACAAACTAGTCAGAGGGGACCAGCAGGCACTGGGGAAGTCCCTGATCCCCCATGCACTACCAGGAGTGACCAGGAATAACGGTCACAAGCTGGCAGAGGATAGATTTAGGCTAGATATCAGGAGGCGCTACTTCACAGTCAGGGCGACTAGGATCTGGAACCAACTTCCAAGAACGGTGGTGCTGGCTCCTACCCTGGGGGTTTTTAAGACGAGGCTAGATGTACACCTGCTGGGAAGAGCAGTCAGCCAGGTCAGATCATTCACGTAGGTTCTTAGACAGAGTGCAGGACCTCAATCTAACCCAGGAGGTGCACAGCCCCACCAGGAGGGACGCCTTGTTGGACCTAGTGCTGGCCACGGGTAATGACCTGGTGAGAGGGCTGCGGGTGCTCGACCAGCTGGGTGACAGTGATCATTGCCTGCTGGAATTCACCATCCAGTGCAAGGTGGCAAAGGCAAGCACTAAGGCAGTGGCCCTAGATTTTAAGAGGGCAAACTTCAACAAGCTAAGGAGGATAGTTGGAGAAGCGCTGAAATCCCAGAGGGGAGGGGAGCCAGGTGTCCAAGGTGAGTGGTCACTCCTTAAGGAGATGATCCTCCAAGCCCAAAGGAAGGTAATCCCGACAAGGATCAAAGGGAACAGGAGAGTACACAAGCCTCCATTGCTCACCAAAAGCATCCGGGAATGTCTCCTTGCTAAAAAGGAGGCTTACATACAATGGAAAGAAGGGGTCATCACCAGGGAGGACTATTCTGCAGTTGCTCGGGGATGTAGGGGGGTAGTTAGGAAAGCCAAGGCGGAGATGGAAGTGGGACTAGCTTCCCAGATTAAGGACAATAAGAAGTCCTTTTTTAAATACATAGGAGGTAAAAAGAAGGTCCCAGGTAATGTGGGGCCCTTGCAGGATGCGTTGGGAAACTTGGTTGTCACACCAGACGACAAAGCTAACATGTTTAACGATTTCTTTGCCTCCGTCTTCCTAAGTAGGGACCAGGACAGCCACCTCCCTGCTGGGCCCCCCTCAGGCCCCGGGGGAGGCACACCTAGGCCAAGGGTTAGCGAGGATTTAGTTAGGGAGCCCTGCTCTGCTAGTAAGGGCAGCAACTCCTGCGATGGTGTCGACACGGAGTTCTGCCAGGGCCCCTGCCTGGGGGGCGCGGCCTTCCCGGGGCTTGTCCGAGGCCTCCACCCAGACAGAGCCCTCGGGGGGGGCTGCCATCCTCCAACCCCCTGGCCTGCGGGAACTGCCCGGCAAGGTCTGGGGGGGCAGGGACTGGGGACTCCTGCACCTGTCCTGTAGGTATCCGCCTTAGGACCCTGGAGGAGCGGGTGCAGGAGCTCCTGGAGGAGGTTAGCAGGCTGAGGGGAATCCGTGAGGCAGAGGAGGAAATTGATAGGTATTTTCTTTCTCTGCAGGGTGGTACGACAGAGGAGAGGGCAGCCCGGGATGAGCCCTCCACTGCTGAGTGGCAGACGGTCTCCCGCGCCAGGGCTATTAACCATGTTGCGGCACCAGTTCCTCCTGTCCATCTGGAGAACAGATATGAGGTCCTGGCAGCCCTGGAGGAGGAGGGAGCAGTGGAAGATTCCAGGGAGGAGACTTTGCGCACACAATGTCCTGTGCGGGCGGCGGGAGTCAAGAGGCCTAAGAGGAGGAAGCGTCGCGTCATCGTGATTGGTGACTCCATCCTGAGAGGTACGGAGGGCCCCATCTGTTGCCAGGATCCCTCAGCATGTGAGGTCTACTGCCTGCCCGGAGCGAAGATTCAGGATGTGAAGGGGATGCTCCAGTCCATCATCCAGCCCACCGATTATTACCCCATGGTCCTTGTCCATGTGGGTACTAACGATGCGGCCAGGAGAGCCCCTGATCGCCTGATGGAGGACTACCATGCTCTGGGAGGCGTGCTGAGGGAGATGGGCGCACAGGCGGTCTTCTCTTCCATCCTGCCAGTGAGCGGTCGAGGCAGACGTCACGAGATGTGCCTAGCGGAGACCAACTGGAGGCTACAGGAATGGTGCTTCGAGGCGGGCTTTGGCTTCCTCAGCCATGACCGGCACATCGTGATGAGAGACATGCTGGGATGGGATGGGCTCCACCTTTCCCCTAAAGGTAAGCGTGTGTTCTCTTCCAGGTTGGTGAACCTCCTTCGGCGGGCTTTAAACTAGGCTCGTCGGGGGAGGGGGAAGATGAGGGCGGAGGAGATGAACTACCAGGCCCAGCAACAGCCAGCGAGCCCAGACCAATGGTCAAAAGGGAGAAACAGGTAAGCGATGGGGGACAGGGCATTGCTGAGACTAGGGGGTCAGTGGGCACAACCGTTGGAGGCCTCAAATGCCTCTACACGAATGCTCGAAGTATGGGGAAGAAGCAGGAGGAACTCGCCCTCCTCCTAGCTGTCACCAGCCCTGACATAGTAGGGATCACAGAAACGTGGTGGGACTCATCGCATGACTGGGCGGTGAGTGTCAAGGGCTATAGGCTATACAGGAAGGACAGGATAGGAAGGAAAGGTGGAGGAGTAGCACTCTACATCAAGGAGGAATATACTTCCTCGTTAATTAGCAAGGGGGTAGAGGGGGGGCACTCTGAGGTGCTCTGGGTTAGAGTAAAAGGCAGTCCAGGGGAGAGAGACTTAACGGTGGGAGTCTACTATAGACCTCCCAACCAGGGAGAAGAGCTCGACCAGGAATTCTTAGGTCAGCTTACAGAGGCAGTGAGGGCTAAGGATGTGGTCATCATGGGGGACCTGAACTTCCCAGACATCTGCTGGGAGGAGCAGTCAGCCAAGTCTGATCGCTCACGTCGGTTCTTAGCCAGAGTGCAGGACCTCCATCTAACCCAGGAGGTGCACAGTCCCACCAGGGGAGACGCCTTGTTGGACCTGGTGCTGGCCACGGGTGATGACCTGGTGAGGGGGCTGCGGGTGATGGGCCACCTGGGAGACAGTGATCATCGCTTGCTGGAATTCACCATCCAGCGTAAGGTGGCAAAGGGCTGCAGCAAGGCAACAGCCCTAGACTTTAGGAGGGCTGACTTCAACAAGCTAAGGAGGATCGTTGGGGAAGCGCTGAGGACCCAGAGGGGAAGGGAATCAGATGTCGAAGGGGAGTGGTTGCTCCTTAAGGAGACGATCCTCCATGCCCAAAGGGAGGTAATCCCAACAAGGGTCAAAGGGAGCAGGAGGGCACATAAACCCCCATGGCTCACTAAGAGCATCCGGGAATGTCTCCTTGCTAAAAGGGAGGCATATACCCAATGGAAAGATGGGGTCATCACCAAGAAGGGCTATGTTACAGTCGCCCGAGGATGTAGGGGGGCAGTCAGGAGGGCCAAGGCAGAGTTGGAGATAGGACTAGCTTCCCGGATTAAGGACAATAAGAAGTCCTTCTTCAAATACATAGGGGGTAAAAAGAGGGTCCCGGGTAATGTGGGGCCCCTGCAGGACACGATGGGCAACTTAGTCATCACGCCAGATGACAAAGCTAACATATTTAACGATTTCTTTGCCTCTGTCTTCCTAAGTAGGGACCAGTTCAGCCACCTCCCTGCTGGGCCCCCCTCGGGCCCCGAGAGAGACACGCCTGGGCCAGGGGTTAGCGAGGAGTTAGTTAGGGTACTTCTGGAGAGGCTGGACATGTTCAAGTCCGCTGGTCCGGACGATCTTCACCCTAGGGTTCTACAGGAACTGGCCGAGGTCATTGCGGGACCCCTGGCGTGGCTCTATGAGCACTCGTGGTGCTCTGGCGAGGTGCCGGAGGACTGGAAGAGGGCCAATGTGGTCCCTATCTTCAAAAAGGGAAAAAAAGAGGACCCGGGAAATTACAGGCCAGTTAGTCTTACCTCAATCCCGGGTAAGCTCTTTGAAAAAATTATCCTGGCACACATCCAGGAGGGCCTTGCGGGGGAATGCATGCTCAGGGGCAACCAACATGGGTTCATCAGTGGCAGGTCTTGTCAGACCAACCTGGTGGCCTTTTACGATCAGGTCACCAAATCATTAGACGCAGGGGTTGCTGTGGATGTAGTCTTTTTGGACTTCCGGAAGGCTTTCGACACTGTCTCTCACCCTGTCCTCATCAAAAAGCTGGGAGACTGTGGTGTCGATGCCCACACAGTCAAATGGGTCGCTAACTGGTTGGAGGGCCGCACCCAGAGGGTGGTAGTGGATGGGTTCTTCTCGACCTGGAAGGACGTGGGCAGTGGGGTTCCGCAGGGCTCGGTCCTCGGGCCCGCACTGTTCAACATCTTCATCAGTGACTTGGATGACGGGGTAGAAAGCACCCTGTTCAAGTTTGCTGATGACACTAAGATGTGGGGGGATGTGGGTGCACTAGAAGGGTGCAATAGGCTACAAGCTGACCTTGACAGGTTGCAACGGTGGGCAGATGAGAATAGGATGGGGTTTAACACTGATAAGTGCAAGGTGTTGCACATGGGGAGGAAGAACCGGCACCACACTTACAGGTTGGGGAATTCCCCTCTTGCCAGCACGGAGACGGAAAAGGATCTTGGAGTCGTCATTGACTCCACGATGAACATGGGCCGGCAGTGTGGGGAGGCAGTCAAGAAGGCCAACCGTACCCTGTCATGCATCCACAGATGCATCTCGAGCAGGTCCAGGGAGGTGATCCTCCCCCTCTATGCGGCACTGTTCAGGCCGCAGCTGGAGTACTGCATCCAGTTCTGGGCGCCACACTTCAAGAGGGACGTGGACAATATGGAAAGAGTTCAGAGGAGGGCCACTCGTATGATCAGGGGTCAGCAGGGCAGGCCTTATGAGGAGAGGCTACGGGACCTGAACCTGTTTAGCCTCCACAAGAGAAGGTTAAGGGGGGACCTTGTGGCCTGCTACAAACTGGTCAGGGGGGATCAGCAGGTATTGGGGGAGTCCCTGTTCCCCCGTGCGCTGCCAGGAGTGACCAGGAATAACGGTCACAAGCTGGCGGAGGGTAAGTTTAGATTAGATATTAGGAGGCGCTACTTCACAGTCAGGGCGGCTAGGGCCTGGAACCAGCTTCCAGGGGAAGTGGTGCAGGCTCCTAGCCTGGGGATTTTTAAAAGGAAGTTAGATGAGCACCTTGCCGGGGTCATCTGACCCCGGTGCTCTTTCCTGCTAAGGCAGGGGGTCGGACTAGATGATCTACCTAGGTCCCTTCCGACCCTAGCTACTATGAAACTACTATGAAACTATGGAGGGGCTAGGCATTTTCAAGTCAGCCGGTCCAGATGATCTCCACCCTAGAGTTCTAAAGGAACTGGCCCAGGTCATTGCAAGTCCCCTGGCACGGCTTTACGAGCACTCGTGGTGCTCTGGAGTGGTACTGGAGGACTGGAAGAGGGCCAACGTGGTTCCCATCTTCAAAAAAGGGAGGAGGGATGACCCAGGAAACTATAGGCCAGTTAGTCTTAACCTCGATCCTAGGCAAGCTGTTCGTGAAAATTATTCTGGCACACATCCAGGAGGGGCCAGCAGGAGACTGCATGCTTAGGGGCAACCAGCACGGGTTCATCAGTGGCAGGTCCTGTCAGACCAACCTGGTGGCCTTTTACGATCAGATCACCAGATCATTAGATGCAGGGGTAGCAGTGGACATAATCTTCCTGGACTTCCAGAAGGCTTTTGTCACTGTCTCTCACCCCGTTCTCATTAAGAAACTGGAGGGCTGTGGCGTAGACACCCACCCAGTCAAATGGGTCACCAACTGGCTGGAGGGCCGCACCCAGAGGGTGGTAGTGGATGGGTCCTTCTCAACCTGGAAGGACGTGGGCAGTGGGGTTCCGCAGGGCTCGGTCCTTGGGCCCGCACTGTTCAACATCTTCATCAGTGATTTGGACGAGGGGGTAAAAAGCACCCTGTTCAAATTTGCTGATGACACTAAGATGTGGGGGGACGTGGACACACTAGAAGGAAGCAACAGGATACAATCAGACCTAGACAGGTTACAAAGGTGGGCAGAAGAGAATAGGATGGGTTTCAACACAGACAAGTACAAGGTAATGCACCTGGGAAGGAACAACTGGAACCATACCTACAGGTTAGGGAACTCCCCTCTTGTCAGCATGGAGGTGGAAAAGGATTTTGGAGTCATCATTGACTCCAAGATGAACATGGGTCGGCAGTGTGGGGAGGCAGTTAGGAAGGCCAACCGCACCTTGTCATGCATCCACAGATGCATCTCGAGCGGGTCAAAGGAGGCGATCCTCCCCATCTATGTGGCACTGGTCAGGCTGCAGTTGGAGTACTGCATCCGGTTCTGGGCGCCACACTTCAAGAGGGATGTGGACAACATCGAGAGGGTCCAGAGGAGGGCCACTTGCATGATCAGGGGGCAGCAGGGCAGGCCCTATGAGGAGAGGCTACGGGACCTGAACCTGTTCAGCCTCCAAAAGAGAAGGCTGAGGGGGGATCTTGTGGCCTGTTATAAACTAGTCAGGGGGGATCAGCAGGCACTGGGGGAGTCACTGTTCCCCTGAGCACCACCAGGAGTGACCAGGAATAACAGTCACAAGCTGGCAGAGGGTAGGTTTAGGTTAGAGATCAGGAGGCGCTACTTCACAGTCAGGGTGGCTAGGGCCTGGAACCAACTTCCAAGGGATGTGGTGCAGGCTCCTACCCTGGGGGTTTTTAAGAGGAGGTTAGATGAATACCTTGCTGGGGTCATTTGACCCCAGTACTCTTTCCTGCCATGGCAGGGGGTCAGACTAGATGATCTGTTCAGGTCCTTTCTGACCCTAGAAACTATGAAACTATGAAACCTTACTGGGGTCGTTTGACCCCAGTACTCTTTCCTGCCATGGCAGCGGTCAGACTTGATGATCTGCTCAGGGCCCTTCCGACCCTAGAAACTATGAAAATTAACATTATCAGCTATAGGCCTTTTTTGGCCTGTGTAGCTGATAATGTCATCAATAAATATAATATGCCTGCTGGCCAGGGCCCCTGTATGCATGCAGCCAGATGCTGCATGCATGTGTGCAGCCAAATACATGCACGTGCCCAAGAATGCAGCCAGGCAGTGTGGAGAGCAGTGCCCTGCAGGTAAGTCGGTGGAGGGGAAGAGTCATGGGGGAGGGAAGGGGCATGGGAGGGGCAGATCAAGGCCCCCACAGTGAGGGAGGGAGGGAGGCAGGGGCAAGGGCAGGGGCAAGGGCTAGGTTGGGGGCTGGGGCCAAGGGCACTACCCAACCAGGCCAGTGAATGGGACTCAGGGCCAGGGCAGGGAGCGGAATGGAGCCATGAGTAGTTTGTCTGGGAGAGTGGGGGCTCCCACCACTGTGTGCATCCCCGGGGGTAGAAATGAGGGGCACATGTCCCCCAGATTTGTGCACAGGAACGATGTGGCGCTGTAGGTTTGGGGCTCTCTGCTCTGCTGCCTTTGCCCCAGGGGTTTCATGTTGGCCGCATGCTCCCTGCCTGCCCAGCAGCAGTGGAGGTGGCAAGTTGTGCCTCCTGCTGCTGGGCAAGCAGGGGATGTATGACCAACATGAAGCCCCCGGGGCAAAGGCAGTAAAGCAGGCAGCCCAAAGCCCACAGAGTGCAGCCTGTATCTGCCCTCACCTCACTCAGCTCTGCTCCAATTAAAAGTGTCCCAGTGCTTAACAATGGTGGCGACAGTGCTTGAACTAAAGTTCATTTGAGTTTTACTTCAAGCTCCCCCACTGCCGTTTAAAAGTGCTGGGATGCTGGATGAGCTGTCTGCAGCTCCGTCCCACCCCAGGTCCCATTCACCGCCCTGGCTAGGCAGTGCCCCCAGCCCCTGCCCCACTCCCTCCCTCACCATGGAGGCCTTGATCTGCCCCCTGACACCCTTTCCCACCCCCACACCTCTTCCCCTCCACAGACTTACCTGCAGGGTGCTGTTCTCCACACTGCCCAGCTGCATTCCTGCCAGTTGGTTATCAGATTGGTATCAGCTGGTTAATAATCAAGAAAATTGGCCAAGAAAATCTTTATTGGTGCACCCCTATTGGGGATGATCCTACTTTAAGCAAGGGGTTGAACTAGATGATCTCCTGAGGTCCCTTCCAAGCCCAATTTTCTATGATTTTCTATGATTTTATGATTATATGTAGCCCCAAAGAATGCTGGTACTGCTTACGAATGAACACATTGGTCCAGTTCTGATGGTAAATATCTCTTTGTTGTCACTGTTTCATTTTAATTCCTGTGAACTGGGAGTGCACAAT
The DNA here is from genome assembly GCF_052110815.1 of Crocodylus siamensis. NCBI lineage: Eukaryota > Metazoa > Chordata > Crocodylia > Crocodylidae > Crocodylus > Crocodylus siamensis. The sequence continues at coordinate 387,971,446 of NC_143395.1, read as the reverse complement.
GGAGAGAAGTTTACATTCCTGAAGGCTATTCAGCTGTAGAAGGCTCCTGCAACAAGAGACTTCAGTCCTATATTCCACTGCTCATATAAAAAACTATTATTGCAGAGCTTAGACAAAACATGCTAATACCCAACATAGTTCTAGCATGCCTCAGTTTTGCAGCAAAATTGATGCAAAACTGTTTTGCCTGTGTTCTTGAATTGCAGTTTGCCCCTTTCACCTCAGTACACTAGGAGTTAAACCCCCCCCAACCTTTTGTTAACACTGCTTCAACAGGTTTGTTAGCAACTTATGCTGGTTGGAACTCTTCTGATGAAATTTTTGCTTGACCAATACCAATTTATTGGAACAGAAACTTTGTGTAGATGTGCCCATGCCAGTTTGGGCAAGGGGAGAGTTTCTGGTCAAAACCAGAGCATGAAAGAAAAAAACACCTCACCTTAACATAGCCTGGGTGATACTGGGATGTGGAAGACTGAAGTCCAGGTCCCTGGACTGAAGGAAGCAGAGCAGGGTCTCTTCTATGTCAAATGCCCTAACTGCTAGACTACCAGGCCTGAGTGCTTGCTCTTGCTTATTCCATTCTTCTCCTTTCATTTTTAAGGGCTTAGGTTGCTCCAACTACAGAACATTTTTGATGTAGGAAGGGCTTTTCTGGCCAATCTCTAGGAGCAGCACTGAGAGCCCCCAGCACAGGTTTTCTCTCTGGTTTAGTCGTGCCAGATCTGCTGTGTGCCCTCGGGTGAAGCTGCACAAGTTGCAGTTGGATTGAGGTTTTTTTGGTTATAAGGTCCCAGTGAAGCCAAGTCCTTTATTTAATTCTGTTCTGGAGTGTCACTGAGGCTGGGACAGAGATGCCCATTTCTACCGTGCCTACATGTACTAGCATACAGGCCTATTTGTTATGTCATTGGGGAAGCATGAGCTTAGGCCCACCAAGTAAAATTATAAGCCTTCCTTAAGAAGGAGGGCACTGAGGATGTAACAATTGATTGCTTGGGACAAACAAAAGAAAAACAGGGACGGAAGTGAGGGTCATAGTTTCAAAATGAGTGCACCAAGGGGGGACACCGAGCAAAGTATGCCAGGCAGTGCCTACCAGCCCTCAAATGAGTCCAAGAAGCCAGCAGTGGAACTCTGCCCAGAGACATAAATGGACGAGGGACAGGAAAAGGGCCTGCAGCCCCTGGGCATCTTCCTAGCCAGAGCCTCCCTCCTGGTCAGAAAGATTGCCCGCTTGGCTTGGGTCAGGAGGAGGTTGACCAGGAGGTCCCAGGATTTGGTGGAGCTGCCAATGGGGAGTGCACACCCAGAAAGGTGCAGGGAGAAGTGCAGGCAGAACCAGTGGGAGGTTCTGGAGGAGGCAGTGCAGGGGCTGCAGCCTGGCACACTGCAGGTAGGCATGTGCCAGGGACTCCCTCTGCTGCAGGAGGGCATGTGTCAGTGCTGGCATGCAGGACATTTCAGGGGCCAGGCCCACCAAAGAAACTACAAGCCTCCTTTAGTACTGGGGGCCATTACTGACGTGCTACTGAATACTTGGGACACATAATAATGAAAACAGGGACAGAAGCGGAGGTCAAAGGTTTGTAACAAGAGTGCCAAGGGGAGACACTGAGCAAAGCACACTGGACAGTGCCCCTTGGCCCTCAAATGAGTCCCAGGAGCCAGTGGACACGGCCCGGCAATACTCTGCTCTGAGACAGGAATGAAGTAGGGCAAGTGGCCCCGCAGCCCCTGGGGACCCTCCTGGCCAGAGCGTCCTTCCTGGTCACATACACTGCCAGCTTGGCCAGGGCCAGGGCCAGGGCCAGGAGGAGGTTGACCTGGCCTATTTGTCACCTTCAATCACATTGGCCTAGGCCCACCAAGTAACTTATTGGCCTCCCTCAGCCAGGGAGGCTACAGGAAAGGTGACAGTTGAGTACGTGAGACAAATAATGAAAACAGGGAAAGGCGTGGAGGTCAAAGATTCATCCCAAGAGTGCCAGGGTGGGGGACACTGAGAAGAGCACTCGACCAGTGCCCACCAGCGGACACTGCCCAGTGAAACTCTGTGTGGAGACGGGGACTAAGTAGGGCAAGGAAAGTGGCCCCACAGTTTCCTGGGACCCTCCCAGCCAGACCTTTTTTTTTTTTTTTGGTAACATTTTATTAGAAAACAGGCAATATCAAACAGATTTGAAAAGGACCCCACCTGAGGCCTCCCAAAGGGAATACAAATCCTTCCTGGTCAGATATGCGGCCAGGGGAGCCAGGGCTAGCTAGCAGGAGGCTGGCCAGGAGGTCCCGGCACTTGGGGGAGTGGTAAGGGAAGAGGCGAGCGGCCCCGTGCAGCCAGCGCCTCAGTGGGAGGTGGTGGAGGCGGCGGGCGCCCAGGGCACCCTCTGCTGCAGAAGGGGCAGGTGCGGGCGGGCGCCCAGGAGCACCTGCCCCTTCTCCTAGGCTAGGCTGCGGGCGGGTGCGGGGAAGAGATGGCTCCCCGGGGCGCCTGGCAGGACTCCCCTCCCCTCCCCCGGCCCGTTCCTTCAAGGACCAGCCCCTGGACACGATGGCAGGCGAGGCTGGGACCCCGTGGATCCGGGCACGTCGCTAGCACGCGTGCCCCCTCCGGACCCGGCAAGGGGCGGTGATTGCCAGCCCTGCCTCCCGCGGGAGGAGGGGGGGCGGCGCGCGAGCCGGCAGCGCAGCCAGGCCGGCGCGGGGAGGGAGCGGGGCGCCCCGGCCCCGGCCCCGGCCCGGCCCCGCCGCTGCCTCCCAGGCCCCGCCGAGGGGGCGCGGCCGCGGGCTGAGGCGAGCCCGGGCGGCTCCATGGTGCTGCCGCTGCTGCTGCTGCCGCCGGGAGCCTGCGAGCCGGAGCCGGAGCCGGAACGGGGCTCGGGGTGCAGGCCTGCACGGAGGGGAGGTAAGAGCCCGCGCGGGCGCAGCTGTGACCCCGGGCCGCGGTGCCCTTGACGGCGGGCGGCCCGAGCAGCGCTGCGCGAGGGGCTTTTCTTCCCGGGGAAGACCCGCGCGCCCGCCAGGCAGCCGCCCCCTGCTAGCAGCGGGGCTGGGCGCGGAGCCTGGGAGGAGGCCTTTCCCGCCCGCCCGCACCTGTAGCGAGCTGGGAAGGAGCCCCTCGAGCGCGGCCGGACCGGAGGCGCAGCCTCGCCTCTGCCGGAGCCCGCCCTGCGTGGCCAGGCACTTGGGGAGGGCATGGCAGGCGGAGGGTTTCCATGCAGCGAGTGCCCAGGGGAGACCTCGGGGTTTATCTTGTGAGCGTCTTTTACGCCCTGTTGTGTGCAGCACCCTGGAAAGGTTGTCGAGGCAGTCAGTCCCTCCATGTGCTGCAGTGTCGTCCCCCCCCCCCCAACTGAGAAGCGCTGAATGAATGAATGAATGAATGAACGAATGAATTTCCAGCCCATGGCAAATAAGTGAATGGATCAGCCAAAAAATGCAGATGCTGCTTCGAGCCGTTGTGTTACGGTCTTTGGGCAAGCGGGGAGGAAGACTCTGTCAAACAAAGCGCTGGTACATGGTTTGCGCAGCGAACAACGTGTGGTTCTCTCAAGGTACCCTGGCATGCTTTGGCACCTGTGAAAGGACCGTGGCATCCTGACTGAGAATCACTGGTATAGAGGTTTAATACAGCCTTTTCATCAAGAACAAACCCCTTCACATACCTCAGGTATAGTTCCCATTCCAGCATCTTGCTGTTCAGTTTACTGAAACTAAGATGTATCCAGTACAACTGACTGCACCAACTGTGTGTATACCTGGTGAAGTCTTCAGTGAAGTGGATTTTAGTGAAAGGCTATTGAAAGCAATATTATCACTTCCATTCTTCAAGGTTTTTAAGACCTGGGTTGATAAAGCCTTGGCTGGGATGAGACAGCTGGGGACAGTCCTGCTTTGAGAAAGGGGTTGGAGTAGATCAGTGGTTCTCAACCTTTTTTCGTACCACGGCCCATTTGTAAACATTGATGGCCAGTCCCAACCCAGTGCCCCGCACTCCTGACCCACTGCCCCTCTCATCCAGGTCCCAGCCCCACAGTGTGTGGGATGGGGGTGGAGGAGGGCAGACCCAAGCAGCCCATTGCGGGCTGGAGCTCTGCCAGCCTGCAAGGGAAAAACCATGGTTTCCCACGTTTTTCTTCTTTAAAAGAGAAACATTTTAAAAGTTTTCTTGATCCATTTTTTAAATTTGTTTGCAACCCCTTCATATAGTCTTCTGATCCACTTTTGGGTCACGACGCATGGGTTGAGAAATGCTGGACTAGATGACCTTCTGAGGTCGCTTCCAGCCCTAATTTTCTGTGATTCTCAGTTGTCTTTGATAGCTCAATGATACAGTAAATTTAAAGTGTGGAGGGAATGAATCTGACCTTGGGGCTGCCCCCCAGATTTAAAGTACTGGAGTTGCTTTGTCAGTTAGACATACATAGGACACCTATGTCTCAGTATGCGCTGCCAGGCTTCTGTATGAAGACTGCATGTGAGTTGAGAACTCGAGACATCTTGATTTTTTTTTTTTTAATGGGGAATATTCTTAGAGTGTAGAAGATGAGGAAAATAGGGTGTCATTTTACATATGTAATTTTCAGAGAACTGAGTGATGAAGCATGAGGGATTATCCAGCACTTTGCTCATCTGTCTGTGGATGCTGTTGCTCCTTATGCGTAGATAGAGATGCATACTGTTGGGCTGAGTATTAATCTGTTGGAAAGTATTCATTGCTGGACTGGATTGTGTTTTTAAAAATATTAAACAGTTATATTCTAAAGGCATTTATTGCTTCTCAGGGAAACTAGATACTTGTTACTGATTCACTGAACCTTAAGCACATTGGAGGCTCAGCTTGATTTTGAGGAGCAGCCAAAAATTTATGTTGTAATTATCTCAGTCATAATTATATAAAATGGAGCTAGAAATCTTATAAAATTATTTCTTTTTCTTTTTTTAAGATTTCTGGTACTTCCAGCTTCCAGTTAAAAATACCCCAAAGACTTGGCTGAAAATAAGGAATTCAAAAGGCATTGGGGGGAAAAAAACATTTTTTGGGTTCAGGTCAGCTTTTATCTAAAATCACAGGCTAGTGAACAACTCTGTGATTTGTAGTGTTGAAGGTGAACAAGGACTGTTACAGTCTAGTCTGAATTACTGGTGCATACTGTGGGCCATAGAATTTCACTCAGTAGTTCTTTTATCAGGTTGTAATAGAGCTGAAGTGTTGCTGTACCTGTGATTGTCCAGAAAATATGTGAGAAGCAAGGATTTTTGGGGGAGTCTTTTCATTTTGTTTTTCATAATATCTTTTATTGGACCAACTATACAGGTAATCTATCAAGCTGGTAGTTTCTGCCTGGGGAGGAATTTTCCATTTAGAAACACTTGGTCTTTATTCAAAAACTCCAAGGGTTGCTTCCAGGTCTTTCCTCTAGTCCAAATCCACTGATCATCTGCTTTTAAAAATGCTTATTTTGTCTCCTGAGAAGCAGACCATCCTGCCTAATGAAAGCTCTACTGAGGCTAAGTGCTCAAAGCTAAATTCCCCCCAGCCACCCTCTCTTCTACAGTGTTTTCAGAAGTTACTTAAACTAAAGGCCAGACACAGTCTGTCTTCCAGTACCTCATTTCTGGCCCTGTTGTCCCTTTCTGCTTGTTTCTAAATGAAAGTCAGGTATAAGAGGACAGATAAGTAGTAAGCAGACTGATTCCTAGAAGAGTTGGACCTGAGCCTTGATTCTTTCTAGGAATTGGTCTGTCCACTACTTGTTTTTCCTTTATTTTGTCACAGCTGCTCACTGAATAATGTAGATGTTAAAGGCATACCACACTTCCCTTAATTAAGAATATGAATATACGTATGTATATCCCAAAGGATGTAAAATCTACTCCATCCTTTGGTAGTTGTCACAGTGGTTAATTGCCTTCTGTTAAAAAATGAAAATTTTCTGGTATGAATTTGTCTGGCATCACTTCTAGCCATTGAATCTCATGCCTTTGTTCTCCTATTATGTGAATCTCTTAAAGCAGTGGTCTCCAAAGTGGGGTGTGTGCACCCCAGGGGGTACGCAAGACGATCCATTGGGGTGCGGGAAGAAAATATTAGAATTTCTATGTATATTTATATAAATATACATATATTGGGGTGTGTGCTCAAAAATGTTTTACTGTTGGGGTGCACAATCAAAAAAGTTTGGAGACCACTGTCTTAAAGAAATGTTTTAAGGGCTGAAATACACTGTAGTTACAGAATGAGACAGGAATGTAGAGAATACATTGTAGTTAGGAATGAGACAGGAATAATGGCGTTCAAAGGAGTGTTGTGATTGGCAAAGTTATTGTGTCTGTCGGTCCCCCCCCGCCTTTCTGAATATATTATGCTGACCTTGTCCCTTTCCTATGGCATAATATTTGAGATGTGACTAGGATGAGTTAGTGGACTGGAATTGAAAAAGAGAATAAATAATCAAGAGACTTCCATATGTCTACTAATTTCTCTGCTTCTGTTGCCGTGACTGCTAGCCAAGTGGATGATTGAGCCAACTACAAAGTAAAGAATACCTGTAAATCCTGAAAGCCACATCTAGATTACTCAGGGAACTATTTAAGTAGAGTGTTTCTGGAATTCCTCTCATTTCATGTACGAGATAGTGATTATGCCACAATTATAATATAGAACAAATAACATATGAGACATTAGTTCTCATGCCTCAAGGCATGACTTTTAACCACTAGACGTTTGAAGATTCCCTGACTGTCTGGTCACGAGGATTCTTGCATTTTTCTTTGAAGTTATTTGGGGCTGACTAGCTGCTTCGGTGATGCTGCTGGACTAGAACTATTACTGCTCTGATTTGTATTACTGTTCTTTTGTTAATCTAATTGCGATATTTGGGCTGAAAGGACCAGTTTTCAAAGGTACAGGCCTTTGAAAAGGCTCTGCCAATAAGCATGTCATATGATCATAGAAGTCAAGGTGCACAGCTATTTGCAGGTTTTCAGTACCTAAGACCCCAAAAATGGCTGCCCTTAAATGCTGATTTGTTAAAGGTACTCTGAGATAATTTGGTCTTGGGTGTCGAATATTAATTCACTTTTGCTTTTTCATTTAATTAATTTCATTGAATTGAATTAATTTCATTTCATTATTGTAGTAGCACCTAAAAAACCCAATCAGGCTCCCACTGTGTTACATAACTTACAAATGCCTATCAAGTAAGGATGTAAATATTGTTTAAAAAAATCTCTGTTTAACCTCCTCTAATTATGTCCGATAAACAGTTTAACAGCTGCAGTCCCTAGTGCACTGGGAAGGAAGGAGCAAAATAGCTATGATTACTACTGCTCCCTCACCTCTCCCCTTCTCACTTCTCCCTCCTGGCTGCCTTCCTGTTCCTGAGGCACCGCTGGGCTTCCCTTCCCTGCCAGACTGCACCTTACGTTAAATGTCAACTGGCAGTACATTACTGGTATTAAATATCTTTCTCTTTTAAACATTTAACCTTTCATATCCATGCTATCAAGACATAGTCCATGCTGCAGACCGCATACATTCAGATACTCACACCACCACAAGTAAAAGCCAAAGGTATTTCTTGTTATATATCTTAACAATTGCCTAGGATTGCCTTCAGATTCTTTACTAAAACCTTATATAGTAACTTGCAGTCAAGTAACTATGTGGATAAGGCAGCCTGGGTAGCTTTCCTGTTTCTGTCACTCCAAGGAAGTAGTCAAGGGTCCCTGAAATGTTACATCAATTTGTGTAATTAACCAGTTAATTGCATATAAATTTAGATTTGCTACACGTGCAAAGTAATTATTATCCAATAAAAATGACCAACTAGCCATAAATTTGTTGCTTGAAAAAGGTAGAACATTTTTATAGCTGGTTTCTATCAAGCTATAATTTGAGTGTGTGGCGTGTCACACACATGGTGATTATGTTTGGCCAGGTCCTCCGGTATCCCAGGGTAGACTGCTTTTGCTCGCTCACTCTTCTCCCCACTCCTCCTTCCTGCAAGAAAATTCATGCTCACCTCTGCTGCCCCAGGATACAGTAGCGGGAGATCTACATAGAGTCATGTCTGTGTCCTTATATCCTAGACTTTATATAAGGTTTGAATGGCATTTTGAGAGAGACTAAGGGAAGACTTTTGACCTTTGATCAAGGCTTTTATTATATAACTACACTTCAAGTGTATCAAGTATTTAATATGTTAAAAAAATATGGGCATAGGGTAAGGAACCTAGGATTTGAACTGTTCGTTTTATAGCTTGAAAGAATTGGCACTTTTTCATTTTTAGTTGATAAACTACATGTTAAAGGTAGTGCATAAGCAGACTACTCTGACTAGACACTCTACTGTATGTTTAATTACTAGAATGGGTAGTGAGGGCTCCTTTAATGCATGAGTTTTGTTTGAATAAGCCTGGCCGTCTCCAACTCTTTCACTTACGCCAGGACTGACTGATTATTTTCAGTATGCCGAGCTTAGACTGAATTTCACATATTAAGAAATGCTAGGCATGACACCTGAGTGTACCACTCACTTGTTTCAATGCAAGTGCTGTCTTGGTATACCCCTGTTGAAGAACTGATTAAATTCTGTAGTATGCTACAGCTTCACCTCTTCTAGTGCAAAAAAAATGAAAACTAAATAAAGGCCTTTTAAATAGAAGTGAGCCAATACATCGGTTCAATATCGGATTGGCACCAATATAAAGAAAATTATCTATATTGGAAATATTGGCCTGATGTGGCCAATAATTTGGCCAATAAATGGCCCATGCATGCACGCAGCTGCAGCACAGCACGTAGGCAGCGAGAAGCATAGCTGGCAGTGTGGAGAGCTGTGTGTAGCTGGTAAGTCTGTTGTGGTGAAAGGGGAGGGGGATTGGGAGGGGCACGGGGGGTGCAGATCAAGCCCCCTGTGGTGAGGCAGGTGTGGGGCTGGGGCTGAGGCAGGAGCAGGCACTGCTCAGCCAGGGCGGGCGGTGGGGGGGAGGGGGCACGGGATGGAGCTGCAGCTTGTCTGGAGGCAATGGGAAGGTGGGAGGGAGGGGCGGCTTCTGCTGCTGCGCACAGCTCGTTCAGAGGCTCATCCACTCCATCCAGCGGATCCTGCCACTGTTCACACCAATTGTCTGGGAGGGCATGGGGGCGGGGCATGTGCGCCTGGATTTGCATGGGGTGGGCAGTGGCAGCACTGGGAGGGGAGCTATGGGATGGCTATGGTGATTTTTGGGGTGGCTGCAGCCCTCCCCTGTAGGCCTCTCCCAGTACCGCTGGTGCCCTGGTGCCAGCCCCAACCCACAGCTGCATCCCACCCTGCCCACGCCCCACACCGATCTGGGGCACGCCCCCCCGTGCCCTCCCAGAGCCCCCCTCCTGTGCTCCCCAGATAAGCTGCGGCTCTATCACCTGCCCCACCTGGGCAGTGCCTGCCCCAGCCCCAGTTCTACTTCCTCACCACAGAGACCTTGATCTGCCCCCCCATACCCCTTGCCTCCCCTTTCACCACAGCAGACTTACCAGCTGCGTGCAGCTGCATTGGAAATGGGATTGGAATCGGCCAATATGCCTCCTTAAAAATTGGCTATCTGTATCAACCCTAAAAATCTCTATTGATGCACCCCTACTTTTAAACATATCCTTCCTTTGTCTACTCTTCTACTCTGAGTCACAAGTTTTTTCACAAGGGGCCGCAAGAGACCTCTTCAGGTCTTGGAATGAGGGAATAGAAGGAAGCATTCTCCCACTTGCTCCCAAGGCTTTATTTACTCTCTGCAGGTTCACCTCATGAGCTGTAACAGATTTTGGACCGTTTTCTTCTTTTCTTGGTTGGTCATCCATGGCTCTTTCTGCTGTCGTTACCACGGAGTCCTTTCCTCTATCATTTTCCATGTTCCTGTCCTTATGATAGAAGATAGCTGCATGTATATCTTCACTCTTCCCAGTATGCTTTGATGTTGAAGTTTAATCTCACATGTACCTTGGAAAAGACAGTTCACAGGCTGCCTTTTTTAGGCATAGGAGTTTTGGATCTGGGGATGACTGAGCTAACAAGTCTTTTTATACAGAGCTTTTGAAAGATGCTGCACATTTAATGTCGTATCTTTCTTCTACAAATTGTATTTTTCTTGAGGGTGAATAGATAGAAAACTGAAGAGTTTTTGTAAAATGCACTACTAATGGGTTTCAAAGCCAGTGGTATTGGATTAGGTGCTAGAGAGGACAGGCTTTAGTTAGAGGCAAAAGTGGTCAGTAGCATACACAAGAAAGGAGAGGGAGTTGTAGCCAAGGAAACAGAAAGTGACGATGGTCTGCAAAGTTGATGGTTGGGAGGGGAGGAGTGAATTAGATACAATTTGTTGCCCCTACAATTAGAAAAATACACTGACTTGCATCTGACAAGAAGGATTTAGGAAGCAGTTGGAAGTTACAAATAGAATCATAGAAAATTAGGGTTGTGGAAGGAACCTCAGGAGGTCATCTAGTCCGCCTGCTCAAAGCAGGACCATCCTCAACTAGATCATCCCAGCTAAGGCTTTGTCTAGCTGGTTCTTAAAAACCTCCCAGGTTGGAGATTCTACAACCTCTCTAGGTATCCTGTTCCAGTGCTTTACTATCCTCCTAGTGAGAGAGTTTTTCCTGATGCCTAGCCTAAACTTCCCTTGCAACTTGAGACCATTGTACCTTGTTCTCTCATCTGACACCGATGGCCATGTGTAGATGAAACAAGAGGTGTGTTTGCACAGCACCTTAGAGTGGGCTAAATGCTTTTGCACCAGTGCAATAGGAAATTCAGTGGTGTAACGCACCTTAAATGACTTCGGGCGCAGCAAACTGAAACTCCTTTGAGGAGTTTTAGTTTCCTGCCCCTACAGCCACAGAGCGGAGCACCGGGCTCCATGCAGCTCCATGGCTCTGCAGGGAACCCTGCTGGCAGCCTGGCAGCAGCCCAGGAAAGCAGCTCTGCCCAAGAAAAGCAGCAAGTCTGATCTTTTCATTTTTTTCTTCCTCCCCTAGAGCCTGCCTGCCTGCCTGCCTGAGCTGCATGGGAGCCTGGTGCTTCCTTTCACAGCTGCAGTGCCTCCTGGGACCACCCGAGCTGGGTGCCTGCAGGTAGGTGCTGCCTGGAGGGGTGGCCGCAGCTGCTGTGGAGGAAAGCATCAGTCCGCCGGCAGCTCGCTCTTCCCTCTCCGCCGGAGAGGCAGGTAAGTCAGCAAGGTGTTTGCATGACACGGGGGTTTAATCAGCCCTAAATTGAAGCAGTGTTTTTTAAAACCAACTGCTTTAATTTAGGACCCCTGTTTTGTCTACACATGCCCAATGAGAATAGTCTAGCTCCATCCTCTTTTGCACCCCCTCTTTAGATAGTTGAAGGTTGCTATTAAATCCCCTCTCAGTCTTCTCTTCTCTAAACTAAATAAGCATAGTTCTCTTAGCCTCTCTGCAGAAATCATGTGCCCCAGCCCCGTAACCATTTTTGCTGCTCTCCTCTGGACTCTCTCCAATTTGCCCACATCCTTTCTGTAGTGAGAAGCTCAAAACTGAACGCAGTACTCCAGATGTGGCCTCACTAGCTCTGAATAGAGGGGGATAATCTCTTCCCTTGATCTATGGCAATGCTCCTACTGATGCAGCCCAGTCTTCTTCGCAACAAAGGCACATTGTTGTCTCATCTTAAGCTTATTGTCCACTATAACCCCCAGATTCTTTTCTGCAGTTACTGCTTGGGCAGTCATTCCCCAGCCTGTACCAGTGCATAGCACTCTGTTCTGAGTGTAGGACCCTGCACCTGTCCTTATTGAAACTCATGAGATTTCTTTTGGCCCAATCCTCCACTTTGTTGAGGTCTCTCTGAATCCTAGCCCTACTGTCCAGCATATCTACCACTCCCCCTGGCTTGGTGTCTTCTGCAAACTTGCTATGGATGCACTGTAACCCATGTTTTAGTCATTGATGAAGAAATTGAATAAAACCAGTCCTAGGACCAGTCCCTTGGGCACTCCACTTGATACCAGCTACCAACTAGACATCGAGCCATTGACTACTACCCATTGTGCCCGACAATCCAGACAGTTTTATATCCACCTTGTAGTCTTCATCTAACCTGTACTTCCTAACTTGATTGTGACAATTTTGTGGGAGACTGTATCAAAAGCTTTGCTAAAGTTAAGGTACATCACATCCACTGCTCTCACTGCACCCACAGAGCCAGGCATCTCATCATAGAAGGCAGTCAGTTTGGTCAGGCATGACTTGCCCTTGGTGAATCCATGCTGACTGTTCCTAATCACCTTCTCATCCAAGTACTTAGAAATGGATTCCTTGAAGACTTGACTGGTCTATAGTTCCCTGTAGCCTCCTTCTTCTAAATAAAGGCCATCTTTCTTAAAGATGGGCATTATATTTGCCCTTTTCCAATTGTCTGGGACCTTTTTGAAGAGTTCGCTGCTAAGTTAAGCTGCTCTTCCGCCATACTTGATAGTCTTCCTGTACATCAGGATGGTTCATTCCTGCATCCTCAATAAGGTTTCTTTAAACTACAGCCAGTTCTGCTGGACTGCTTTTCTCCTCAGACTGGCTTCCCAGGGGATCCTGCCCATCATTTCCTTAAGGGAGTTGAAGTCTGCTTTTCTGAAGTCCAGGGTCCATACTCTGCTGTTCGCCTTTCTTCCTTTCCTTGGGATTCTGAGATCAATCATCTCAAGGTCAGTGCTGCCCAAGTTGCCATCCACTGCTACATTACCCACCGGTTCTTCCCTGTCTGTGAGCAACAGGTCAAGAAGAGCATGGTCCCTAGTTGACCACTCCAGCACTTGCACCAGGAAGTTGTTCCTAACACTCTCCAGAAACTTCCTGGATTGCCTGTGCACTGCTGTATTGCTCTCCCAGCACATCAGGGTGATTGAAGTCCCCCATGAGAAGCAGGGCCTGTGACTGGGAAACTTCTGCTAGCTGTCTGAAGAAAGCCTCATTCACCACTTCCTCCTGATCTGGTGGTCTATAGCAGACCCCCACCTCAACATCACCCTTGTTGCTCTCCCCTCTGACACTGACTTAAAGACTTCCAACAGGCTTATTTCCAGTTTCATACCGGAGCTCTGAATAATCATATGGCTATTTTACATAAAGTGCAACCCCTCTTTCCCTTCTCCTCTGCCTGTCCTTCTTGAACATTTTATATTCATCCATAACAGTGCTCTAGTCATGCGAGCTACCCCACCAAGTCTCTGTTACTCCAGTCATGTCATAGTGCCATGACTGAGCAAAGACTTCCAATTCTTCCTGTTTGTTTCCCAGGCTCCATGCATTCATGTACAAGCACCTGCAGTAAACTAGCCATTTGTTCTACTTTCTCAGGAAGAATGAGAAGGCCACCTCTGTTGCCCCCTCTTGCTTGCTCTTCCTCCGGGTCATCCACTTCCTCACTTACCTGAGGGCTTTGCTCTCCATCCCCTGGCAAACCTAGTTTAAAGCCCTCCTCACTAGGTTAGTGAGCCTGTTTGTGAAGCTGCTCTTCTCTGTCTTCAGCAAGTGGATACCATCTCTTCCTAGCAATCTTTCTTGGAACTTCTTCCATAGTTAAAGAAGTCAAAGCCCTGCTGGCAATGCCATCTGCACAGCCATTCATTGATCTGCTGGATGTACCTGCTCCTGTCTGGGCCCTTCTCCTTGACCAGAAGGATCGAGGAGAACACCACCTAAGCCCCTGTCCCCTTCACCTTTGCACCCAGAGCTCTGTAGTCACTTTTGATCTGCTTGGAGTTTCCCCTGGCAGTATCATTGATGCCCACACGAATGAGCAGTATGGGGTAGTAGTCAGAGGGCCAGATGAGTCTCATTAATCCCTCTGTGACATATTGGATCTGGGCTCTGGGCATGTAGCAGGCCTCCTGAGACAATAGGTCAGGTTGGCAGAGGGATGCCTCCGCCCCTTGCAGAAGGGAGTCTTCAATCCCTACCACCCATTGCTTCTTGGTGGTAGCGGTCTCTGTCCTTCACACCTTGGGAAGGCCTGGCCTGTCCTCCAATGGAACGTACTCCTCTGTTTCTAGGACCCCATATCTATTCTCCAGGCAAACTGGTGCAAGTGGATATGAAGATGTATGCTTGCCGCTAGAGGTCAGAAGCTTCCAGCTTCCATCCTCCTGGGACTACATGTCCTATCCCTTCTCTAGTGCTGCCTTTGGTAGTCCTTCTTCCACGGTCCTAGAGATCTCCTTCAGCATAGAATCAATGAAGTCCTCATGGTGGAGAATGTTTCGAATCTTTCCCACTCCTCCTCTGGGCCTCGTGTCTGCTTCATGAGGGACACCACTAGAAGGCACCACTTACATCGCAGGCACTCCCCCACCTCCCTATCACTAGAAGGAACCTGCAGGCCACACACTTCAGTGCCAAACCAGGACGTGGGTGAATCTCAACAGTGAGCGTTCCTACCTGGACAGACCCCTCATGGGTGCAAGCAGAGCCAGTGGCGGTGGCAGTGGCTGTGGCATTGTGATGTCTTCTTAATTTGCCACCTCTTTTTTGCTACTCTTCTTCCAAGCACACTTTCCTTAGCAAACTTGTCAATAAGTTGGCCTGTTTACTGCTCCTTGGTCATAAAAGGTTCCTTTTTCCCTGGTTCCTCTCACCAAGTATAAGGGCTCCCCTTCAAAGAGAGGGGCAGCTAACTGACCTGCAAACTGCTTACCATTTACTGCTGCTGCTCACTTGCACAGGGTTTGGTACAAATAAGCACAAGGTTTGGCAGAAGTCAGTGTAGATGGAGAAGTACAGTCAGAAAATGTATGTTTTAAAAAGTTAAAAAAATGCAAAAAACTGCTTGGCAACTCTACCAGTATCATAAATAGGCAGAGATCAGAGGCTGGCTAAGGTAGCATTAACCTTTTTGGACATTTTAGTCGAGGGCACAAATTGATTAGGATGATGCCTGAACACCTCTTTTCCCACAGCATCCTAACAGTTTATATATGAACTGAAGTGATTCAGGACAGGTAATGCTGACAGGAAGATAAATCACTAGGTATAGGAAGTTGCATGCAATCTGATTCATGAGGTAATGGCTTTTGGAAACTTTTAGATGTATTGAATAGCCATTGTGCTGTAGCAACATCCAGAGCAAGACTACTAAAACTCTGATGTGACAAATCTACCTAAGTTTGGCAAACTCCACTGGAAGCTGCTCTGTTTCACTTGACAAAATAGGATCAGCTTTAGCATGTTTCTTAGGCTTCCTTAGCCTTGGGGTAGGAGGTGTAGCAGAGAAGAATTAGATTCTTTTTCTTTGTTTGCTACCCCTTCCTTTAGCCTGCACCTGAGAAGTGGTTGGCAGTCTCCTTCTGTTTAAGTAGTGAAGCAGTGTTAGGGGGTGTTGTAGCTGTGATGGCAAGACGCAAGGATTTTTTGGGTTGATCTCTTTTATTGGACCAGCTGCAGTGTTGGGATAAAATTAAATGAGCAAGATGAATGCTTTGCATTTGAAAGTTTGTCTTACTTTATCCCAACTATGTATTTAGTTCAATAAAAGATATCACCCCAGAAAAAAAATTCTTGCCTGTCCTTTTGCTGAATTAAGACTACTAGCCTAAACATCTAGCACCTGCTTTTTCTGAGGCACCAGCTCTTCCTAGGACAAGAAGATCTGTTGGTTCTTTCTTTGTATCAGAGTATCACAGTTGAGCCATGGACAATGACAGCTCTCACACACATCAAGTATTGGCATGTGGCTGTGTTTCTGAGAAGAGTTCCCCTATAAAAACCACTGTTGTACTTCCTCAGAAATCCCCTGGTTCTCTAAAATGGTAGATACGACAGGCCCATATTTTTCACAAGTATTTTCACAGTGTCATGTTCCCCTTCTGTCCTTTTCCTGTCGAAGGAGGAATTAATTAAAAATCTCTAGTGGCTTCTCCCCCTGCATTACAGTAACTGCCATCTCAAGTTGTTTAGGTGCAGCCCTGAAAGTGGTTCTGTTTCTGGATAGGGAATGACTGGGTTCACAGACATTAAGGGCAGTAAACCTGGTTTTTGAGTCTGTAGCAGCTACTCCTAGAATTGCAGCTGCCATTCTCATTGGACTGCCAGTTGGGATTTTGCTGTTCTTGCTGAGCTGTAAGTTGGACTTGTTACTGTTTCTGGAGCCTGCATTGTTTGCAGACTGGGCTTCTTGAAGTTGCCCCTCAGCCCCAGCCTATGGTTATAGCTGAAAGGCTGAAATCTGAACAGAGGCGTAGCAAGCTTATGGAGTGCTTGGGGGGTGAGAGCAGCAAGGATGTGCTGACCACTGTAGATTGGGTGGGATGAGGGTAGGGAGGAGGGGTATGGCTGAAAGGAAGGGAAATCTCATCTGCCCAGACTACTGAAGCTGCTGCCACTGCTACTGCTGTATCCGCATTAGCTCTGTCAGCAGCTGCCCTGTGGCTGGGCTCCCTGAGAGCCAGTTCTTGTGCCCCATTTGTTTCTTCTCCCCCTACTCTCCCCAGTACATACGTATTGGGTGCCACTCTGTGCCTGCTCTGACAAAGGCTCCTTAGAGGGGAATGCCGTTCCATTTGTCCCGCTTGCACCATGTCCCCCAGATATACTGCTTGGTGCAGTTTTGTGCTGCGCTGCCTGTCTCTTGCCATGGTGCTGCAATGCCACCGTCATCCCTGGGTGTGTATAGATGAAACAGGAGCCCTAAATTGAAGTGGTGGGTTTTAAAAAACACCGCTTCAATTTAGGGCCGATTAAACCTCCGCGTCGTGCACACGCCCCGCTGACTTACCTGCCTCTCTGGTGGAGGGGGAGGGCGAGCTGCCGGTGGGCAGAGCGGTCCCTGGGCTGCAGTGGGGGCTGGTGCTTCCCTCCACAGCAGCGGTGATGCTCCCACAGGCAGCACCCGCCCACAGGCACCCAGCTCAGGTGGTCCCACAGCCGCAGAGGAAAACACCGGGCCCTTGCACAGCTCAGACAGGCAGGCTCTAGCGGAATGGTGGGGAGGAGGAAAATCAGGCTTGCTGCTTTTCTTAGGCGGAGCTGCTTTCCCAGGCTGCTGCCAGGCTTCCTTCAGGCCTTCCTGGAGAGCCATGGAGCTGCATGGAGCCCAGTGCTTCGCTTCACGATTGTAAGGGCAGCAAACTAAAACTCCTTCAAGTTGCCAAATTTCCTACAGAAGCTGGAATATGCCACTGAGGCATGCAAACACCAACACCATTAAAGCAGTGCAAAAGCATTTAGCCCTCTTTAAAGTGTGGTGCTAACACACCTCTCATTCTGTCTACACATGGCCCCCAGTGGCAAAGACTCCCCAGAGTGGGGTTCTGATGTCATGCTCATAGTCGGCACCCAGTCTGAGCTTTCTGCTTCAGCTGCTGTTCGCTAGTCACTTGCCAAGTTTATTTGAGAGCATGTGTGAGAAATTGGGTACAGCGTCTAGTACCAAATGTAAGCTTGTGCAATTCTTAGCATCCTCCAACAAAAGTTTGCACCCACCTTATACACCATCAAGGATTGCTTGCTAGTTTGGGTTTGGCCACCTTATCAAAGGGTAATTCAGTGTAAACCATATAAACTTTCTACGTAGTCATAGCATTTTGTACTCGCTCCTTGTATGTTTGGGTAAAGTTTATGAACTGTTTCCTGGGTAAATTATGAGAAATTAAATTATAGACAGGACCTGCAAAAGTTCAGTACGTGCCTGGAGAGTGGTTTCCAACCTGCAGTCTGTGGATCCCTCGGGGTCAGCAGACTATGTCTAAGGGGTCCACAAAAGATTACTATGATCAAACAAAAATATGTGAATACTCACACATACAATTCAAAGGGGTCCACCCTTCCATTCAATTTTTTTTAAGGTTCTGCAGATGAAAACAGGTTAAAAATCACTGGCCTAGAGTGTGGAATTACAGGAGGTTCCTGCCCTCAGTTAATTATACCTTTGCCTTCAGAAGTTAAATACATTTGTTTCAGTTTATAGTCCTTTACCCCCAAAGCGATATATAACCTTTTGAAGACTAGTCATCCCAAATCAAATTGTTTCCATGGAGTGACAGCTTTTGACCCTGCATGGTCACTGGCTGGAGTGTCTCATTAAATTCCAGACACCTTTATGTTACAGTTCGGTACATTTTGTTTCATTGGCCTGTAGGGCTGGGAACAACCTCAGATAACTCACTTTTAGCACCATCATAGCTACCATCTTCTTAAGATTTATCTTTCTTTCTGTTCATTTCACACTTCCACAAGCTGCTAAATTGTTTGTCTACAGCTTAGATGCACTCAGAAAGGTGTAGAATTATGCCTGCAGGAAGAGAAAAGAAAAACTTTCCATTCCAGCCCTCACAGAAAAGATATTGTCACTGCATATACTAAATAGGGGTAGATAAACTGATTTAAAATGGTAGTGGTTCTTTGGAGAGTAATTTTATTATCTCTCAGTAAATACAAGTTTATATTGCTAGAAGAGTTAATACCTCTGAATATTAATAGCATTGCCAGTTCTAAATTGAGTCTTCATACCTGCATATTGGTGTCACAAGATTTAACTGCATAACAAGCTGGAACTTTTTAGAAGCCAGATGTTTGCACTAAAACCAGAAAGCTGAGAAATATTATTCCCAGTGAGGAAACACTTATAAAATTCAGCCCTGTCTTTTACATTTCTCATTAGGTTAAGACTAAGCATAAGAGCATTTCTGCTTCCTTTTGTTATGCTAGGATAATTAAGAAAATAAGGACTTGTTTTTTGCAAGTTGTGTATAATTTGGCAACTTGAGCCTTGTCTGAGTGCGGTGTTAGATTTTTTTGCTTGAATTGTTGCTCTCTGTGTTACAGGGTAGGTAAATTTTAAAAAATCATAGCTAAATCATATGCAATCAAATGTATCCTTAAATGTTTGGTACACTACTTTTTCTTTATTTAGTTATGGGGAGGAAACTGCTCCCTATCTGATCTAGGTACCTGTCATGATTTTAAATTTACAAAGATATTAACCAATTCCAACAGCTTCCCCAGAAAATAACAAACCAGGGAACACTATCAATTTCAGACTTCCTGACAGCAAACCATCACACCCACAAATATTCAACCTTATTTAAGTCTTGCTTTGCTCAGATGCCAGAGTAAAGAGATGGGCCTTGCTTTATGCTTCGGCATGGGCGACTGGTAGGGGGGGCATGTGCCCCCCCTACAGGGCCGTCCCCACTGCTGACTGGCAAGTACTCTCCAGCTCTGCCACTGTTGTGGCTCCCGCCAGCAGGGTCTGTGTGTCCCCCCCAGACTCAGGAGGCACCAGTTGCCCATGTGTTTTGAGTATTATACTCCCAGACAGGACTGAAATGAATTCCACAATTGAAAGTCTCTCAGTTCTAGCCTCTATGGAGGGACCTGGCTTAATTGATAGCTGCAAAAGTATGAGTTAGGTAGACAGGGAGTGTGTCTATGAGAGATGCTATACTGCAATCTACCATCTATATGTGAAGGTGCTTATTGCACAGTCAGTCAACTGCAGGGTTAATTTGCAGGGTAGAAAATGGACCATGCAGTAGTGACAGCACAGTAGCACACATGTAGATGTTGACGGACAGCAAATTTGCTGCTAGTCAGCCCAGGCAGCAAGCGGCGGGAGAACAATCCCTTCTCCTGGGAGCTGCCTGTTGCCAGGACAGGCTCCAAGCATGGAGCCCAGGCCTGGACAATGTCCCTCTGCCCTGGCAGCAGGCAGCTCCTGGCCCCGCCTCCATAATCGGAGCAGGGGCTGGGAGATTGATCCCTGCCCCCAGGAGTTGCCTGCTGCTGGGGTGGGCTCCAAAGTCAGAGCCCGGCCAGGACAGTGTCCCCCTGCCCTGGCAGCAGGCAGCTCCTGGCCCTGGCTCCATGATTATGGAGCCAGGGCCAGAAGCTTCCTGCACCAAGAGAGTTCCCTGCCCTGCCTTGGGCTGGGTAGGAGCTGCGTCAGAACAGGACAGATCATAGCCAGCTCTGGGCTGCATGGCGAAGCCTTCCTGGGCACAGGGCTCATCCCCATGTGTATAGAGTGGGAGGGCTCTGCAGCAGCACCTCTCCTGCCCCATGCACATCAGAACCCCTTCCAATGTGTACGGTGCCAAGGGAGAGCTGTCTTCTGGCCCCATGCTCCCTGCCAGCCCCTGGATTAGCACCCAAGAGGGGCCTAGAGCTCCCCTTGGCTACTGCAGGGGGGCAGAGCAGGGTGGGAGCAGCCCTTTTCAGGCTGCTCCCATTGGCTGTGGTCAGACATGCATAGACATTTGGTTCCCCAGGGACAACTAGCAGTGGTGCACCTTGTGCTGTCACTAGTCTCCAGAGAATGCTTGTACTACATATCTCGGGCATGCAGCAGGTTACCCTGGGTGAGGTAGGGGAAGCTGGGACCAGCACTGGGCTGGCCCCAGCAGCCTTATCTGGAGTCCTGGAGGCCTCCCAGGGCTGCAGTACTGGCGATCCTGCTGTGTAGCCCCTGGCTGGGTCCAGCCACTCTGGCTTGAGTGGCACATGCTGCTGCCATGTGCACTGCATGGCACACTATTTTTGTTTTCCGACTTCTTTTTCCCACTTTTTTTTTTTTTTTAAGCCCTGGATAGCCAGGGGTCAAAAAATGCTCTGCAGCGCTCCCTTGCAGTGCGGAGAACAACAGAACATGTGGCATCACACACTGCACAGCCATGTTCATCTACATGGACATTGGGACATTGGGAGCAAATCTGCTTCCAAGAGGGAACACGTGTAGACATGCTTCCCCACTAAGCTTACTGTGCAGTATTTTTACTGTTCAGTAAGCCTACTTCAAATTAATAGCACATGTAGAAGCACCCAGGATGTCTCAGATAAGCAGTAACCGATCCATTTAGTGCTTCATGAAGTTGAAACAACACCTTAAACTCCGTGCAGGAACTCTGGATTATGGAGCATTGGTGTCATGTGCTTCCTGCAAGATTCACCACCTAACACACAGGTGACTGCATTAGAACTCTTAAATTGTCTAATATTTTCTCTCTTGCTTTTTAAAATTTTTTAAAGAGAGTTATCCAGCATGGTTAATGAGCCCTGTAGCTCTAATGTATTATAATGGATGTTATGTAGGGTATCCAGCTCATGTAAATTACTACTGAAAGAAAGGGAATGCTTTTTCACATAGCTATGTTAGTCTTGTTAGAGGATTTTCTTCTGACAGATTTGAATAAAAGCACTTTGCTAAGCAGGACAGTGTGCACTCTGTACAGTTGTAGGTATTGGCTGTCTGCCCAATATTGTCACAGGGAAAGTTAATTACAGACACTTTTTTCATGCGCAGAAAGCATACAGTTAGTCCATACAGTTAGTCCATGATACATTTGGAAGGTGGGAAAAAATCAGCATCTAACATTCATAATCTTTAAGTTATATTCTAAGGAGAGTGGTGTTTAAATGGCCATTTAATTTAGTTCATAAGCAGTAAGGTCCCTTGTAGAAAGCATAACAATGAAGACTGATTCTACATTCAAGTGGCACTCACACATACACACCTCTGAGTAAAGAGAGATAGTTAGTCATGTTAATCTGAAGTCAGGCAGAAAGCTGGGCAAGGTGGCACCTTAGGCTAGGGACAGACGTTACACATAAACCAGTTTCAGTGATCAGAAACTGGCTTAAACCTGTAACAGAACAGATGTTCAGTGCACATAAACCAGTTTGAAAATGGCTGAAATGGGTTTGAGATAAACCTGGTTGAATATAATATCAGACTTAACTGATTTTGGGTCAAACCACTTTATGCAGTGTCTGTCCCATATCCCTTACTGGTGTAAGTCAAATCAGAGTCCCTCTGGGCTGGGTGGAACTCTCTGTTCCACAGCAGAACTGGCCCCTCCCCTCTGCTCCCTGGCCAGAGCTCTGGCAGAGACTTGCAGGCACAGCAAGGTCTTCTGGCTTCCCCGTGCCCCACTCCCCCCCATCCCCTCACCACTCGCTACTTAAGCAGGGATCCTTTCTTCCTCTCTGTCACAGCATGGACCATAGCCAGCATGTGGTATGCTAGCTAATGCTTTGTAAGGCTCCAGCAGAGACTGCCTGGCTTCCTCCCTGCCCTACCCCCCTCACTGCTAAAGCAGGAGACTCCCCCCCTCCTTCTCTCCCTCCAATCTGCCACAGCACAGACCCCAGCCTCATGGACCTAGGCATGCTAGCTAATACCGAGAGGTGTCTCTCCAGTTTCACTGGGCCAGGCAGACAGAACAGTGACTGCTTGCGGAAGTTTGGAACTAATCAAAAGATCAGCTGGTAAGGTGTTTAAGAAGTTTAAAGTAATAGAGGCCATTGTTTTGCTGATCAGGTGATACAGACTTTATCACTATCAGCCCCCAGGTGGCTTTCTTGCCTGTCAGTTTGCTGCAGACAGTATGATGAAGCAGGGAGGAAGATTGAAAAGCTCTGTATCATCAACAGATGCATGCACTGCACCCCCACCCTCCTTGCCTGAGAGTGCTAGCCGGGGCCTGGAGCTGGCAACACTCCCACCCCTTGAGCAGCCAGTGGGGAAAAGACCTGCCTAATGAGAGAGTCCTGGCCAGGCCTGGCCATTTCCCCCCTCAGCTCAGCTCAGTTCCCTGCAGAAGGGAAGGGAGGGCTGCTCTAGCACCTCCCATCTTCTAGCCTGAGCCACTGCGGGCATATGCCTGAATTTTCTCAGTCCAGAGAGAATTTCTGTCTGGTTTCAAACCAGTTCAGCTTAGCCAGGTTAGACTAACCTGCAAATATTGAATCAATTCAGGCTCAGGTTTTTTGAATGTCTGTCCCTAGCCTTAGAGACTAACTGGAGGCTTAAACTTTCATAGGCAGCAGCCTCTCTGTCCCATGCTCCCTGCCTTCTACACCTTCCTCTGTGATGTTCCAGAACTATGAGGAAAAAGTTTGCTCTACTGGTATCAACAAGAATAGTCACTCAGCAGCCCTCTCAAGTAGTGCATTTTTATTTTGTGTTAAAAACACCAGGTTAAAATTTGGATGTCTGAATAAATCAATTTTCTTAAACCGGCATGGTGAGGTGACTTGTGCACTTGCAGTAAACTTGGGATTTGAAGGAGATGTATGCATTTGAAATGTGATCAGTTTTTTAAAAAATGATTAAAAGTTATTATGCTCATGTTTGAGGCCTTCTGACAGCTTGTGGGGTTTTACACTTGTTACACATGTTTGAAAAAACAGTCTTTTGCCTGGACTTTGTACAAAAGACCCACACAAACAGGAGCTGCTGAGGGAGGAGGGTCCAAGGCTTCACTGAGATCCACACAGATGGACTCTTGTGCCCCTACAGACATCCACTGAGCTCTGGGCGCAAGAATCTATCTGTGCAATTCAAGACATAACCGTGTAACCAGAAATAGTGAAAGAGACTACAGACAAAGCAATCTGAAAGAAGACTTTTTTTGGTCAAAACTCTTTGTTACCATAATCTTAGGTGCCATTTCTCATAATGGGAAGTTAACAGACAGGGTTTTTTAAGTTTACTGACTTTGGCAGTTCTTGTTGCCCCTGAGCCTGTTGGTCACTGTGTGTGCAGGCCATTTACTTTGAAGGGGCTCTCTGTGGACATCTGGGGCCTCTTTCATTCAGCATTTTGCAAGATTAAGGCTTTTTTCTTCAATCAGCCTAAGAACAGAGGTGTGTACATCCACTAACAGTGAGAATAACTGATATACATTTTCCGATTTTTCTTATTTTTCTGATTTATACAAATCTTCTACCATGTTAACAGCATTGCAACAGTTAGAAGTTCTCTTAAAGCATGCTCCAGTATTTGTGATCTAACGGTTGCTTCATGGATCCTGCAGGCTGCCTAGTCTTTACATGCACTCATTTGTGAAGAGGGCTGCTTGATACAAATTCCTATCTTTAACAAGTTCTGTGGATGTGTAGAAATGGATGAGTCTATCACAAGCTGAAGTATTCCTTGACACTTTACTGAAGGCTTTCTAAAGTTGTTAAAAACCTTGTAACATTTTTACCATAAACAAGAGAATGGCTTCTGAATGTTATAATTTTATAACAGGGAGCTGAGACTATTTAAATACATGCTTTAAAAAGTGTTGTAGAGGGTAAATTTGAACTCCTATTTCCTATGAAACTTACTTATACCTTCTGATGTACTTTGTGTTGGTAAGAAGCAAAATATTATACTAGATTGACGGTTGGCTGTATACTAGTACAGATTGTTCTTTCCTACAAAATAGTTTGGAAACCACAATTTCAGCTCCTTACCTGGGGAAAACCATTTCTTGTATTTCTTAACAAATTAGATAAAATTTGATGTAGTTTAAATTGAAGTTTTCTCAGTTTTGAAGAATAGAAGGTAGCACTTCAAGGTGCTGTATTTGGGTTAGACTTTGTCTCTTAACGTGTTAACTACTGATGAACTAGTACTCTCAGCTGACTGCCAACTGTTAATTTTAAATATTAGAGGTCTTCCTTTGCAGCTACAAAGCAAGTTGTGAAATGTAAGGTTATTTTTGTCATGCCACATTATGAGACCTGTCTGAAGCATTGAAGCTAAAATCTAATGCTTTTTGAATTTCTGCTGTAATGGTACATGCATAACTGTCATGTCAGATGTATTATTGCAAACAAGAAAATCATGTGCTTGTAGATTATGATATATTTGGGATAAGGTTGTACACAAAAAGAAAGAAAACATACTACTGAGACAAATCTTTCTCTTTCTTGCATTATGGTACAGCAACACCTCTAGCAGTTACAATAACAGAAAAAAATGTTCATCTTATGTGTGTGTTAAGATCATTTCTTTGAAAAAAATAGCCTTTTGTTTTTAATGTGTTCAAAGTAACAGGAGTTTACTGGAACTTGAAAGACTGTGCTCACCTTTTTTTAGTAATACCTTTCTGTCTTCTGCCTGCATCCACTTGGCCACCCTGGCTAAGGACAGACATTACACATAAATGGGTTTAAGAGGTCAGAAACTGGTTTACATCTGTAACAGAACAGATGTTCAGTGCACATAAACCAGTTCAAAAATGGCTAAAATCAATTTGAGATGAACGTGGTTGAATATGGTATCTGACTTAATTGGTCTGGATCAAACCAGTTTATGCAATGTCTGTCCCAGACCCCTTGCTGATTTAAGATAAACCAGACTCCCCCAGTATCCCGGCATGCTTTCTGGACTGGGCTGGGTGGGGCTGTCTGCTCCACAGCAGAGCTGGCCCTTCCCCTCTGCTCCATGGCTGCAGCTCTGGCAGATCCTGAAGGCATCTGCGTGCCTTCTCCTCCACTCCCCCAAGCAGGAATTCTGCTGTCCCCTCTGCCTTACACAAACACACAGCATTAGCTAGCAGACCACATGCTGGCTATAGTCTGTGCTGTGCCAGACAGGACAAAGGCAGAATCAACAGGTAGCTGATAATGTCCCACTGTTGTTTTCTTAATGCAGTGATAAACAATGAGTTAGGGGTGATAAACACTATGTTATCAGTTTCCTGCTGGGCTGGTCAGAAATGGGGCTGGGAACCCCTCTCTAATCAGAGCATCTTGCTGTTGGCTGGCCATGCCCTTATCAGCTCAGCACTCTGGAAGGGAGGAGGGCTGCTCTAGTGCCCCCTGGCTTCTAGCCTGAGCCACTGCAGGCATTTGCTTGCATTTCTTTCAGTCCAGAGGAGATGCCTGAATGGTTACAAACTGGTCTAGCCTAGCAGGTTAGACTAACCTGCAAAGATTGAATCAATTCAGGCTGAGGCTTTCTGAATGTCTGTCCCTAGCCTGACACTCTCTGAATATCTCAACACTCCCTCTCTCAGCCTTTTTCAATCCTTCCCAGGGTGTCTTTCATACCTAACAGAACAGTGGGAGAGCCTTCTTCCCTCCCTGCTGCTTCACACATTTCTGAGATTCATGTTGCTTGCATTTCCTCTAAGAGACTCTAGTATACTCCCCCTTGCTTTGCTTTGTGCCATTCTGAAATCTCTTTTCACTCTGGTGTCCAGCTGTTATTCAGGGTTAGTTATCTATATCTAATTCTTGTTATTTGTGGTGGTACTTAACATCTACTAACTTTTAAATAAAAAAATGTTAGGGCCTTCATGAGTGGTGATACAGTATCTAATCTTTGTAGAGATCCATAGAATAGAACCACTGGCTTCTCAAGATCAGGAAGGGGCTAACAATGCAAAGAACCATTGCACATGTAGGCTGCATTTCAATGATTGCTCAAAGCCAATTAATTTCCTATACTGTATTTTAAGTATAGCAATAGGAGCTAGCTAGTATGGTCAGCTTGCTGAAGGTTTGAGCGGCAGAAGTAGAGCTTTCTTTGTTCATCTGCAGTGTGTACTTTCTAGTAATGCTATTATACCCTGTCACAGATGTGACAAGAGATCCACATTGTTTCCTGCTAAGGTTTCTTTGTTGCCGTTGTTGTTCCCAGTAGGAAATCTAATGTACTGGATAAATCCCTCATATGAGTGCATTTCTGTCACTGTGAGCAGGATTTAATAAAATGGTTCTGACATCTTGTACACCTTGGGCATTTTTTAAAGTTTCTTTTTAAGGAAGATTTAGGAAAATTGTTTGGGAGAGGAAATGATCAAGATTGTGCAAAAATGTTAGTCAGTTGTTTAAATCATTATAAACTTACAATTATATTTAAATGTAATGCTATTGCATTTTGTCAAAATAGTTTATATTGATTTATTCATGGAAAATATAACATGAAGGCTTTATCCTTCCATGTTAAACATCTATTTTGATCTTGACTGTTTTCAGAAGTTGCAAAACAACGTTGGCCTGGAGATGAATTGAAGGTGATGTAGTTTGCTTTTTATTAGGCATGAGATCTAAAAAGCTTCTTATGCATGAATATATAGCGAGGAGGTGATTCTTGAAAATTAGTAACCTTCTATTTAAGTCAGACTGTCCACCTGCATGACTGTGCATTTGTGTGTATAGACCGACCCACAAGTCCACTACTTCCATTATGTTTCCCAAGTTTGCCTTAGAGTTTTGCCTGTACTCAGAGTACAGCATGTGTACTGTTTGCCAAAATAAACATTTCTATAACCATATAAAAGTGTTTGGCTCTACTTAGACAGCTGTTGAGCCAAGGGCTAGAAAAGTTATGCTACTTGCATTTGAGGTCAGTGCCTTTAAACTAGGTAAACCAGACTGGGTCCTTATTTCACCTACAGATGTTTTAATATGCTTAACATTATCCAATACCCGCAACTGGGGTAGTCTAAATACCACAGCAGGGACTGATTAGCTTTTTCAGATCACTGCTTTTATTTGGTGTTTGCAAAGAGCTTAATCCAGTGCTGGAGATCAGGCTTCCTGCTGTGCTCTTGGGTAGCTTTTTCTCATTCTTTGTGTTCATAGTGGCAGAAATTAGTGAGAAGACTCCTCCAGCTTCTGAATTAAAAACTTCAAAATAGTAATGATAGTAGCTATTTTAGTGGTTGTATAATAGATTGCATGCAGGCATTGTATTTTGGTGTATTATTATTATTAGTTTTAGATCTCTAAATCTGATCAGTATATATGTTAGTCTTGTATTACAGTGCCACACGGATTCATTTATTATTCTGACACATTTAAAATTCCAGATAAAAGTAAAAAATTATTACAGTTAATGAGCTCTAACAATGCAGAGATTTGCATTCTCTGATGTTTTTAAATCACAGTAGATGTTCCCCAGTAGATTTCCTCTGAAAGAATAAGCGAACAGCTACCATTTCACTATCTTCAATATGCCTATTGAATGCATGTGAAAGTCAGTTAATATTCAGTCTGAATGAAAATTGGTAAAATGCAGAGTTCTAGAAAATGATGTGCTCAATCTTAACTGAACAAAAACAAAGATAAAAAAGTCCTAAATGTATATGTCCAGATTTCTCTGTTTCTTACATAACCTCAAAACTAAGCAGTCATGTTGCCAAACTTGATATGTCTATTAAAAATTATGTTTTGGTCATTTTTCTTTAATTTCAAAATAGTTTACTCCACAAGAAGAAAGATTTTTTAAATGGGCTCAGGTAACGACTTAATTTCCAAAATATGTGTTTAGCTATTTCTTCATCTGTACACACTGCCAGGAACTAGAAAGTCCTTTTTTTGGCTTCAGGATTTAATCTGTTGATTAAGAGGTTTTCCTCTTACGGGCAAATAGAGATGAGTCACTATTATAGTGGTGCTAGAATAGTTTGTTGTTTCTTTGTGTCAGCTTTTTAATATTTTAATGCCATTGGTTAGCAAAATCCAATATTCAACCATTGAAATTAATATTTTTAGTTTTAAAATGTATCTGTTCTGTTTTTATATTGGGACTGAAATAGTTATGCTAAGTATTATGTTCAGTTGTGAGTAAGTACTAGTTCATTAGGTTTACTGGCACATAAAAGTAAAGTTTCAGGAAATTCAAAAAATGCTTTTGGATGTATTTCAGGGTATAATGTTAGCTCCTTTCCTATCTCATGATTTGTTTTATTAATGGGAAAAGGTACATAACTACTAATGTGATATTTCCATTTCTGTATTTTTATTTCTTCCACTATACCCTAAAGGTTCTTTGTAGTAGACAAGGCTATATTCTTTAGAATTTTTATTTAATAGAAACTAACAACTTTTACTACTTAAAAATAATTCTTTTCTTTGTTTCATGAATTAGAAACAAGGAGGAAAAGCTGAAGTCTGCCCAAGCCAGGTGTTTCTTGTTGGCAGCCTGCTCCCTAATGACTCTGGCTCTCATACAGCAGCTGCCTGCTAGTCTCCTTTGTATGGCCTATTGTTGCTGCACACCCCTCGTTAATACACATGCTGCCCAGGGCAGACCCTGAGAATGACATCAACTTGCTTATCTTAGAAACCTACAAACCTGACGCAGGGTTTGGAGGTTGCCTTGCATCTGCCTGGCCAACTAATTGTGAGCTTTCTGGCCTGTGATTGGCTGTTATTCCACTCAGTAATAGGTTAAGCAAAGACATTGCCATTCCATCTGTTCAACCATTCATTGTTCTGCTTGCTTCCCTGAAGTCTGCAGCTGAAATCGTGTTAAGGAGTTGCTTCTGGAACTGCAACAAGAAACCAATGTCTGTGTGTTTTCCAGTTAACGTAAGTATATGCACTCTCTTTGCAGGATTGAGCAATTTCACTGTTCTGACATTTCAGTGTGTCGGTTTCAGTTTTGAGCAACATAAACATCATACACACCCGTTGGAATTTCCAACTTTGGAATCTCTTTTTAAAATTCCATTTGGAGAATAAGTTATGAAAGGCTGATCATTAATTTGATATAGTCAAGTAAGGAACTTCTAAGAGCACCAATAGTGCTGGATTTTGGGAGGGTGAAAATGAGAGGTGGAACACTTCAACAGGGCTAAATTTTTCTGTACATTTTTGGTGACTCCAGCTTTAAGTTCAAAGTTTTACCCCTTCTTGCAAATATACAATGCTTGATTTACTTTTCCTTTGGGTGAAAAAATATATTTTATGCATGTTTGCCCAGTTTATGAAATTTCACCAAAATGTAATAGGCTTCCTAAAATTAGGTAGAACATCACTGTGGTACAGTGGCTGTGTTTGGGATGGATTTAGAGTACGATGTAACATCAGTTCATTTGAGCTACTCTCACAAACTTGTATGTTGTGGTCAAAGACTTTGTGCTTTGAGTGATGTTCTTACAGTTGCAGAATTAACCAGCATATTCTGGTGAAATTTTAAATCTATTCTGTTTTATGCTTTGGGTTCAGATATTAGGCTAAATAACAAACAGTGTATGTTCCATGAGCCAGTGCTCCAAGGATCCTCTAAAGAAAAAAAAACAAAGACCTTCATATATCAGTTGGGAGGGAAGGAGAGCACATAAAAGGGTTAAAAAGAGGTTTGCATTTCTACCACATGCCCTATTGTGTGAACATATGCATAAGTCTATTGAAAGTTTTCAGAAGATGGGCAGGCCACCAGTTGCTGGTCTCCTGCAGTTCCAGTAGACATCTGTTGCCCCAGAGCATTAACCAATCTGTTCAATGGGACATCCTTCCTTTGTTAGATAGAGCGATGCAGACAACAACGCTCGCTGAAATACAATGGTAATTAAATATACAGAAACTACAGCAGTAGGTATTTATTACATATTCAATATTTTATTTGCATTGTTGCAATATCTTTGCCATTTGAGAACAAGTACACTGGCTTCTGTCTTAATAGCCTATACAGTTTTTGGGACAAATGATTGTGGTGTTTTAATACTTTGAGGTACAATAGTTACTGTTTGCTGTTTTAAAAAATTAAGAATATTTTTTGCATGAAAACAAAACGAATTGGCTATCTGTTGTAAGATTTACCTTTCAAAACACTGAGGTTCTTTTAAGGACAAATGTAGTTGCTTTTACAAACATTTTGCCACAAAATACACTATTTCCCCACTTAATTTGTTTTGTTTTTTCTTTTTTATTCCATGTACTAAGTTTGCAGTAAACTACAAATAAAAATTTCAGTTGTAAGTGGAACATTGTCATTATATGTACTAAAAGACTGGATGATCTAATTGTTTCTGTCCCTTTTGAGAAATAGAAAGGTTTTATACAAAAAGAGTCAGTGAGATGGTTCTTGTTGGTGTTTAATGGAAAGTAGGTCTGTTACTGAAGTTGAAGAACTGTAAATGGAAAAAGAATGCAATTCTGTAACATAGTAGCATTTTGTTCCTCCAAAGTGCTAAGTATAAATCCTTGACTGAACAAGTATGTGTCTTTGTTATTTGATTTACATAATATTTAAACTCTCTATAAAAAAGGGAGCTAATTTAAAATATTAGGCCACATTTTATTTTATAGGTTTCTTTTTTGCATTTTTAATATAATTTAATCTAAGTCCTTAAAAGTTTTGATGTGATGATTATAACTATGTGTACATTCAAATAAGATCCCATCTCATTGCAGTGATTGTCATTCATCTCTCTAGGTTAACCTGGGTGACTTCTATATTATATTTACATTTTTATACCTACCAAAGCTATTACTTAACTGCACTGCAAGTATAACCAACAAGCATAGTAATCTTATTCTTAACAGGTTTATTTCTGCTACTAATTGTTCATGCAGTTATTATACATACATTGGCAGTCAAAGTTCACAAGGGAGATTTTCATCTAGGTAACATGTCTAGGAAAATATTTCAAAGCAGTTGCTTGTTCTGTTGTAAATAACGTGTGGCTCTTTTCATGTTCAGTGTTCCTGCTGCTTCAGGTTTATTTTCCTGTTTTTGTTGCTTTTTGTTAGCAACAGGTATTTGATGGGGGGTGGGGAGAGTGAAAAAGTAACATGGGCTAATTTGTTCAGGTAGAGTGAGTCTCATTTCATTCTTTGCTGTCTTGCTCCAAGTAAAATAATCAGTTCCTGGAGCACTTAGCTGTAAGATCTGATTTTCAATCAGTGAATGTCACACAGAACATCGGGTTGGAAATTCGAGTCTTAACATTCTCAGGTTATACTACTGCAAATTCTTTGCTGCTTATCACAAATGGTGTGGGCGGAGATAACAGACATTGTAAAATTTGTAGATATGCAGAATTTGCATGTGGGGCACAGGCCTGACGGCAGGAATCACATACTGATTAAGCAAAAATTAAAAGTAAGATGTCAAAATATTTCAAATCCTTATGCTTTATGTCTGTAGTGAACTTACTACTTTAGCAACTGGTTTACTATGATAGTTTCCTGACAAAACTTTGCAGTAGATTGAAAGCTGCTACTGATGCAGCTTCTCCAGACAGTTTTTGGAGAATGGCAGTGTTACACAAATGAGGCAGTTATATTTTTTTGCAAGGTAGAGATTAAGGCAAACATGTGAAACCCATAAGCACAAAGCTCATTGGTGATGGATTCATACTATTACATGCAATACATTTGAGTGTATGAGCCCTCCAAACAAAGTTAGTTATTTGTATGTGCTTGATATGTCTAATCCTCAGTACATTTCTGTTAAACTGGGAAAATATTATGTTTGTTTTTATAGTTACAATTAAAGACTTCTTAAAAATGTTAAAGAGAAATATTTGGGATAGAACTTCAGAAAGAACCATATTAGTTTAGCTTGACTAATATAAAACATTTTCTTTAGTCTATACATAACAAGATGTGTTTCTCCTGTTCAGTTAAGGTCCAAATGAAAAATACCACTTTTAGTTAAGTGTGCTAACTGGTACTTCACTGTGCAAGGATTTGAGTAGTGACACATCTACCTTAGTGTATTCTGTTGCAGCAATGTATCATCCAACCCAACTTTTCAGTCCAGCTTAAAAATGTTGCTGATTTTAAATATATTTCCTCCAGTCAGAGCAGATTGTGGGGTTTATGGAACAATGATGTCGGAGCTTCCAGATTGGTTTGGCAGCTGCATTGTTCTCAGAGGGTAAACCAGACGCACTTAAGTCCCAGTCTTTTTCATGGGCTTTTGTTCATACCAAATTATTCTTTCACTGTGCTAGCATTCATGATGGCATGTTAAAGGAGTGCATCCTAGCAACTAAAGACTGGTTGCTAGGCAGCCTCACTTCCAATAGGTTTTTCTTGTTTAAGGTACTTTTTGGTGGCAGTTCTATGAAGGCCCACTGTGTGGGTTTTTAACTGTATCCTTTTATTGGGATATTGTTGTGATTTGTTACTGGCACTATGCTATCAAGTATATTACAGTAGTTAATAAATCACCATGTGTAAAGATTCACTTCCTAAATTCCCCTTGTATTTAATCTGCAGTATTGCCTGAACTCATAAAGCTCCATGTAAAGAGGACCTATCATTGACTACTGATATCCTATGAGAGAGTATCAATCTCACTCACTTTTAACTAAATTAAGCCAATGTAGAAATCAAAGTAGAATATATTCTTTCTATTGGTCCAAATTACATCAAACTAGTCAGAAAAAATTGCTGCTTGGTATCAAACCAAAAATGGTAAGTTATTTGGTAGAACAATTTAGTTAATACAGCTATTCACTGAAAAGCTCTGCTGCCGTGGAGATGTCTTAACACTTAATGCATTTAAAACCCATTTTTATCTAGTCATGGATGGCTTACTCACTTCATTCCCATTTGTCTTGAGAAAAGCCTGCATCAATTTCTATACATACATTCAGAACTTTTTTTTCCCCTTATCAAATGGAATATATACTGTGCAAATGATGATATTCTTAACAATATATACCTACTAATTTAATAGGAGAGAGTCGTTTACTCGCATGGAAAAGACTTTGTATGTCAGGTATGGATTGTTTCTAATAGGATACAGACATGGAATTGTGTTTAGGAGTTAGTATGGAATTGTTTAAACAGTGATTTTTCTTAGGGTGACTTTGGCCAAATTTAGTCACACTATATAGGACAAATTCAAGTTCTCCCATTTACATGTGTACATCACTTAATTTGTTGCCCTGTCAGAACACAAAGTGCTGTTTCTTGTTTTCAGCTCATTCTCCCCTAGTATAAGGTTTTGTTGCGTTTAAAGCTACAACTGGACAGTGTAGTCCTCTTTAACAAGAAGAGTAAAATATCTTTCATTTTTAGTAAAAAAAGCAATTCTACCCTCTGCCTGAATTCTCATTTGAGAGAGCAAAACAAAGTAAATGAAGTACTCATTTCCCTTTAAATATAGGTTATGGAAGTATCTGAAAAAAATCTGGGAAACTGCTTCAGTAAACCTAATACAAGATTTTCTGAGGTGCAGAAATTACAGCTTGCTTTGTTCCATTTTTCCCACATTCTTCCCATCTCCAGCTTTAGCTGCTGATCCAGCAAAATGTCTGCAACCATGACAAAATTTTAGCAAAAATGTAGTCTCATTGTTGAAGTCAATATTTAAGTGTTTTTTTTCTAGATGGGGTTCTTGAGGGCTGAAGTGTATCCCATTGACATCAGCGGAAACCTGTTTCATTGGATTTTGGAATTGCATATTGAGCCAAGTACTGCACTCATTATTAAAGCAAAGCTCCCTAGAGGCTATACAGAGGCTTTTCTGATTTGGTCTATGCTTTATAACACAATTTAGAAATATGTTGGGGATGTTTACCCACTTGAATTAATTTGCTGTTTCGGAGCTGGCTGGTTGTTTGGTTATTCCAACATCAGCTTACTTTCCGTATGATGCAACTTAAGCATATTTGCCTAATTAGGCCAATAAGGTAGTAATATACTAGTTAACCTTTTAGTAAATGGAAGGTCTGAGCTATTTAGTTTAAAAAGTTTTTCTGCAGTAGTACTCTTATTTTATAGCTGTGTTTATGCCATTGTTCAGTAATGTTTTCTGAACATGTCAGATTATCACATTTATTTTAAATCTAGACAGAAGGGTCCCCTCTTTTGAAGTTATAGTAAACAAGTTTCTAGTGTTTTTGTTTCCCCTTCCTCTGTACTCATTATATTTTTGCACAACTTATAACTTAAGAAAAAAATGCAGATTTTTTAATGTATATTATTCATTAATTTAGAAATAGATATGTTTTATGAAAACTGCGGGAAAATGCTTAGTTTCTAAATGAAGTGGAGTTACCTTTATTGGACACTTCTGTTGGATTGAAGTGTTGTTACACTTAGCAGATTTCCTAGGAACTATTTTAAAAAAACGCATCCAAAATAAGGATATTTTTGAGGTGGCAGAAAACAAAATCCCAAGGTAATAGTAAGACAATCAGCCACAATAAGAGGTAAT
This sequence comes from Crocodylus siamensis, assembly GCF_052110815.1. NCBI lineage: Eukaryota > Metazoa > Chordata > Crocodylia > Crocodylidae > Crocodylus > Crocodylus siamensis. Next base: position 387,936,764 of record NC_143395.1, on the reverse strand, counting down.
TGGTGCCAATATTTTTATTTTTTCTGTAGGAATACGGGACACTTTATATTCAGGAGTACAGGAAAAACAGCAAAGTGGAGTCGAGTACATGCAGCAGCTTCATGGGCTTGAAGGATCACCTGGGGCATGACCTAGGCCATCTCTATGTGGGGAACACTGACACACAAATAAATGCAATTGTACCTTGGTCAGTGGTGGAGAAACCAACAATGGATAAAGTAAACTCCAGGAAGGAAGATGCAGACAAGGAGGCATCGGAAGAGACTGGAAGTTCCAGTTGTGATTCAGAAGAGAGCACAAATTCTGATAATGAATCAGAAAGACTGAATAACACTGCATCAGAATCATGCTTGTTGCCTAAGACTCACCGACAGCTGTGCAGATCTCCCTGCTTAGAGCCTCATATATTAAAGCGTAATGAAATCCTGCAAGACTTTAAGCTTGAGGAGGCTCATATAGTATCTAAGGAAGTAAAGAAACCCCCTGATGCGATGAAAGAATATCAAACCAAACTGGAGTTTGCACTTAAATTAGGTTACTCTGAAGAACAGGTTCAACTTGTTCTAAGTAAACTTGGTACTGATGCTTTAATCAATGATATTTTGGGAGAACTTGTCAAACTTGGAAATAAAACTGAAACTGATCAGACCGTAAGTAATGTTAACACTAGTGTAATGCGTGAAGCATCTTCCATAGAGTCTCAGAGGTCTGAGTCCCCACTTCAGGAGGATGTGACAGAGGATGGTGACAACCTGAGGCCAATAGTAATTGATGGCAGCAATGTGGCAATGAGGTATGTGGCAATGAAGCATTTGTTTTATGTATATGAAAATGGAACTGTTGCAAGCAACTAGAGGGCTGATGTGCTATTTCATTACTTATCAAAAACTGTCCATTATTTATTGTTTGCATAGTCATAGTATGGTTATTTCTCAACCATATGTATGGAAACCCAGATGGCATATTGAGTGCTGAGATTGAGTCTGTCAGTCGGAGTACAGTGATTTATGCTATCGTAGAAACTGCAACTACATGTTAATTATGCAAGTCCCTCTGCTTCTGCTATTAGATCTCTTCACTTAGTTTACTTTTTCTAAATTTACAATTAATATATTAAACAACAAGGTGGCTAACTTTACACATGATGTAAAATTACTTGCGTCTCTTGAGATTAAACAAGGCAGCAATGGATCTAACAAATCTAGGTTAAGGGACAATATTACAACATAAGAACAAAGAAATAGCTAATCAGTTTTTTTTATCTTTCAAATTGTAAATGCAAAAGAAAATCTTTTTTTATTTTTAATGCCCTGCTTAACTAATCTTGGCACTAATACCGCCAGATGTCACTGAGGCCAAACATTTAGCAAGAATTTCTATGGGTATTTTTTACATCCAGTTACAAAAATAATAATAGACTGTTATAAATTTAAAAGAGGTGGGATGCGAATCTTCTTGCCTCAGAGTATTAACCAAAAACTAATTGAAGAAAGAAATTTTTCCTTTTTGTGTAGGTTATTCCACAGTGATCTACTCTACTTCCAAAGTGTTGGGTAATGGCCACTGTTATAGACAAGATATTGAACTAGATATTATGGCAATGCCCCAGGAAATGCCAGGCCAGTATCACCCCAGTGAAAAGTGGGTCAGGGTGCCTTAACCCCAGCTCTCACAATTGGGTGTGTCACCCCCTTGTAGAGTCTGGTGGGTGGACCCCAGTGAGAGTGGAGCCACAGACTCAAACCTGTCTTGACATCCCCTGACTGGTCCATGCTGGGGCCTGGACCAGAAGAGGCAAAGGGCCAAGGGCCCACAGTGAGGGATGCCCAGAGCTGAGGGCCTGGGGTTCTGACTGGCCTGGAGGTGGGCCAGGACCAGTAGAGCCAAAGGTCCCAGGGGACCACACCCATAAGGGGGAAGCAGCTCAGGGAGCTGTGCAGCCTGGAATGAAGGTGGAATAGGCTACCTGAATGGAGAGATCCAGGTGGGGTTCAAAGAGCAGGATTCTAGGGCCCGGTGTGAGACCGGTGGTATTGATAACATCTGGATGCCACCTGTGAGGCTTGGGCTGCAGTGTAGGGGAAGAACAGAGCTGCAGATAGCGCCCCCTGGCATTGGGGCAAGAAATGGGCAGCCTTCCGCTTAATTAACATCAATTAATTAATTAACAACAAGGCATGGTGGGCAGTTAGCTCAGAAGCAGGTGGGCGGGCCACAGGGAAATTAGCTCCAAAAAGGCCCTCTGTTACACTACTGTATCTCCAGAATTTCATTAATCCAATGAGAGAGACATACACTGAGTGCTCATCCTCACTTATCAAATAACTACGCCTATGGAAATTACTGTTGGTGGGACAGATGGGTGTCTAAGCCTGCTTTACTAGGCAAGGAGGAGTTAGGGAAAGATGTACTTAAGAAACTGAAATGAGGGATGTCAGAGAGTTTAGGTGGCTGTGCTTTCAGTGGGCATGTGGATGAAGTACTGGTGAGTAACTAATTGGACAGAGCACAAGGATTGTCCTAGCCCAGGGGCTGGCAATTATTTCAGGTGGAGGGCTTCTTACCCAGTTTTGGCAAGATGTCGAGAGCTTCATGGGTAGCCCCGCCCCTTGACAGGTGCCCCAACCCCTAGTCACCATCTCGGGACCAATGTCCCAGGGCCAGCACTGGGGACCAGAGTGGGGCACAGGCTGGCAGGGGTCTGTGGAACTGGGCTGGGCTGCACCAGCAGGGAGAAGGGGAAGCTGGCCTGGCTCCCCAGAGCCCCTGCCAGCTGGGACCCTGTACTCCTGCTGCTCTGCTCTGGACCCTGCTGGTGCTGGCCCTAAGACACCGGTGTGGGCCCCATCCTCCCACATCCGCTCATTCCCAGTGCCCCCCAAGCCCTGCAGTACAGGCAGGGGGCAGTGCACAGCACCAACCCCCCTGCTCACCAGCAGGGAAGGAGCTGGTGCGGGGCATGAGAAAAAGCGGCCCCTCACCTGCCCTGTGACCCACACTCCCTGGTACAGCCATTCACAGCCCACACAGGGCTGTTCTGAGCAGGCTCAGGCAGCCCCACACACAGGCTGCAAGCAGCTGCAGCGCAGGGCACCAGCCGCGGGACAGGAGAGGGGCTGCTTTTCCCCCACACTCAGCACCAGCTTCTAACCTAACCGTGCTGCCAGCCTGGGCCCCACACCCACCCTGGGCTTGCCTTTTGGGGCTGTGCTGCAGCAGCTGTGCCCCCCGCCCCCCTTGTGCCGAGCAGTGTTTGCTGCTGCTGCCTGCCCAGAGTTCACGTGCTGGGCAGCACAGGGGCAGAGGTGGCAGCCTGGGTGGGGGCGGGCTGGGCAGGCCCTGCTGTTGCAGGAGCCTGCTGAGGGTTCCCCTGGGTCCTACTGGTCCTGGTTCCTGTCATTTTTGACAGGAACCAAGAACAAATGAATTTTAATTTTCAATTTTTTCTTAGGGGCCCCACAGGCCAGATAGAATGGCCTCACAGACCGAATCCGGCCCGCAGGCCGTATTTTGCCCACCCCGTCCTAGCCAGTCATACTGGAAAAAACTGTTTTAGTGTTTTGATAAGATAAGGAACCTCCTCAATAGCTTTGTAATAACGCTTGGTAGAAGAAACTTCAGGCCTTAAAGCATCTAAGATTATTTAGTTCTTAATTCAATTTTCTGAGAAACAGATTGAAATTAAATATATGTACAGAGCTGTCTTGTATTTATAGCAATTACATATTTTCAGTAGATTTAAATTACTGTAATTGGGTTATGGATGCAGGACTCTGTCTTCTTTCTAAACTGAGTGTTGCCTAAATTATGTATCTGTTTAAGTTTTTTCCTCAAGGACTTTCCACCTCGTATGCTTTTCCCTGTCTCCCCTTACCTAGCTGAAATTAAGTGAGCATACCTTTTAAAACTGGTTATATTCAAATTAACACAAGCAAGATCTATTCTACTATTCTAACCAGAAATGATCCAAAGTCTTCTAAAATGCATAACAATTTTGTTTAAAACTTCATTACATACTTGTACACTGTTTCAAGTGGTTTGTTTTAATTAAAACAATCTTCCAAACCAGAAGATATTATTATAGTTTTGTTGCTTGATTGTTTCTTATTACTTTCAACTATTGGAACCAAATCCTCCAGGAAAGGTGTCGCTGCTCTGTGGCACCTTTCCTGCCACACTGGCAATGTAAATCTGGTCTCTGACTAACCTAGTTACTTGGCTTGTACCTCTGTGTAGGTGTTCTGTTCTGGAGCGACTGCATGTAGATCTTGTTTGAGTGTCTGCAGCATTTCTCACTACCAAGCCATGAAGGTGATACACTGTGAGGCTCTGCATAGAGTTCAGGGGAGAAAAATTGGAGTCTGGGCAGGAGGTAGACTCTAGGGTTCTGTAGGGTGCTGGAGGTAGGTTGCGGGATTTTAAAAAAATACAAACTGCTTTTATTCCTGCTGTTGGAGCCTGGCTGGGATAGAGGAAGCATTGGCTATCTATAGCCCTGACTATAAGTAGCATCAGATTTTTAAAGCTAGAATGACCCCTAGGTGGCATTAGCAACTAGCATACAGTTCGGGCTTTTCTAATCTGCACATGAAGATTAACCAGCACAAATTAGATGAGGAAGAGGGGAATAAAACAAGATGTCCTTACCCATACACTGTATTGGGTACTTGCAAAAGCAGCTCAGGACCTGGCATCTTTCTTTAATATACATCAGTTAAGATATCTGTGCCTTCATTTTATTTCTTAACCAGTCCTGGAAGCGAGTCACATACCAATGCAGAGCTTACTATGATGTAAAACATTATCAGTAAAATGCTGTGGCAAAGAATCAGGTTTTACATGGGGGGGTTGATAACATGGAATATGCTGGTAACAGCAGTAGGGTTATAGTCCTTCTTTTACAGCCAGAGGCATTTTGGAAGCTCATGTAGGAAGGCCTGGCTATACTGCAGGGAGACATTCTGGATAAGATTTGCCAGTTCCTTTTATCTATTTTTTTGTACACTAGGAGTACCTAGGATCTGTGGATTGTCAATTGGCCATTCAGCCATACTTGCAGTCCGGATTAATTTAATTGGCTAGTGCCACGGGGCCATAGTATCTCATGCCCATGTTTGTTGTAGCCCCAGGAAAATAAATTGTGCCTGTTCTTTGTGGGAGAGGGAAAGATATGAGTGAGATCTTGGAAGGCGCAGTTTCCCCACCTTTTTGTCCTCGTAGGAGATCATGATGTGGTCTTTATGCTTTTTTTTCTGTGTTGCTGTGTCCACAAGCAAGAAATATTTACTTGATAATATTTGATAGATAGTATTTGATTATTGCACTGAATAAATCCTAAATAGGAATTGCTAATAGGCTGCCTAGAGAGGTTATGAAATCTCCATCATTTGGAGGTGTTCAAGAAGAGGTTGGACAAGTACTAGTTGGGGATGATCTAGGTGTAGCTATACCTATGGTCTTCTGTGGGCAATTCCCATGTTTCTGGGTTTTGCTGCCTACTGCATGGGACCAGGAAAGCGTTCTCCCTGACACTTCTGGCTTTGCATGTCAGGTTTGGAGGGGAAAGGTGGGGTTGCCTTCATCAGAAGCATTTGGTGTTGGCTACAGTCAATACTGGAGTTTTTGACTGGAGTGTGCCAGTGCTCCTAGTATGACTAAAATCTGGGGGGGTCTAGGCTAGAGGATCTTACCTTTCCACTCAGGGTCAGACTGACAACCATGCTGGGGATAGGGAAGGAATTTTACCTCCTAGCCAGATTGGTAGGGACTGTTGGGAGGTTTTGCCTTCCTCTGTTATGGGGCACCTGGCCTTCCTCCTTGGATCTTTTGAGCATATTTTAACCCTTGCAGCAGCAGGATTGTGGGCACCAATTATCCTTCTGCTTTACCTGTGGCAAGTTAAGAGGTTGTGCTTTATATATGTTTGACTGACAGAGCTGATTTGTGTAGTTTTAGTAATAGGTTAGACAAGGTTTTGTATGGGAAGATTTGGATGGGGATCTCAGGCAGGGGGTTAGACTGAGAGACCTCCGGTGTCCCTTCCAGCCCTACCGCTTTATGATTCTAATTTCCATCTAAGAGATTTAGAAAGGGTGGTTGCAGAAACAAACGTCTGGGGAGATTCTAGATAAAGATCTGCAGCAGTGGAAAGCCTTCATGATTTAAATAGTCCTGATGCCTTCAGTACAACTCTTGTTCATGCTTAAAGAAATACTTTGAGGTGGATTTTCTTGTAGTTAGTCTTCTAAGCTAAGTATAACAAATTAATCAGTCCTTTTGTATTGCAGGTTTTATCATCAAGTATTGCCTGAAGGATTTGAATTGGCTTATAGCATACTTTTTTTTTTTTTTTTTGCCAAGCTGTACAAAGATATCTTTGAGAGCTGTCAAACAGCTGTCAGCCCATGAGTTGGTGCATTGCAGATTAGGACCTTTTAGTGCAGGGGTGTCAAATCCAGGAGATGGTGGACATGTGGAGTCTGATGTCAGGGGACAAGGTGCAACAGCAGCAGGGCTGGTGCAGCTTCTGGCAGCAGCTACAGCACAGGGTCTGATGGAAGCATAATGTAGGATCCAGTAGGAGCAGAGGCTGGCAATGCAGGGTCCAACAAAGCAAGGGGTGGGGAGGGACACATTTCAGGGTCCAACAAGATAGGAGTAGATGGAGTATAGGGTCCAGCAGGAGCACAGGGTCTGGTGAGAGGCGGAGTTGGGTGGGGTGCAGGATCTAACAGTGGCTTGCTGCCTCACAGGGCCAAAGGGCACCCCTTCTGGTGCCCTCTGGTAGCAAGGTGGGCTGTATAGAGAGGCTCTGTGGGCTGAATCTGGCTCACAGGCCATCGGTTTGACACCCCTGCTTTAGTGAATGCTCATTGGACCTATTGGACACCTTAGATTTGTTTCCTTAAATTATTTTAGCTTTCACATTGCTATTGATTTAGTCTTTCTGTTCATGGGAAATACAAACTGTAGGCACTAACAGTTGACAGTGTTTGTCCTCAGTGGGTGCACCTACACGTTTATTAGTGCACAGTGGTTACTATGCATTTATTTTAGTACTTGTATAATCAAGTACTAACTGTGCTGTAACCAGAGTTACTGTGCAGTAGTGCCGCTGAACACCACCTTAGTGACGCTACCGAGCAGTAGCATGTTAACACTGTTTGTGTTGTGACATGGTACTGCACAGTATTATAGGCTACTGCGCACTTAGTGTGTTGTGTAACCACATTCACTGTTCTTGAAAACAGCTGCCAATATTAGTTTAAGGCTACTTCCCACACAGAGAAGGAAAGGACTTCTTGCATGAGACTGACTGCAGTGGGCAAAAATGAGTTATTAGTGACCAGTCTGAGAGAGCTGCTGCTGCCTGCAGGGGGCTCAAATCATTGCTTTTATTTAATTAAATTATGGGATTTTATTTACATGTTGCTAATTTTGACACTTTTGTCCCAAATTCTTTCTTTCCAGTAGCATGCCTGCATATCACTTTTTTGCTGAGGTCCCTGAGGGCAGTCCAAGTTGAAACTTTTATTAAAATGTTTTTTGAAGCTCTCCTGGTTGAGAGTGTTCTTACCCTGCAAGACATCCTGCTATGCTCTGTGCTGGTGATGGGGCCCCTTGTGCCAAACAAGACAGGGCAAAATCTACAAACAGTCTCAGGCACAAGGGAGCTGGCAGGGAGAGGACTGCATTGCCAAAGGGGGAAAAAGGGAAGATTAAAAGACAGTCTGTCCCCATGCTTTCATCTAGGTTTGACAATGATCACCAAAGAAATATGTGTTTTTTCAGGTTGTCTTATTTTGCTGCATTTAAAAAAATTATACAGGAAAGTCCTTCGTAAGTTAAAAATCACTTTAAACCTACTAAATATATAAACGTTTCATGCATCAAAAGTTTAATATGCAATCTGGCAGATACGCTGTTGAAAGAGAAGAATTTAGAAATGCAGTTTTCCAATAACTTATCTAAGGACTTTTCTAATAATCATAAGATAAACATACAATCTGATGTGTGCAAACTTCAGCTTTAAAACAATAGTCATTTCTGTGTGTGCTGTATATTTTTAAGAAATCAATGTATTGAAGCAGTTCTCTGTTATCGTGCTGACAAAAATTTACTGCCTGGAATATGTTTATGTTCTCATATAGCTTCTCCCAAAATAGACAGAAGTGCACTAGATTCAAAAGAAATGCAAGGAAGTACATTTTCGCACAGTACACAATTTTTGTGAAATTCAGTAACAGTGAAGCTAAGAAAGTAGCAGGGTTATTTAAAAAAAAGTATTACAAAGATAGCAAATTATTGTGGGTTGCTGTATTCAATCAAAGTTTGTGAAAGGACAGAAATCCTCCCATTTTGGATTATAAGTGAAGCTTTGGGGGGATTAAGAGAACTTCCACAGATAAATTTATACTGTAACTTTTCATTACAAGGATTCTTCCTCTGAAACACCTAATACTAACTACTGTGAGAAATAAGATGCTGGACAAAATTGTTCAATGGTCAGATCCATTATGAAATGCTTTTTATGCATTATATTGTGTGTACTACTCTCTTACTTCATGTGGTATATGGAGAAAACATTGGAGTCAAGATGGAGAAGGAAAGGACTTCCTAACGTCACATCATTGTCTCTCCTAAATTATGTTCCATGAAAAAAATCTGTATATTCATACCTGAATAAAATCTTTGCGTAACACAGTTTCTTTCTTGGCGGGGGGGGGGGGGGGTGTCTTATAGAAATGACTGGATCTATATTTTTTTTTTAACAATTTTTTATACCTTCAACTATCTTATACATTTAAAAATGGCAATGGATATATATTTGCTCTGAAGTCATGCAAGTGTCTCATCTGGTCATCATTTCAGTTGTATACCATTGCTGTCTAAAGTTTACCTTGTGATTAAAATGCATAGCCACTCTTTGTAGATGTCTACTAGCAAAGTAACAGAGGTTGCAGAAATGTTTTATCAGGTATTTTGTCCCTAACTATGCAAGCTATTAGGCAGCACTTCAGTGTTAGCTCCAGAGAAAAAGTTAATTATTTACTATTGTCCTATCTTAAAATAAAATACCCAGCTGATTGTGTGTAAATGTGGCTGTAAGAAGACAGGAGAGAAATAAGTGGGTGGGAAAGCTTTTCATAACATGAGTATAAAGAGGAAATGTGTACTCCATCAAGGAACTTATTTTTGCCTCCATTCTATTGAGTACATACAGTAGGTCAAGTTGTCTCTACAAGCAGCACCAAGGTAGACTACTACAATAGGTCCTAACGCTTACTCAGTATAACTCCTAGCCATCTGCAGTACTGCACCTTTATTTACTCTTTGAAAGCTTGCTACTTCTGCTATTTTTAAAGATATTTTGAAAAATCATTTTCATGGACAAAGAAGTAGAAATGCTTCTCTTCTATGCTCCAGGTAATTGTACAGGAGGCAAAACTAAAAGATGAAAAACCAAATTCTCAATCTCCTGTTTTATCACATCTATGAAACAATTGGTGAAGTGAATCGATACCAACAAAGGCAGAAGCAAGTCTGCCCAGGACAGCAGTATTCACAAACACTGTATGTTTTACTCTTAGAGACATTATTGTCATAAATATTCTTGTCAATTATCTTAAATTCTTTTGGTTGAATTACAAATTGTAATACCTGTTCCAACTGCACTTTGGGAGTCACAAAAACAAAACCTTTGGTAGCTCATAATTGCCTGCTTGCTCTACAAGGTAGCTAAAATTTGTGTACCTCTGCCACAATACATATGCTTCAGACTTTATTTATAACATGAACACCTTCCCTCTCTACTACCATCCTATGGTTTTTGCTAGGTTCATAACCAGATTATATCATCACCAAAACTCTCATGGCCTTTACTGAGGTCAGGATTTCTGGACTACTTTTGGAGAGAATCACAGATGTTCTTTTAAACAGCACAACAGTGTGATACAGTTCTTTACTACTAGCAGTGAAAACTGCTTTTTTACTACAAATTGGCCTTAGGTAGTTGTAGCAGAATAAACTAACTAGAATTTGGCCAGTAGTTGGAACAAGCATACCTGATTCTTTGGAAATGTGCTGCAGGCTCTTTAATATCCATACATGATCATTGTGCTAATACCTAACTTATGTAATGTACTTTACAAAGGAGGTGGATATCATGATCCCCTGCTTGGTAGCAGTATTTTGGGTATTTCAAGAGATACTAAATAATTTTTCCCTCCAAAGCTAAACAGGGGCATATTGGAATCCACAGCAACTCTGAGTTTTGCAGTCAGTGCACAAAAATGGCTGTATGGTTCAGCATATGATCAAATCTGTTTCTAGGCACTAGCCCCCACAGCTCTACAGCTGTTAGTAGTAACAGCCATGGCTTTAAACTGATTGGGGGGGGACAGGTTTTTTTTTTGATGATGAAAGTTTCAGGCCCAGTCGCTGCTGACAACTGTTACAGACTGCGTCACCCCGCGACAATAAAAAAAATATATCACAAGCGTGACAACTGCCTGTCCTTACTGTAGCCCTCTACTCCTGTCTTCCTGTTTCTTTTTCATGGAAAGAAGGTTGGAAGGAGGCAGGATCAAGTATACTTTGAGCAAGGGGTTGGCAACTTATGGTCCACACAAAGGGATTTGCAGGCATAGAGAAGAACTAGTTGCTAGCATTCTTGTAACATCATTTCACATACTAGAGGATGGTTAACATTGTCTGCTCTTTTCTGAGGAAACTGAGTTTTCCTCAGAGGCAATGTTTTCCAAGCCTCTTTGTATTTTTCTTCTGTTCTGGTCTTGTTCCAGTTCATCTGTGTCTTCAAGCATGATGCCTAAAATTGGACACAGTATTCTAGCTGAGGTCTCAACAGCAGTGAGCAGGGCCAGATAATTACCTTCCTTGTCATGCATACAATGTTAATACATTCTAGAAGTAGATTGGCCTATTATGCAACAGCATCACATTTTTGACCAGTGTGTAGCTGTGATCCACTTTAATGATCCACTACAACCCCCAAATTATTTTCTGCCGAACTGCTGCCTGACCAGTTATTCTCCATGTCACATTTGTGCACTTGATTTCTTTTTCCTAAGTAAGGTGCTTTGCACTTGTCTTTTACAGAATTGCATTTCAACCAGGGGTTGGCAACATATCAAGCCAGAGGGCTTTCTCTCCTCTGGGGCTGAGGCCAAGCTGCGGTGGTCTGCACTGGGGCTGGGCAGCCGGTATTCTTTGGCTTGTGGCCTGGATGCGGCTTCCAGTCACCAGGCCTTAGCATAGCTCTCCAATGCCCAGCCCACCACGAATGTAGGTAAAGCCTCCCCACTGCTGAACACTGCTGGAATGCCACTGAAGTCTGCTGGCCCGCATTATACCAGAGCCAGTTTGCTGCAGCCTGCAGCTCAGAAAGGTTGCCAGCTACTGTTCTAGTTTATTTCCTCCCATTTCTCCATTTTTTCAAGATCATTTTGAATTCTAATCCTGGCCTCAAGGACTCTCTAACCCTCTCCAGTATCACTGAAGATAATGAGTAAGGTTGGAACCAGGTCAGACCCTACAGGACCCCCGGTGGGACCCTGCTTTAAGTGCCTTCCCAGTCTTGACAGCAAACCTTAGATTGCTGCTCTCTGGGCTCCGTTGTTCAACCACTTGTGTGCCCCCATTTTGGTGATTTACATTTACGCTGTAATTTATTAATTTAAAAGAATAACAAATTAGACCATAGCAGGCACCTTGCTAAAATTAACATATACCTAGTGCTTTTCCATTATGCACTAGGAAAGCTATCCTATGAAAAAGAAAATTAGATCAGTTTGATATTTGTTGCTACATTCATCAAAACCCATGTAAGTTGTTTTTTTATT